>NC_140214.1:8220137-8775208 GCF_951802725.1 Rutilus rutilus
TAAAATATGTACGATTTAGCAAAAATCGTACCAATTTGTACACGTGAACCTCGTAGCCTCCTCGTAAAATTCATACGAATTGCCGTGAGATCGGGTTGGTTTTAGCCCATGCAATGAGAGTCAGTGGGGTCCAAAATGAATCTAGACCCCGTTGACATTTCATTGAATGGAAGAAAAACATGCAGAGATATCCCTACAACGACTCTAATAGCACAAAACTGAGTGAAATCTTCCCCAAATATACAGAACAAACAGTAATATTGTGCAATAATATTATAATTTAAAATAAGCTGGATTTTCAGCATCATTACTCCAGTGTGAGTGTCACGTGATCCTTCAGAAATCATTCTTATATGCTAATTTGCTGCTCAAGAAACATTTCTTATGTTTATCAGTGTTGAAAACAGTTGTGCTGCTTAATGTTTTTGTGGAAACAGTGAAATATTTTTTCAGGATTCTTTAATGAATAGAAAGGTTTTAAAAAAACTTTTGATTTATTTTTGAATCTTTAATGTCATTTTTGATCAATTAAATGTGTCCTTGCTGAATAAAAAAAAAAAAAAATGCATAAAACATGTTCATCAAAGTGAAATAAGATCATAAACAGCTGCTTACATCACTTCCTCTGATGGTTTTCGTTTCATTCTTCCAGCATAAAGATTGACTGAGACTCATGATAAAGTCTTTCCATTAACAGCTGCAAACATGTCCGCTCTCTTTCACATCCATCTTATTCCTCCATAAGAATGTTAAGTGGTGACTTGGCTTCTAAAACTGCAGAAAACCTATTTAAAAAAAAAAAAGAGTGTCAAAGAATGACTCAAGATGAATTGAACTTATTTTATTGTCTACTGAACATTTCCAAAATTATTATGAATTCAAAAAGGGGGTAATTTAGGTTTTGTATTTTTTGAACATGGTAAATGTCTTGAATTATGGTATAACACTGTATTATTAGTAATCTAAATTATATTTAATTATTAATACAAACATATGAACTCAGCAACTCCCTCAAACTAACGCTTGCTGACTGATGGCAGTTGCTACAGTATTTAATAAAATGAAATGATGATAACAAACATTCTCTAAATAATTGTTGTATGGATGTAATGCAGTCAACTAAACTGAAATCGAAACTGGTAAGTAAAGACTATGGGTCCTTTTTTATAATATAATATAATATAATATAATATAATATAATATAATATAATATAATATAATATAATATAATATAATATAATATAATATAATATAATATAATATAATATAATATAATATAATAATGTTCTGTCCACAATATACACGCATTAGCATAGCAGGTAACAGACAGTTAACATTGGACGTTAGGAATTATTTCTCTTTGCAGATGATTTAAATGCACATTTAAAAAAAAATTATAATATGCATCTATATTACACTGACAGATGCAGCCACCAAAAATGTGGACTTTCCAGGTAACTCTTCTCTAGTAACTATGGACTATAACAACACAACACTGTGTTTTACAGGAAGGTACAGAGAGTTCAAGAGGAATAACCGAACATAGATCTCCTGTGCCATTTGTTTAATTGTCTTTCTTCATAACGCTCTGCAGCTGGTCACATTTTTCCAGGGGAAAAACAATCAGGCTGCGAGAGCGGAGACAGCAGTCCCTTCTGTGACAACCTCTTCCTTCCCTCCACTGAGACACAGACATGTGTGGGAGAAGAAGAGGAGCAGAATAATAAACCATGGACACCCGCCTGTCAAAAGCCATCACACAAACAGGAGCTCGGTGCCTCTGTTTTGGATCAGCAGGCGAGTCAAAGAGCTAGTGCCCCCCGAGAGACACTCAAACCCCCCACCCCCTGTCCCTAAAACTCTCTCACAGTGCCCAGTCTGAAAGAGCCAGTCAGAGAAGAGACAGAAGAGCATCAATCATAAAATAATAACACTGTAAACGGGTTTATTACATTTTGTCAGGCACGTTTAATGTTTGACCTTTGGCAGTTAGTGTGTTCCTTGAAATCTAATAACACACACATACAAATATATAAGCTCTCAGAACTGTTGTATAATATATATATATAACAGTTCTGAGAGCTTTTTCGAGCAAATCCACCATTTTTTTTTTTTTTTTATACTATTGTTGTTGTGTTACAAAATGTAGTTTTAAGAGTTTTTTAGGCGAGAATGTAGTTTTTTGGACATCAAATATGTGAATATAAAAATCATAGCACCTATTTTACAATCTGTTTAGACGATTTTGCCGATGTGAGCTCCAGGCCGCCAGCAGCCGTTCAGCACTCATGTACCCGCAGAGAACAGCATCATCTCGGCCAGTCCTTCTGGAATTTGGCTGGCTCTTATGTAGATAGTGGTTAAACATGAGATATTTAAGCAATAAGCCCCGCGAAGCCGTGTCTTACAGTGGATTTAGAACTGCTAAGGGGCGTTGTTAGGCACGATGCCGAGTGGAATGCCTAAAACCCCCTTAACTGTTCTAAATCCACTGTAAAACACAGCTTCAAGGGGTTTATTGCTTTTATAAAATGGTTACTCCATACAAATATTCATTTTAATATTTATTTTATTCATAAAATAAACACCAGCAACAAAAAATATAACGTTATAACACATTTATTCCTCCGCCAAGCAATGTAGTTCCAAAGAGGTTGCCAAGCAACACATGCAGCAACAAAGAATCACAAACGGCAGTTGCGCAGTAATACTAATGTAATGTGGTCACAGGTGTATGTTTGTTGAGTAATTTACAACGGCTTCGAACGCGGCTCAACCAATCAGAATCAAGGACTGGAACTATCCATTTTATAAAATTAATTTGGGGTTTATCAAACGGGCAATCTTTGGTCTTAATCTATTACTTGATCCAGAGCAAATCGATTTTGGTTAAGGTGAAAATTAAGTTTCAAAGGGTCCATTAGGGATTGTAATAGTCAACTTGTAATTAGTTTTACATTTTTATGCATTTGGCAGACGCTTTTATCCAAAGCGACTTACATTGCATTTCAAGATACACATTTTAAATTCTTATCAGTTCTTGCTTTCCCTGGGAATCGAACCCATGACCTTGGCGTTGGGACCTACAGGAAAGCTAGTTACATTAATACACCGTTAGAGGGGGTCTTTATGAGTGACTGGTTGCAAACAAGGAAGTTGTTTTAGCACTGTCATTCTTTTAAAATGACAAAGACGAAGATATTGCTTTCCTCAGTAGACATTCAAACAATTTTTTTATATAATGTATATAATATTATGGACATCGACCTGAAGAATGAATGCTATATCAGATGCAGGTAATACAGTCGTTTAGTCTATCTCTCTCTCATAATACCATAATGCTCTACACTACATAATACAATAATCTTCAATGAAGCAACTCAACTTTCCTCCGTTACTAGTTCTAAAGTGACATTTTAGAATTAGTAATGGAGGCTTGGGCTCAACTGTCAAACTGTTAACTTGAGATTTGTATCTGTGGTGGAAGGAGGTAGTTCTACACAAAAGTTGTTGATTATTATTTATTTACTCACTTGTGCCGTTGTATAAACGCAACATCACACTCGTAGCCGTGTGATATGGCTGTATATCAGCACGCTGTGATTACCTGCGGTCTCGTGCCTTCGGTCAAATCACAGCCGTGCTGATATACAGCCATAGCGCACAGCTACGAGTGTGATATTGCTTATATAATATTATTTGCAAGCAACATTTATTAATTAGCAAATATTTCATTGTATTAAAGTAGACTGAAATGAGTGGCAATGCTAACAGATTTCTCTTAGGACAAGTACTCTGATTACTGAAGGGGAAAGACCAGGGGTGCGTTTCCCAAAGCCAACTATGGTCGCAAGTTCCGTCGTTACCAATAGAGTTCAGTGGAAATTGCGATCATAGTTGGCCAACGATGCTATTGGGAAACGCACCCCAGGTCATTCCTGGTTAGGAAGTGGTGTCAGGTTGAAGATGTTGCTGCACTCTCAGGCTTGCGTGCATCTAACAGCGGCTGGTTTAACAGCACAGTCAGGAAGTGAATCAGTGAAATGGTGAGATCTGTAGCACTTGATTGGCAGGTCTGGATTAAGTTCTCTGAGGCAGCCATCTGAGGGAATGAGCCGGAGACTGCCTCACCGCCTGAGAGAAGAAAAACTGTGAGAAGTTGCTGGAAGCTGATGAATGCTGTACTTTAACCCTATTTAGCTTACAGTGGACAGAGGGCTGACATATCCCATTACAGTTTAGACTGCTGCTCGGACTTGCTCACTGCTCTTTCTCTCTGCAATTAACCCTTTCAATTACAGATTCAAATGTAGCCTCAACGACACACCCCAGCCAGCATCAACTCAGCACACCTGGTCCCAGTCACAATCACCGGAGATCTGATTCACAGCACCTGCACCTCACCACGCCAGCTCTGCATTTAAACCCCAGTCAGTCTACAGCTCACTGTCCGGTCTCGTCTTTCGACGCCAGTGACTCCCCGGTTCCTAACGCTTCTGTCTGGTTCCAGGATATTCTGTATACTCTCCGCAAGTATATTCAAGTTCTACACTAACCTCTCTGTGTGTGTGTGTATTCCAAGCAGCATCTGTGTGCGGCGGTTCTCCAGGATTCTCCAGACCGCCTCTCCGTGTTCTCCAGTGAATTCTCGGATCTCCAGTCAGGTCTCCCGTGGTCATCTATTCCAAGTATCTCCGAGTCAGTATCTAATTCCAAGTATCTCCGAGTCTGAATCTATTCCAAGTATCTACAAGGCTGCATCAAGTTCAAGTATTCTCCCTGTGTGGATCTCAAAGCCTTTCCTGTATTCATATAGATCACAATAAATCCTGTTAACGTCATTCTCTGTGTCCTCATCCTTGCAGTAGTGTGACAGCCTCTTTATATCTACATACATAAACTAACCTAACTAAATAATAGAACATGGTCATACCATAATTACCATATATTATACCAGTTTATATATATATATATATATATATGTATATGCTATTTATTTTCCAGCAGAAGGAAGGCCTTTGGTGGTTTTACTTCATGAAAGTTGCATTGATACATATTTGTTTGGCTTTATTATTTGTATTGTGTGGTGACCATTTTATAAAAGAATAAGGTACTAGCTGTATCGTGAATAAGTCACGGCTGAAGGGCTTACGGGCACTCCATTTTGCATCGTGCCTAACAACACCCTTCGATACAGCACAGCCTCTCATCCCTTATTGCCTACATTATACATGTCAAATTCTGATGGATAAAATGAAGTCTTCAAATAAAGTCTTATAGTGTACATGCATATAGCGTAACATGTAAATCTCAAGATGGATTGTGGGTGGGGCGGAGCTCTTATTGACACAAGTGAGCTGTGCTGATTTCAAATGATTCTTAACAGTGACTGCAGTTCTAAAGCAGACCCACAGATCTACTACTTTTCTTCAGCGTCGTTCAGAGATGTGCTGATGGCTTTGTCCCCAAGCAGATCTAAAGAGTCACTGAAATCCACCGCCTGAAGGAAACACTGTTGCAAAGACCAGCATGAATTTCCATACTGTTTCAGACTGGTTTTTACCAGCATAACACAGCTGGCGAAGATGGTTGACTAATGAAGTCCTGCTGGTTAACCTTGTCAGGAAGCACACAACATATGCATGGATCTGGATGGACAAAGTGCAATTGTTCTGAGCGGCCAAAGGTCAGGTTATCCTCGGGTCAGCGTGTGTGTGGAACAAGACCAGTCTAACCTCACGGGTCCATCTTTGAGCTTTGCAACGATGTCAGCGAGTTGAGAAGGGAGAGCATCACTGCAGAGGTCTCAATGCGGGGTGACAGCCGAGAAGTGTGCGCCTGACCTTGGCTCTTCTCCGGCTTTCCTTGTAAAGGGGAAAAGACAAAGGAGTCTTTTGTTGAGGTCTAATTATCTAAGCTGAGGAGGGCCCTCGTCTGCGCAGCACACATTTTCCACCTCATTTTCTGTGGGAAAATATTTTATTGATTTTTGGAAGAAACAGAAAGGAAGCAGTGGTGGGAGCGCGCTCAGTGTGGGATTAGAAGCAGTCGGGGGTCTGTGTGCGCAATGGCCCCCCTCCTCGACGCACAGGGAGATCTGCCAATTAGAAACCTTGATCCCTTGCCCATCATAGTCGACTTCTCTCCCACCCTGGTTTGGTTTGACGTTCAGCCATGCCAAATCTGTTTTTCCGCTCAGCAGAGGGTGAAGGCACAAGGCTTTCTATTAAAAAGTAATCAATACGAAAACTCCCTTATTGTTTGCGCTGGCATACTGGCAAACAAATAAACAGATGATAATGCTTCGACAGTCGAAGGAGAGCTCATTTGTTCATTATTAAAATAGCTAAAATCCATATGCTGGAAGACAAATATTTGGCCACTTTTCATGCGGTTTACAAACTGAGATAATCCCTCACGCTCTTGTTTACTGCTAAACGATCGCTTGGCGTACGTCGCATAAAAGCCGCCTCGTTCTTTGCGTCACCTGATGTAAAGTGCAAGCTGATTTTTAATCAGGACTATTTCATGTGTGTCGGCACCGGAATCAGAAAGCTGTCGCGTTGGCTTTGTCTCTCGGTAATCACTTATTTTCTCAATGACAAACGACAGGCCACGCTGTGCCAACTGCCACCATATTCCCCAGGAGACAACAGTAAAAAAAAAAAATGGCCGGACGGCCTCTCTTTCTCTCTCTCTCTCTCTCTCACTCTCTCTCTGCAGTATTCGGCAGTAAATTACATTGTCGACCTGCAAGTGCCAACTTCTCCCCTGAAATGATTATTTCTACCTCACAGAAGATTGCTTTAGTAATTATACGTATCATAATTAAATTTCATCAAGTCCTGTGAGAGCTCAAATCTCATTCGACCCAGGTTTTGAGTTTAAGAACTTGCGTTGAAAGGACGAGACTCTTTATATGCCATTGTATATGCATTTGCTAGGTTATTTCTGTGATTCTTCCCTTTTCCTATAAATCATTAGAAAGGACTAAAGTTTTATTTTAAAATATAAAATTATTATGATAAAATCGTGACCGTATTTTTTTTTTTTTTTGGAAATCTTCTCTACTCTAGAGAAAAACGTATGGATTTGCATATGTTTACTTCAAATTTAGAGGGAAGTAGTATTTTTTTTCCTACTTTAACCAAAATAGGGTGTTTTGAGCATTAGTGAGTACACAAATGTAATGTAATGTTTCATTCATAATGGTAGCCGAAGGGCGCGCTCACACAGAAAGTCCACAAGTGAGACTCAGGGAATTCATAAAACTTATGGGCCTGGTTTCACAGACAGGGCTTAGATGAAGCCAGGATTAGGCCTTAGTTAAATTAGGACCTTTAAATAACTTAAAATAAACGTGCCTTACATTACTAGTGTGCATCTTGAGACTAAACAATGGAACTGACATATTTTAAGCTTTCTATTAAAACAGCTCAAACAAGCAGTTTAGTCTGGGATTAGGCTTAAGCCTCGTCTGTGAAACCGGGGGTAATGTATTACCCCAACACTGTGTGTATATAAAGTATCACCTAGCTCTAGCATTTACTGTATATTTCATAGAAGCGTGACTAACATCAGTTGTCTCAGATGTTAAAACCGGCATTGTTGAGAGTAATCGGCCCGATCATCGCAGTAATCTTGGGATCTTCAATTCTATGTGAAAAGCTACATCGTCTGAATCCATGCTAATCCACCGACTAAACAAGATTAAACAGGGCTGGATAAATCAGGGCTATTCTCTTATTTCCAGAGGTGTAGTAATCACTTAAGCCACAGTAAATAAGCAGCGAGTAAAACAAACAAAAACAAACCAAAAAAAACAGGAAGTGAAGGTCAAAGTGGCGGCCCTGTTTCTCCTAGCGGCGCTGGGTACCGAAGCAGACTACGCTAGCAGTCATGTGCATGCTGGGATGGATAATTACGGAGTCGCAGACTGATGATTAAAATCATGATGAGGTTTCAGGCAGGAGGCTGAGAGCAGAGCAACAAACTCAGGAGTTTGCCTAGGAGTGGCCTATGGTAAACACACACTCACAATTACAGAACATACTCAACTGCATGATCTTGATAATGTACCTCATTTTAGTTTTGCTAGTACTGTATATAAAATTGTAGTTTCATATATAATTCTGTCTCAACTCCAAATTAAAACATTTTCATTGTACTATCTTATGTATATGATTATTTTGCTTTTTTGACTTGTTTAATTAACTTTATATTTTATGTTTCTGTCTCTTGAATTTGAAGCAAATGTTAACCTCACTTCATATCACATTTAATTTGCAGGAGCTGTAATCAAGAATCAAGGACGACCAGAGATTTTGAAGGACTGGTTTTATTTTTCATCAAGTATGCTAACTATTCAATTCATTTCTCCAGTTCTAAATTGCTTGATATACTCAAATACCCTTTTCGGAGTTGTAAACACATAGGAAAGAAACTTATCAAAGGCAAACACATATTTTAAAAGACTAGTTTTTTTTCTCATCAGAATAAAAGACCACCAAACCACAGATCCTTTATATAATACAACACAGGCAGCACTGACTTAATGAAAGGAATATTATACACATATGTGTCGCCACATGGAGATCTGAAGACAGAAAACTTGAGGCATTTTAGATAAACCTCTCATTGTAAAAGTTTCGGAAGGCGCAGAAGTTACAGCAGATGTTTCAAAAGTTAATAGTTTATCCCCAAGTTTCACAGACAAGCTTAAGCCTGGTTCCAGACTAACTGAGAGCAGCTTGCACTGATAGAGCTTAAAATATGTCAGTTCCATTTGTATGTATGCATGCATGGATGGATGGACAGTACGGTAGAGTGATAGATAGACAGAGCGATAGATAGATGTATAGATGTACAGTATGGATGGATGGAGAACATTCTCTGTTAGCTGGGTAGATCATACTGTAAGAAGGTAGATAATATGGTAGATAGGTAGGTAGAAATGCACATTCATGAATTGAAATTGAGACCAGTAATGACCACCCCAGTAACTATCAGAAGCTGGTTTTAGTTGGATTTTCCAGTAGGCCTAAATAAACGCACACATACACCTTGAGGTTGGGCACTTTCCAGTAAACAGTGAAGCTCTCAAATATCTGAAAACAAAAACACACATCCGATACACCTACAGGCTTCCACCTACTCGAACATATCTCTCTCTCTCTCTCTCTCTCTCACACACACACACACACACTCACTCTCTCTCGAAGAGTTCACTCAAACGCATTAGTGCTGGAGTCCAGCCAGATCCGGCAGCTGTACGTGAGCTTGCGGGGAGAAGCTCGCTGGGATAGTAGAAGCATTTTAAAGCCACATTAAACCCAGCACTCCAAAACACATCCATATTCAAAGAGCCTCTCTGCCAAACACTCTGCATATTGCTATTAATAATACCCTTAAAGGCTGTTAAAAACACTCTCGATATTACAGGGGCCATGCTAAACATGTCACCACACCGTTTCCCAGACTGCTTCTGAGCTACAGGGGCTCAAGGAGGACAAAAGAGGTGCGATGTGGATTCTGATGAGAGGCTCCTACCTGCTTATTACACGTCACCTGCTGTGGCCAATCAGAGCGCAGGAGCCAGAATACGCTGAGATGAACAATGGGCCCCGGACAGAAACACAGCTCGGTTTTGTTAGGCATCCATCAGAAGATCTATTAGGTATGACTCTATTAGATGTGGCCTTTCCTGCGTATCATCACTTTTAGTTGTTATTGTTGTTTGTTCTTTCTTTTTACCTCAATTTGTGTCGTCTGTGGCTTTTTTCCTTCCTTTGTCTCACTCACTTTTTCATTCCATCAATCTCTCGCTCTTTCATGATGGCGTGCTGAGAGGCAATCCTCTTCAGCGGGTGATTGCCCTGTGAATATTTATAGACAGACAGAGAGAGAGAGAGAGAGAGAGAGAGAGAGAGACTCTGCATTGAGCAGTTGTCTAGTTTTCACTAGTTCCTCTGATAAATACAAAGCAAATGTCCTTTGCTCAAATGCATCTTCATACAGTAAATGTCTTTCCAGCTTTTTTTTTTTTTAAATAGCAGTTTCCACGATAATATTAAACATCACAACTGTTTCCAATATTGATAACAATAAGAAATCTCTCGTGAGCACTAAATCGGCATATTAGACTGATTTCTGAAGGATCACACTGAAGACTGGAGTAATGATGCTGAAAATACAGCTTTGCATCACAGGAATAAATTACATTTTAAAACATATTCAAATAGAAAATGGTTATTTTTAACTGTAATAATATTATACAATATTTGATTAAATAAATGCAGCTTTGGTGAGCTTGGAAGAGAAAAATGGGTAACACTTTACAATAAGGTTCATTAGTTAACATTAGCAATACATTTGTTACAGTATTTATTAATCTTTGTTAATGTTAGTTAATACAAATACAGCTGTTCATTTTTTGTTCATGTTAGTTCACAGTGCAATTAACTAATGTTAACAAATACAACCTTTCAGTTTAAAAATATTAGTAAATGTTGAAATTGATATTAACTAAGATTAATAAATGCAGAAACATAAAAACTGGCTAAATATTCATGATTAACCCAGGCCTTTTTTCCTGCATTTAGCAAAAATCTTACGAATTAGCCACCTCGTAAAATCCAGTGAAGGCACTGGATATCGCCAAAGACTCACCCACCATCACCATCGAGGCCCATCATTTCTTATTTGCGACTATGTACTGACGCACTTGCCTCAATATCCTCAAAGGGTCTTTGATGCGACATAATGGATTAGCGCTTGCCCTCCGACTGCAGGGAGCAATGCTGTCTTTCCAGCGGTATATGATCGGCCTAAGGAAAAAGGGGTTAAGGGGAGGGTTGGGGGGGTTATATTGAAGGGACAGTTCACCCAAAAATGAAAATTCTGTCATTCCAAATTCTAAACTATCTTCTGTCGCTCTGGAACACAAACACCTCTCCCTCAGACATGCACAGATCCAAAGTTAGGCTACTTGTTTTTAACACTATGTATTTCAAAATAGTTATTTAACCTTTTGCCCCTTTTTGATTTTCTGTAGTCATTGTGCATTGTAAATAGCTGATAGTTCATCTCATTAATTTCTTTAAAAATGTTGTTTATGTTAGCAGGCCATTAAGATGAGATTTTATAAGTAAATCATAATGCACTGGATTTGTTGCTACAGTCTGCAAGGTTCATGGCATTGTCTCTTAAGAAAAGCATTGTGCAAAACCACAAATGTCCAGGCTTCTTTCTAAAAAAAAAATGGTAAATTCCCTGTAGCCTACACCTCGGTATATTCTGCTTTTTTTTATGTCTGAAATTTGCCAAAGTATGCAAGTAAATATAATGAACCGTAGTCAACAGTTTCCTCCTATATTATTGTTATTAGCCGCGCTGAGCCGAACGGAATGTAGCAATACATGAGCTTTTATTTTGTGGCTGAATAAACAACAGATATTATGCAAAATAGTAAAAAATGTGGGCGATTTTCCTCTGATTTATAGAGAAGTACCGTAGCTCTGCATGATTATTTGTGACAAACATCTCCGGGCATGAAAATAATAAAACTATTCAGGGCTTTATAAAAAAAACTATTATTTTAGAACTATTAACACTACCGTTCATATGGTTGAGGTCAGTTCGATTGGTTTATTTATTTATTTATTTATTCATTCAAAGAAATTACTACTTTTACATCACAAGGACACATTCAACTGATCAAAAGTGTGAGTAAAGGCATCATTTTACACAAGATTTCTATTTCAAAGAAATACTGTTCCTTTGAACGCTCTATTCATCAAAGAATCCTGAAAAAAAAAAATGTTTACATACCCCTTGCAGAATCTTTGAAAATGTAGAGTATTTTTTGACAAAATAAGAGGGATCATACGAAATGCATGTTATTTTTTATTTAGTACTGTCCTGAATAAGATATATTTACACAAAAGATGTTTACATATAGTCCACAAGACAAAAAAAAGTAGCTGAATTTATAAAAATGACCCCGTTCAAAAGTTTATGTACCCTTGATTCTTAATTCTGCGTGTCGTTGGATGATCCACGACTGTTTTTTTTTATTTTAGGTGTGGGGGGTGGGTTATGGTTGTTCTTGAGTCCCTTGTTTGTTCTGAGCAGTTAAACTGCCCAATGTTCTTCAGAAAAATCCTCCAGGTCCCGAAAATTCTTCAGTTTTCCAGCATCTTTTGCATATTTCAACCCTTTCCCGCAGTGACTGTGTGAATTTGAGATTCATCTTTTCACACTGAGGATAATTGAGAGACTCTAACACAACTATGAAAAAAGGTTCAAACATTCACTGATGCTACAGAAGGAAACATGATGCATTAAGAGCCAGGGGGTGAAAACTTTTGAACAGGATGAAGATGTCCAAATTTTTCGTATTTTATTTATTTTTTCATTTAGTACTGCCCTACGGAAGCATGTTTTCCGGAAGATAAATTAAGTACAATTTACCATTATCTTCAAATTTAAAAAGTCACAGAAATCAAAAGGTCCCAGATTATGTGCTCCATTCAGTTTGACCAATCCTGGATGCAGGTTTGCGGAAACACCAGACTAAACTTAATAACAGAATAAATCAGGTAAAAATGTATCAGGCCAATTACACAATTAAAGAATTAGAAGCAGTGTGTGAGTCTTCTAAGTGTAGGACTCAAACTAGCTCAAAAGGGAAATATGATTAATTAATTATAACTTGTTTTAGGTTAAGGTGAGGTTACATTGACAAGTGGTTCTATCATAAAGGCATGAATGAAAACGGTATACAACACAAAGACACTATACAAGACAGTAATAATCATACACACAATGTCCTGGAGATATGCATTTTCATTAATAGAAGGTTTGCCTGTGGATTCATGAAAATAGTCCTTTTTTTGTGGCCATTATGTGTGTTTCAATAGGGAGTGAGAGTGAACTCTTTCAACTCATTTGGCTTTTCTGCCTGGGTGTTAGTTGCAGTTTCAGGGTTTACAGAACTCCAACACATAGTTTGTTGGGAGAGTATGTTTGCTGGATTATTCCATCCCTATTTAATAGAATGAATAATTGTGTCTCTAATTGATCCAGATGCTACAAATATTTTTGGAATTTTGTTGGGCCTATATGTGCCCCAAAGAGTTGCACCTGGTTTCGAGGGAGAGGAGCAATGATTATCATATCTTGGAGAGACATCACCTACATCAGAAATTGTCAATCTTTCTCAATACAAGTGACTGCAGTGAAATGGAGACCATTTAACCAATCGTTCAGAGACATTTAAAATTATACCAAACATGAGGGTAAAAACAATAGGTTCATAAGATGCATCATACGTGGTGTATAGCATGGAATGAAGAGGGAATAGGTAGAGTGGGGATGCATAAGGGGCTTTCGCACCGGAGGAACCTTTTCATAGTTTCCTAGAACTATTGGCGGCAGTTCCCGGATTTTGGCGTGCTCGCACCACAGGAACAAGGAACGATTTTAGTTCTAGGAACTCCTTTTGGAGGAACTAATTTAGCTCCTACTTCAGAGTAGGGTCTAAACCAGCACTATAGGAACTATCTGTGACGTTAGTATACGCTGGTTGGCCGAACGCAAGCGCAACACCATTACCCGCCATTTTTAAAAAGGATGTGTAAACACACAGATTATATATTTACTCCAGAAACTAACTCTACGAACATGGGAAACAGTGATAGATGGGCCTCTTAACCTTTACGCTAAGGAGAAAATCCAACGCAACTTTGAGGGGACCAAGCGAAACACTTATGTATTTCTGCTCGGCTAGCAACACTGGACATCAACTACACGGCATACGCTAAGAACTCTTCATTACTGTCTACAGTTCTACCAAACAACGCGTTAGACAGTAACAACCTAATGAACACGGAGGACGCGAGCAATGTGTGGCTTTGGCTGGCGTCCGCCGCAGCGTCAAAATAAAAGTCACAACAACAAGCGCGGCTTACGTCACTTCAGAGTTCCTACTGGCGGTGCGAATGCAACCAGGAAAATGTTCCTAGGGGAACCATTAGTTGTCGGGGAACAACCCTAGTGGCTAGTTCCGAGAACTAAGTTCCTTGAACTACCCGGTGCGAAAGCCCCTATAATTAAGTGAGGGGAGAAGACAGTGTCCTCTTTCTTTGAGATCTTCTCTCCGGATTATCAAGTTTTATTTTGGCGTTTGATCTCGTGTTCTGTCTTAGCAGGAAAACCAGTTTTACATTATTTTAAATTGTAATAATATTTCACAATTTTAATTTTTTGTACTGTATTTTTTGCTCAAATGCATCCACGGTGAGCAAAAGAGAGTTCTTTCAAAAACATAAAAAAATCTTGCCAATTTCAAACTTTTGAATGGTTCTGGAAAAAGAATATATAAAAACTGGCCAAGTTTTGTGTTTACCTGAAATGTAAGATACTCAATATTATTTGTTTTTTTTTTAAATAAATATCAGTAGTCATTTTTGTTTATTTGAAGAGGAATAATAAAAAAAAAGGCAAAGTGGGATACCTGTACCATCACATTTCATATCTGCACGTTATGAATGCATCAGAGGAACAGCATTCAGATGACCTTTACACAACCGTATGACTTTATGAATTCTTTACAAAATCCTGATAGAAGTTTCTCTAAAACCCAATTGAGATGCAGAGGCATGCTTTTTATTTCCATTGAAAATCTAATGCAGCGCAGAACTCAGGCAGGAGTTAAGCTGTTTACAGGACCTGCACAAGATACACACAGCTTACCGCTGGCTGGATGTTTCAAATGCACCCTGAGAAATGACTCGGAAAGCCAGCGCTACGAAGCTAAAACGTTGCAATCATTTCTCTACACACATCACATCGACTAGTTACCAATAATGCTGTTTCAAGCACGCTTTCTAGTAAAATGCATTGCACATCTTATTTGCCTGTTTAATTATATTCTTTGTATTTCCTGCATGTTTTTGCACCTATTCTGCACTTTTCTTAAATTGACTCTATTATGCTATTTTAAAGGTTTGTGATTTTGTTCTAGAGGTCTCTTACAATAGGTTTACATGCAGCCAACCTTTCATTTTCTCATAATATACATTGCAGCATCATCTCTTTTCTCACAGTGTCTGAAATGGTTCGATAAAGGATTCAGGGCCTTATTTCAACGATCTAAGCGCATGGTCTAAAGCGCACGGCGCAAGTGCACTTAGGTCGTGCCCGAATCCACTTTTGCTAGTTTAACGACGGGAAAAATGGTTTAAAAGGGTTGTCCCTATTCACTTAATGAGTAATAAGTGTGTTTTGGGCGTAACGTGCAATAAACCAATCAGAGTCTCATCTCCCATTCCCTTTAAAGGCCAGTTGCGCTCACGCCATGGCGGTTTGCTATTTACATGCCGGAATTTGCAAGCGGAAAGACTGAACGCTTCTCCAGAGAGGAATCGGATCTGCTCGTGTGCGAGGTTAAAGCGCGCAAGCAGACCATCTACAGGACAAGCCGGATTCCACCATATCTTTATGTACACATACACAATAATAATCTTTTACATTGTAATCCTCTGAATTTTAATTTTTGGCTAGTTTGTGTGCTGCTGCGCGTCCCTGTGTGTGTAATGAGCAAAGTGTACGAGCGTTGTGGACCCGCCTATAGACAAAAAAATACTGCGCCATTGACTTTAGACCAGGTTTCAGTTGGTCAATTGCGCAGTCTATTTCAGTTGTCTCAAAATAGCAACGCGCCAACAGTGCGCCCAAACACTCCTCGTTTTCAGACCAGCACGCCCATGGGCGAACAGATGGGCGCAAATGCATTTGCTATTTAAACAACGTGGCGCAGGACGTGAAAATGATAACTGCGTCAGGCTGAAACTAGCAAAAAACACTTGCGCGAGCCTGGCGCTGCATTGCGCAATGTGTATGATAGGTAGTGAGTCGTTCATGAACACGTCGTTCTGTCACGTGACAAATGAATGAAAGACTCGGAAGGTAAAGTTATTTTTGACTGCATTATAATGATTTCTTAATTCAGAATATGATCAAGATTGCGTAGGTGGATGTGTTCGGGGAATTTGCCTGTTAAAAGTATAACATTTAAAGCCCCTTAAATGAACGAAATGACTCGAAAAAAGATTCGTTCATTTTGATGAACGAGATCGAACAAGGGAGTCAGTAAAATGATCCGAACTTCCCATCACTAATGATAGGGCCCTCAGTCTCTCTAAACCCCTTTTTTCCGAGAGCACACTCAGCTCTGATTGGTCACATGGCTCAGTCTGTTGTGATTACTGCTTACAGCGCATGTCAGAAACGAAATGCCCATTATCATATCTGAATTTGAGCTCCAGATCTTCCTCAGCAATTGCACAGTGAAACGAACAGTAACGGTGGCGTCGGTTTTACTGTATCAATTAGAACCAGAGTCCTCATCCTTTGGAAGTGCATGCAAAGTGTTTTCACAGCACAGAAAACAGCGTCTTCTCGACATGTTGACAACACGAATCAAACTCTTCCAGGCCTCAGCTACAACTACAGTGTTTGAGAGCAAGTCAAAGTAGACGTTGTTCACAGGCAGCCAATGAAGACCATTGGTATTATGCAAATTTGTTACAAAGGTTTGAGCAGGAACGAAGTAAGGCTGGAAAACTGACAACTCATTTAAGGCAGTTTTTAATAGGAATCGGGTTTTTTTCTTTTCGGAGACTCCATTTATCGTGTACTTTGATCTTTGCAGGCCTTTTAAATTCACAAACAGCTATATTACACATGAACATTAATATTTGAAAAAGCATAATAGAGGCATTTTAATTCTGCCCTGTGCATGTCAGTAGGATACTGCACTGCAATTTCTGTTCAGGAAATAATTATATCATTTGATGAAAACCTGGAGAGCCATGTGTAGCTATTTGCAGGTTACAAAATATTAGACAGTACAAAAATAGCTTCTAAAAATGGTTCAAAAATTGTGCAATTATCAACATCCCAATATTTGGGGAAAATCAATCATTTTCAGCAGCTCTGGATCTAAATGGTCATCCTTTGGTTGTACAGTATACTGTGCTTAATATAACGTTGTTTACTCTATATAATATGTCGTATAAACATACTAATGTATCCATGATTTGGTCCAGACTAAACTACATCAAATAAACTGAATTACCATCTCCAAAAGTCTCATGAAAATGTTTATTGTGTTTATCGGTTATTGTGCTCTGTGGACACGTTTAAGAATCTGCTGTTTGTTTCTCTTCGCAAATATAGAGGTTTTATCTGCTCCACTGAATCGATAAAGGAGACATTACAAGTCAAGTCTCTCCAAAACACACACTCTCAAATGCCATTAATTATCCGTCAGTGAGTATCTTATGCATTCTCTCCCAGCCCTCACAAACACAATTCCCTCCACCTTAATTATATCAATAAAGATAACATATCAATTTAAACAAATGTTTTGGAGAGTAAGCCATGTGGAGAATTATCCATATAAATAGCCATTAAAAATGCATAACTGTCAATTATTGCTCTCGTAGAGTCGCAATTATGCAGTTTCAGTGACCTTGCATTGGTCTTTTCCATTAGGAAGAGCTCTCTGAGAAATGAAGTGTCATGTTCGATACGGGGCTCGATCCCACTGGATAATGAAATAAAAGGAAGAGAGGAATAAACACGTCTCTAATGAATGCCCCGAGAACTTGGCTGGGAGGCTGAATGAGAAGTTGTGCATGCTGGGAAAGAGGTCAGCATACCTGGACACGGGCTCTTTTCATGTGCAATTCATGTTTGAAATGATCATTTTACAGCTCAAGAGAGCATTCTAGAAATTTAAAAGAAAATAATAGAGAAACTAGGAATTTCATTATTGTGACAGATTTTACATTTACAAAACGCGGCTTTAGAAGTCAATGTATTGTGCTTTATTTCCATATAATTGAACATCAGTCTATCACTGGCCAACAGCAATCCATTTACAAAAGTGTTTGTTAACTGTAAACTTAGAGCAGAATTTTAAGCCGTGTCTGAACGCAGTTTACAATTGATCCAGTCTTCAGAACATGAAGATGACTGTGGTTATAATAAAATACATTGGCAGGAAAATGTCTTACAAAAAGCTTTCCTTTGATTGAAGTGTAAAAAGTTTAAAAAGTCATAGTAACTGTTGCACAAAGCAGAAATATGAGAAAATAGCATCTTGTTCCCACAAATTGTAAACAATTAAAAGTAATATGCTAATTGCTAAATAGAATTAAAGGTAAAAAGAACTGAGTAATGGTGGGCGGAGTTGGTAAAAATAGCCTAGCTACTGTATTTGTAGGATAATTCCAGTGTCTCATCTATCAGTGAGGAACTCAAAAACCCAAAGACCCATCAGAATGGTTAGTTTGTATGTTTGTTGCAACAGTCACACATAGTCACAGTTCTTAATTATATGATAAACTGTTGTTTTCATAATAATCATTTCTAAAGCAGAGCATTGCTGGACAACTACATAAATGTAATGCCTCGTTAGTCAAATTATTACTCTAAAAAATGTTTCTCTCACCATCTCTTTCAGCTGCTGTGGTTGATTGTAAGCACATCGCTGCTGTCTTCAAGGCTCGAGGGTCTCGAGAGCGTCTGTAAACTCCGAACAGCTCTCGTAAACACACATGCTCCCTTTACAACAGCAGCGGAGCGGCTGCACGTTTGACCCGCGGCTGTGCCGAATTATCAAGAGCTCTCTCCGGATGAAGATATCACTCGCTCCACTTCAGCTTTTCCAAGGTCTTTATTGAGTGCATTTCAGTACAATAGTTCTCAGAAAGTTACAGTTTCAAACTCTGACATACTCATCACAAGAAACGAGTGTTAACTATACAGTCTCGGTGAGGTGGGAGGGCTTTCCTTCATTCCGTATCTACAAAACAGTGTGAGCTAGTATCCATGCCATGCTAGTAATATCAACAGTATCTCGAACCCTTTGACACTCTGCCTTTTATTCTCGGTTGCCAAAAGTAATGCTCCATCACTTTAACAAGAAAGTGTCATTTGAAGCACGAATAAAAAAAAAAGAAAACACAAGGCCCGTTCCTACAGGCAGTGTCAGACGACGCTTTTGTTTGTTCCAAACTTGCTTTTTGTTTGCGCTTGTGAAGTCTGAGCCGTGCTGGTGAACACATGCACCGCTCAGACTTCAGCTGGCACAGTAACTGCATCGACGCTGATCCGCTGCCAAACGCACACCAGACTCCACAAAGTGTCGACACTCCAGGCAAAGAGTGATAAAATTAGACTCGATTCATTTCCGTTCATCCTCTCACTCCCTGCATGTTCCCTCAACCCTCCGAAAGGAGGAGGAAGAGGATGATACCCTTGCAAGAGATGAAGATCACCCTCAATTTTGAGTTTTTGGACATGTGCAAAATGAGAGTTCAAAATACGAAAAAAGGACACATTCGCATTACAAACAATAGCGTACATATTCAAATAGAAATCATATATTACATCTGTATTGGTTCTACATGAGCAATAGGTGAACATGATTTCACCAAGTACAACATGATCCTGGATCAGCACCTTTGTTGAACCTGGAACCACATCCCAATCAACCAATCAGATTTGAGAGACAAGTTTACAGTTTATGTCAAGTTTAGTCTTACAACCAGGTCAGGTGCTTCTACATCAGTGTTGTTCACCGATCGTTTCTCTCTGATTTTAGGGATAACTTATGCATACGGTTAGGTTTAGGGATAGGATAAATATTTCAGACAGGAGTGTTGTTCCAGGATCAACAAAATATCTTGACCATGTGCGATGTTATGAAGAAGATGTCTATTTGACAGTATATTAATAGTGATAGATGGATACATTGACCACACCAATTATTTGACCATTCTGTGATATCTGCAACGGCGATATTTGCAAATGTAAAAACAAAGATTTTCACTGGAAAGGAAGTTTGAGGACAGTAAGATATTTTTATATATATATATTTGAATGGCAAAGCTGAATATTCAGCAGCCATTACGCCGCCTTATTATCAATGTTGGAAACAGTTGTGCTGCTTAATATTTTGGTAGAAACTGTGAAAAAAAAAAAAAAAAAAAAAATCAGGATCTTTGATGAATAGAAAGTTCAAAAGACCAGCATTTATTTGAAAGTTTAAATGAACTTTCACTTTTCATCAATTTAAAAGTAGTACTTTCTTTATATACATATCTTAGTGACCCCAAACTTTTGAACGGTAGCACATATGGAGGAGGCGGCACAGTTGGTCGCCTCAAAGCAAGAAGGATCCTGGTTTGAGTCCCGGCTGAGCTAGGAGTCCTTTCTCTGTGGAGTTTGTGATAGATAGATGAAGGAGATGCCAATATTTAGGGTTTTTTCAAAGCTTATTGAAGAGTAATATATTATTAATTGGGGGAAAAAAATCTAGATATTGGCACATGATATTTGTCAACCACTGTAATTCTATAAGCCTTCCCTCAAAAAGACACAACATGAAATGCCATTTCCAACCCAATAAGCAGAATTTACAAGTGAAACAGGATTTTCAAAAATGATGATGACCAGCACAATTGGAGTGTGAAAAGAACTGAGAATAAATCAGGTGGTTGGAGGAGAGAAGTTGAAAGAAACATGTAGTTAAAAAGAAAATAGGGTCAGTTTTAATTTCATGCTTACTTAAAACTCTAATCTCTAAGGTCTGTCACTTGCTTTGTCATCTTTCTTAGTTTTTTTATTCCCCATTTCATCGAATTTCTTTCCCCATCCTGGACTCTCTACCGTCTTTCGCTCTCATTTTGTCTTTTATTCTCCGACTCACTCCAGCTCATTCATCACTCTCCTCAGCCTGTGTGTATCCCAGCATGCTCCACCCTCCCCAACGAGCGCAAGTCAGCCATTTTTCAGCTGGGCCATACAGCGGGACGCCGGACAGCTTGGTTACGCCCCGCCGCGAACGAGCTGGACGCGGGCCATGGTGAGGATACTTTGTGATCATTAATTGAGCTGCCTCCGGTCCTTTACAGAGAGGGGAAGACGTCTTCATCGTGTGCTAACGTTTTTATAAGAGCCAAACACTATTGCTACTACCGTCGAATTAAGGAACAGATTCGATTTCTTCAATGTTATACAACGAAAGAGAGTATGTGTGTGTGTTTGCACAAAAGAATAAGCCTCTTGGCAGAAGCTGTAAAAGTGTGTCATCCTTAACAAAGAGCCAATAAATACGCTCTTTGGTTGCCATGGTGAAATTCATTGTAGCCAATTAGGTGCAACACCTTGGGTATATCTGCGTGATGGATTGTGTGTGTGTGTGTGTGTGTTGCTCATAGAGAATAACCATAAACCATGTGTCTGATTAACTTACAGGCAATGTAGCGGCTTATTCATTACACACACACAAATGCTTCACAACAGACGAATGAATGGTGGAGGTGCTAACCTTTACAAACCTTACTGTTTCAAATCGCACTTTAGGGCCCTTTAATGCTAAACCTCATGAGAGCATGTGGAGGTGCTTTTAGTCATTATGACCCTAAAATCTGGAACCTTTTACAAATTGCATTTATATGTATTCATTTATAAGACACTCTCATCCAATGAGGATAAAAGCCAACAATGTATTTACAGCACACAATGATTAGACAAGCTCCCAATTTTTCAAAATGTTAAAACCCTGGTGAAGATATTTATTTTCATGTAGGCTTTTTGTTTAGGGTCTGCATTTAACATTTAAAGGACACATTTTGCACATTTTTTTTACTCGTTACTTTTTTCATGTATTTTATTTTTTATTTTCTTAAAGGAATAGTTCACCAAAAAAAATGAATTTATCCCATAATTCACTCACCCTCAAGTCATCCTAGGTGTATATGGCTTTCTTCTTTAAGCTGAACACAAGAGTTTTTTAAGCTCATCCATTAATCATAAAAGTTATCAATACGACTCCAGTGGGTTAAAAAATGCCTTCTGAAGCGAAGCGGTGGATTTTTGTAAGAAAAATGTCTGTACGCGCATTCACAAGAGAGTCCAGTCCCGGCTGAAGGGTGACCTCTGACCCGACACATGACATAGGCTTAGCTGAGAATTGATGAATGTGGAAGCACAGAGGGTAGAGCAAGACAAGCAAAACGAATTAGATGTCTAAAACAAGAAAAATGTCAGATGATTTCGATATAAGAGGAGCTACATCCTACAGCAGGTCAGAGGTCACCCTTCCGCTGGAACGAGCGTACGGCCGTTGCCAGTGATTATAGTTTTAAATATGGATATTTTTCTTGCAAAAACCCATCGCTTTGCTTCAAAAGGCATTTATTAACCCACTGGAATCAAATGGATTACTTTTATGGTTGATGGATGTGCTTTTTGGGGGGTTCAAAAACTGGACACTATCCAATGCCATTACAAAGTTGGGAAGAGCCAGTATAATATTTAATATAACTAGGATATAACCATATATACCTAGGATGGCTTGAGGGTAAATTATGGGATAATTTTAATTTTGGGAATTTTAATCTGAATTATGAAGCACATTTTATGTATGGAAAACAAATAAAATATTAATAATAGTATTTGTAGCATTTAAAAAAAGGTTCAATTCATTAACATTAGTTCATACAATAAGTATCATGAACAATGATCAGCATTTTCCTCTAGGTTAATTAATAAATACACTGGATCATTGATAATCCATGTTTATTCAATGTTCATATTCATTCATACAATTTGAAATGGTAGAAATGTTTTAGCATTTTTAGAAATTAACATTAACCTAGATTAATAAATGCTTTAAAAAAAGTCCTGTTGGTTGTTCTTACATACCTAAAGCATTAACTAATGTTAACTTGGTATAGTATTACCTATAATAATAATAATAATAATTCAATAGGCTGATGCTATTTCTCAATGGCAACCAAAAAAAGAACAGCCCAAAGCTGACAACAGTGCGTATGTGTGTGTGTGTGTGTGTGTGTTACTCAGTGCTTCATTGACTGCTTAAGTAGAATGTGCTCAATGGGGTGGCGTTAGGCATCTGTTCATAAAGGGTCACACAGATGTTCAATCCAGACACACACACAAATAAATGGAGAGCTGGTGACACGAAAGAACATGTACCGCATTTAGCAATGTCATCTGGAAACATCTGGAGCCGAGAGAGTGATTCGGCATGATAAAAGTGGTGAAGGACAGCGGTTGTGCGAGTCTCTTCGTTTCCTGCCTGCAACCTTTTCCATTTGCTTATCATGTAAACACTTGCTTAGAAACAGATTAGCGGTTTTAAAGACCCTGTAAGACCAACATTAGTACAGCTTATTAACAGTGAAACTACATTTAAGTGTACTAGCTAGTTTAGGAGGTGACGACACACCTTCCCAACGCTAGTCGACGCATTCAAACACTCTGACACAAAACTAACAAGAACGACTAGAAGAAGTAGAAGAAGAAGAGGTGGAAGAAAGAAAAGCTGTACACGTAAGTGCTCATCAGCGTGGAAACACCTACAATAAACACTGTTTAGTGGCCTGAATGCGTAGCTTTTTTCACCTAAAGTATCTCTTTTTAACGCTAGTTTATACACAACTAACTGATATTTACACAACATCGACAGAGTCAGAGTTCATCCCAGATTGTTCTAGTGAGCGAGTTCGTGTCCTGCAGAATCCGTGGTTCTGTTCCAATGCGCAACATTGCCAAAAAAGCAAGCGGAAGAAGAGTGTATTTACAAAGAGGTCCGTTACACTTCACCTTCAATATGAAGGTTTACTCTGAAGATATACTCGTGTTTATTTAAAGATATACATCATTTACGCTCGTACGGCCAGGGGATGGGACGCAGGCATACAGCATGTCCTTTGGCAACGTCAGCCGTACCAAATCGACAGGTAAATGTAAGTGGGAAGCAGTGGCGAAAGAAGGTTTATAGTGGAAAAAAAGAAGAACGATACAACCTTGTAGAAAATGATGCGAGACGTCTCAGAATTGGAATAGCATCGTGAAGATAACTAAAGCGGAATTACAATGACGAAAAGAGGACAAAAAGAGTCTGCTTCTCCAGTTTTCCCTATAAATGTAGCCCAAAGACACAAACAGTCGACAGGTTAACAGACGTCCTGGGAGTTCCAATGGGTCTGGTCCTGTTCTGATCTTGTCTGTTGGATATGGGATAATGGTTCCTCTCCTGAAACACGTTCTCAGATCAGGATGATAGTCTCTATTCTGGCGCGCTCCGATGGGATTGGGCTCGCCCGCTGGTAATTCTTCCGCAAGCTGCCCGGCCCGTCGTCAGGCGCCCCCTGTAGTCATGCCAGCGCAGTGCCCGTCTGGCACTGAGACATCTGCGGGTGCATGGACTGAATGCTGTTGAGGATTTTCTTCTGATGGCCGGCTAGAGTCACACCTATCCTCAACAGGTCCCTGTGAACACAAGAATGCATACCTACAGTTAATTTTGGACACACATACCAGCGTACGTAGCTCCCAAATCAACGTTCTTTTGGAAGATCATTATCTTCCCAAGCTAAAGAGGCAGCGGTTATCGTTGCACAATGGTTGATGCTCAGACTACATTCACACCGCAACTACGCGTGGGCCAAATCGAATCATTTTGAGGCTGTACACATGAGCTGATATAGATAGAATGAGATTCTAAAAGTTAACATGAGTTGCAATCAGTGTTGTGTAATGCATTACTAAGTGATTAATTACTGTAATTTAATTAGTTACTACTAATGTAATTCCATTGAATACTGTACAGAACAATTCCATTTAAAACAATAGTGGATTTAACATCAAAATATAACATCAAATGGTAAAATGTATGTTTTTAATGTAACCTTCTCCCTTTAAATACTTTGGTCAGTTCAAGAATAAATGATGCAATTTTATATTATTTATATTTAAGAAGTAATTAGTAATATGTAACGCATATTCTTTTTCGAGAGAGTAATTAGCAGAGCCGGACAGTAACGGAGTACATTTACTTGAGTACAGTACTTAAGTACAATTTTGAGGGATCTGTACTTTACTCGAGTATCATTTTGGGGGAGTACTCATGACTTTACTCAAGTACATTTGAGAGGCAAATATTGTACTCTTTACTCCGCTACATTTCTATCCATAACCGTGAGTACCCGTTACTTCTAAAAAAAATAAAAAAAGGAAAAAAGAAAAATCTCAGAAACCCTCAATTTGTTGTTTCCCTCTCAAACGTGATTGGATTGTGCAGGCGCCACTGATTGGGACAGCCTATCAGCAATCACCTTCAGCTTTCCACCAAAGTCAACTCCAAAGTCAGATTTAGATAAGAGACGAAACCATGGACGAAACAATGGATGAAGACGCAGCAGGTCCGTCCCGGGAATGTGCCAACCCGTGGTAAGTTAATGATAGTTTTCGCTTCAAGTGTTTGCTGTGTTTACCAATGTAAGCACTGTGGCAGTAGTAATGCAATATTTAGAAAATGTACTCTTGTACTCTTGATACTCAAGTACTTTTAAAAAAAAGAAGACATCTGACTGTAGTACTTTTACTTGTACTTGAGTCAAATTTAGCAAGGGGTATCTGTACTTTTACTCAAGTAATGAAGCACTCTGTCCGCCTCTGGTAATTAGTACCGTAATCTAATTACACTGTTGAAGATTATGGATGTCCCGAGCTGCTTAATCAGGGCCGATTAAGCATTTTTTAACTGATCGGTAGTGGCTATACTAAGCCCGATCCTTTATTTTACGTCAGCTGTCACGCAGTCGGTGGCGGGATTAAAAGGAAAAGAAAATGCTCAAATGTGCATTTGTGAATGAGTTTTTTTTTCTAGCACGTCACACACGTACATTCGCGCTTCTGTGTTTAGCATATTTCTGTCCTGGAAACTCTCTGAGAGTTTGGCATGGTAACGAGTATGACAATGTTCATACTGTATTTGCAGAGGTGGACAGTAATGTAGTACATTTACTTGAGGACTGTACTTAAGTACACTTTTTGAGTATCTGTACTTTACTTGAGTATTTTTTTTTCTGGAAACTTTTTACTTTTAACTTCACTACATTTGAAAGACAAATATCGTACTTTTTACTCCACTACATTTCTGTCAAGGTCCTTGAGTAGAAAGTAGTAACGTTAAGGGATGATTTTTTTTTTCATCTCTAAAACGTGATTAAATTTTGGTAGGTGACAGACAGCCTATCAGTTATCACTCTTGTAGGGTCACATGTCGTGAAGTTCATCGATTTCCCATCATTTTCTTTGAACACTAATCAACTGGTGGCAAAATAAACGAAGACAGATCCTCGACGCATGCACACATCCATGACAAATGGGTCTTTCTGTTTTGCTGTTTGTTAAAGCAGTATTGCTGTTGAGCAGTTATACAGCTATGGCTGTGTAGCTGGGCTTTAAAGCAGGTTGGATTTTTATAGACCGCTTGATTCAAATGTACATGAATAGATACACATAGATGTGTACTTTTGTTGGGGTGGTAGGAGTGTTGAAATAAAAAAATGAAGATGATTATGGCTGTCTTTTTTTGTCAATTCAATTGTTTAATTTCTATAGGTTTTATAACATTCTAAAAGCTCTTAATTCCACAGATACTACTAACTGGTAGATGTATTCACTAGGTTGCTTCAGAGACATAAGGTACTGTAAGTATTACATACAACAATGCAACAATAACAAAACAATGTATTAACATTTACTTGTTACTTTTAATACTTAAGTACTTTTAGAAACTCTTAGCAGAATAGATCTGTTACGCCGCTGCTGCTGCAGAGCAAGTACAGGACTTGCTACTGCCAATAATACATACACGACACACTGCTGTGAGGAAGTAAGACATGCTGCTGCTGTACAATATAGCGTACATGAATTACACGTAGCAGATCTATACAGGCGGAGCTGGGGAAGGTGGAGGGTTTCTGAAAGTGCGCTGCACTGCTAAGGCTAATGCTGACTAAGTATTTGAAGGTTGAGCACACAAGCTCATTGGCTATTGATACAGCAGGAACCAATCAGCTGTGCCCTATAGATAATGATGTGATTGCAAGCAGGTTGAGTTAAGGACTTATTAGCCTGCGCCATCTAGAGTTTCATGACAGAACTTTGGATTTGATGTGCACTTTTGTAAAGAATCACACAAAAGTCATTTATTTACTGTTTATTTGTATCTGCCGTCAGACTGTCTAAGACATCGTTATCACAACGTTTTGCTATGTAAAGTATCTTATAATGATATAGGAAATATATCATTTCATATAATACTAGAAATAGTACTATGAACTAATATGAATTAATAATGAGCAACTAGCAAAATATAGCAAAATTACAATTTTGCAACAGACCATTTGAATATTTTAATGAACAAATAGCCATTACATTTTAAATAATTCTATTATATATTATATAATTTTAAATATAAGTAAAACACCTGGAATTTTAGTTTTTATTTGTCTCTCACTTCTTTATATTCAGCTTTAAGGCGTTTATATTGATGATTTCACATTGGCATTGCCCACACTGAAGCATTTTTTTCCCCTTTAAAATTCTCAGTTTGAATGTAGATGTCTCTGCAAATATTAATAATAAAAAGGTTTGATCACTTTGCTATCACACATCTGCCTGTTGTCACTGTTCTTCATTATCATCCACGCTAACGAACATGGTTAATTACTATTACTCTGGCAGTGGTACTGAAATACTCTAAAAGCAGTTTGCCAGATGGTACAAGAAAAGATTCACTCCCTAAGCTACTCTTGACAAGCACCTCTTCATGTTAGTAGAAAAACGGTCAGCACACCAAAAGGCCAAGTAAGATCAAGACGGGTCTGCCACAGCATGTGATTTTAGGTGACCATTTCATCGCCACCTCTAAATTACAAAGACAAAAGAGTAACTCTGAATAAACGCTCAATTTACTCCGCTATTTTCAGAGAGAAGCTTTTATTCTGAATGAGAACACCGTGTATCAATATACGAACCATTGAAACAGCACAGAGAGAGAGAGGAACAGCACAGAGCCCCCACAGGTTTATA
Organism: Rutilus rutilus; assembly: GCF_951802725.1. NCBI lineage: Eukaryota > Metazoa > Chordata > Actinopteri > Cypriniformes > Leuciscidae > Rutilus > Rutilus rutilus. The sequence goes on from NC_140214.1 coordinate 8,248,125, forward strand.
GATGTGAGAGCAAACAGCATTAGCACATGAAAGCCGCTTGCATTTAACTTTCTGTTTATGCGTGGGCTCGTACTTATGTTGCTAATTAAGCACAGACCCTCTCTGTGAGCGCCGGCTGCATTAATCAGAGCGTCAGAGACGCTACACCTCACAGTCTGCTTCCCGCCACGAACAAACCACCAGGAGATGTGTTTTAAACATCATCAACAGCATATCCACCTGTTCGCTCGATAGCGAATCAAACAAGTCAAAACACATGCGCACATACCTCAGCGATACGCACTAATCCTTACTGTACGGTTTAGAAATCGATGTTTAACACATTTGTGGAGATGTCTGACCGCCCCACATTCTGTGATCAATGTGCTGTCTGGAAATCTGAAACCAGCTTTAATCAGCCTTCACACAGGCAGAACTCAAAGAGTATTAGACATCATCTAAAACAAACCAACAGTATGACAGAACGGCTGAATAAGATGCATAATTGTGGAACACATAATGAGTTTTGAGAGATGTTGTTGTTAACAGTGTAATCTATGAAAGCCTGTTTCCAACTCAGAGTAAAAAAAATATCAGGAACATGTGATGGAGTTTCAGATAAGAAATAAAATAGCAAATGTGAGATTAAAAGTTGTAATTACGAGAAATAAAGTTGCAGTTGGCTGGTTGAATATTTGTATGACCTGTTGGTAGGGTCAATTTGACCAACTGGTAGGCCATCTTGGCTTAGAAAGTGAAGAACTACATCTCAAAATGAAACTTGGATATATTTTAGAGTAGTCAATGTGCTGCCTGTATAGCAGTATATATTTACCAGTGTTGGGGAGTAGTTAACTACAAGTAGCGACGCTACTAACTTAACTACATTTTTCAGTAGCTTGGCAGTAGCTCAGTTGCTTTTTAAACAGTGTAGCTTTTCCAGTAGCTAACTACTTTTTGCAGCAAGTAGCGGTGTAGCGCGAGCAAAAGCTACATTGCGTTTTGTCGAGCCTGCGCGAATCAGCGCGATGCAAGGATATTCTTCTTCTTGTTAAATTACAAACTAATTTTTTGCCATTACCGCCACCTGTTGTTTAATCACGCATCTTGCGGCTAACGGTTCACGTACAGAAGTGGGTTGACACACCCATATTATCCATGATGGAGCAAGACGTGGCGGCAGATTTGGAGGATGGAGAAACAACTAACGTTAATTGTGTAATAAAACAATACTCTTTGAAATCATAATTGTATTGCATTGTTTTAAACACTAAATATTTTACTTAAAACATTCCTCAGACACTTATTCAGTTATTTATAATATTCGTTGTTCAAAAAAAAAAAAGTAATGAACATTCAAAAGTAGTTTCAATGTAGCTAGCTACTTTTTGATAGTAACTTGTAGTGTAGCTAACTACTTTTCCAAAAGGGTAGCTTGACTGTAGTTTAACTACTTTAACTTACGAGTAGCTTGTAGCTTGTCAAACTACAGTTTCAGAGTAGCTTCCCCAACACTGATATTTACTGTCTGAAATTAACTCAACATTCAGCCATTATTGTCAAATTAGCTTGTGAGATACTGTAAACTTTAGAAACTAGACTGGTTATTAGCTGGTCCAAGCTGGTTTAGATGGGGTCAATTTGACCATGTCAGTCAACCTGCTTACAGCGGCTTAGCCACTGTTCATCCGGGAGCTTGAAGTGGAGAGGGTGAGCAATTTTAAATACTTGGGTGTCCATATTAGTGAGGACCTCACTTGGAAACCACACGTCACGCAGCTGGTTAAGAAGGCCCAACAGCGGCTGTATTTTCTGAGGAGGTTTGGCATGTCGTCTAAGATCCTCAACAACTTCTACAGCTGCGTTATCGAGAGTGTCCTGACTAATTGCATCACTGTGTGGTACGGCAACACTACTGTCATGGACCGTAAACGCCTGCAGAGAGTGGTGAAGACTGCACAGAAGATCACCAGGACTCCATTGCCCTCTCTAGAGAGCATATACCACCGCAGGGTCACCAGGAGAGCTGCTTCTATCCTCAAAGACCCCTCTCACCCCCAGCACGGACTGTTCACACTTCTACCCTCAGGACGGAGGTATAGAAGTGTGAAATGCAGGACATCAAGACTGAAGAACTCTTTTTTCCTTTTTGCCATTAGACTCCTAAACAGTCGATAGGAGTTTGCAACCATGGACATAACTGTTTAATTGTATTGCTCTATTTAACTGCACTATCTCACTTTCTATTGCTTTTATTAAGAAATTCACTATTAAGAAATTCTTCTTTTTGCTATTTTATTTTTGTATGACATTGTATTTATTGCATGACATTTAATGTGGACGGCAAAGTAAGAATTTCATTGTACAGGGAAACATGCTTTCTGTCTGTGCATATGACAATAAACTCTTTGAACTTGAACTTAGAGCTGGTAGACCATGTTGGCTAAGCTGGTGTTGAGCTAGCTAACAACATTACAAAACACTTCAGAATGGTTGACCAGTTACCTTAAGTTGGTAGGCCTGGTTTTACAGCTTATTTAGAAACTGTGCTTTAGTATTAAGATGTGTTTTGGTCGATTGGATCACAAGTAGACGAGGGAGACACATTCCCATTTACACCTGGTGTTTTAAATCCGTCTCTTTTGTTCACTTTCAACCACTTCTGTCCTGATTTCTTTGAGGGGAGAGTCTATCGGTGGGTAAATTTATTTATTTTCTTTCGATCTAATGGACAAAATTAACTTTTACAGTTAACAATTAACATATGAACGTGTCCGGAGACGACAGAAAACATAAACATTCGTTTCTGCTCTGAAAGTCGCAAGACCACACTGAATGCTGTGAGTGCGTGTTAGAAATCAGGAATTGTGAGAGAACATTGTGCTTGGTATGTTTTTCGTCTTCAAACCAAACTTGGGTCTGGCTAGTGTGCTTTCCGTAATGTTTACGTATTAGACCAGTAGGCGGAGGGCAGGCGATATTTTGTAGGCTGTTCGAACACATTCGGTCACATGAGTGTTTACACTACGAAAGCAATCTGGTCAATGAGTTTTCAACTACCTCTGGAAGTGGTTGAGAGTGGATAAGGTCAAAATGTTTTAGACCCCGCTTACACCTGTATTTAGCGTCATACACTTGTGATCTGATCTTAATACCAGTTGTAAACAGGGCCTTAGACAAGTCCAAGCTGGTTTGAATGGTTTATTAGTTGCACGTCCAGCTGATGTGACCACGTTTGACCTGGTAGGCCATATTTATCAATCTGGTTGAGCTTAGTAACAATAGTAAAAGCATAACAAATCTAACAAATGTGAGAGCTTATTAAGAAGCTGCACTTTAGACTTGTCATTAGCTGGTTTACTAGCTGGTTAATCAGCTGGTGGGGTTTGACCTGCAAGTTTGACCTGATAGATTATGTTGATAAGCCTGGATGGAGCCAGGATAGAACCACGTTCCAAAACAGCTTGGACTGGCAGACCAGGCTTGACTATCTAATGCCAATATGACCTGTTGTTTCCAGGGTAGAGGTTTAGTGACAATAATGAAATCCTAATGTAGAGAAATGGTGGAAATGATTTAGAAGACACTTTAAACTCACTCTGAAGTCATCTGGGTTACCAGCTGTAGGGATGTGAAGCCAGAGTTGAGGAAGTTGTCTCTGTACTGAGACATCTTGACAGCAGCCAGCCAGTCCTCTACAGAACTAAAGGTGGTGAAGTCTGGGATGGACCTGTCCAACAACGGCTGGGACGGACTGGTGGAGGAGAAAGAGAGAGTGAGATGCAGGAGAGTAGAGGAACCAAATGACCCAACCTTGGGTGTCAGAGTTGCAGTCTTTGCAGGGACCAACACTGTGGGGACCAATCCTGTTTTTCCCAGAATGAAAACAGCTTAATATGGGGAATAATTATGTATTAAATATTAACATTAATATCTTTATTATGTAAAAATGCCAAATGTTTAGGGTTTGTTTCGGGCTAGTCTACAGGATTTACACTATCATTCAAAAGTCTGAGATTGGTAAGACTTTTTAACGTTTTTGAAAGTCTCTTGTATGCTCACAAAGACTTATTATTAACAGTAAAAACAGTAATAATGTGAAATATTACTTCATTTTAAAATAACTGTTTTCTATTTTCATACATTGTAAAATATAACTGATTCATTTGATGGCAAAATTCCATTTTCAGCATCATTACTCCAGTCTTCAGTGTCACATGATCCTTCAGAAATCATTCTAATATGCTGATTTGGTGATGTTGAAAACAGTAGTGCTAATTCATATTTTTTTGTGGAAACTGTTATAGTTTAAAAGTTCAAAAGAACAGCATTAACATGCTTGCTAAATAAAAATGTTAATTTCTTTCAAAAAAAAAAAAAAAAATGGTTTCCACATTGGTATAAAAATAAAATATTTTTATGATGAGTTTGTTGGACTCACATAGTGGGTATACTGGCGACTGCTTTAAGGCTGGTGGGGTTCCGGATGAGTTTGTCGAGCGTATTGACGATATCTGTGAAGCGTGGCCGAGCGTTCCGATCTTTCTGCCAGCAGTCGAGCATCAGCTGGTGGAGAGCAGTGGGACAGTCCATGGGGGGCGGCAGCCTGTAATCCTGCTCTATGGCGTTGATCACCTTGACACACACAGATAATATTGTCATTAATTACTTTGTTAAGCATATGCTAGTTTCATAGTGGATTCATAAACATGCAAATTAAAACATTTTAAGGATAAAAACACTAAATTAATGATTCCTAAGTAATAAATGATTACTAAGTAAATCATGTCATGACTAACTCGTGATTAAGTGTCACTGAATGAATAATTGCACAAATATTTTGAGTCAAATCTTTTGTATGAAAAACAGAACCGATTATTAAAAAGTTTTCATGCATCCAAATCGCCATTGTCGTGTTTTAAGTTGAAAACAGTGTCAAGTATAAAGCCCCTAAATGAAACTCTTTGTAAAAAATTAATGAATCTTCTTTTGTGTTCAGCAGAAGAAAGAAATTAATACAGGTTTGGAACAACTTGAGGGTGAGTAAATGATGACAGAATTTTCTTTTTTTTAATGAACTATTCCTTTAAATAATAAGAACTAAATAATACCATATCATAAAAAAAAAAGATCCAAAAGCACACACTATTGTTTTATCTCACATAAATACCCTCATGTATCAGTTTTGTTGCATAGAGGCCGCAACATGACACACAAACAACCAGTGAACATCATTAATCTTTAACTGTGATCTGTCGTTCTACCCTCCTCAAACATTGGACTCTCTTCCCATATTCCTCTCTCACTGATTCTATCTGACACAAGCAAACATCAAATAAACAAACAAACATGGTCTATCCTCTGCATACCAATTCTGAGCTCTGGTTTGCATAAACATGAATCTAAATATTTGAGGATCAATCAACTCTCTGCTCCCTCCACAGCGGCCGCTTTTCACCTAAACATATTCCACAGGACGGCAGAGAGATGTGGACTCCGAGCACTGCAGATGTCCTGCTGTTTCATTATGCTGATATGATAGGTTCATGTTAATTTGGGATTGGATTATTGTTAAAAACTCTAGAAGATCGGATAATGAAGTGTGTGATAGGCAGAAAAAACATTATCCACCTCATTCACAACTTTACCCTTGGCGGTTCTTCTGCGTCTGAGAGTATGACATGGGAGCTCTTTTGGTTTGTTTTTGGTGCATGTCATGTGATGTTAAACACTTTGTACAACAGAATTAGACAGCTTTATAGTCCTTCATAAGATGGTTTTCGTGAATATTTAACAATATCATTTTCAATGGATACAATCTTTGGGAAAAGAAAGTACATGCAAAGTATGTACAGAAAGTACATAGAGAGTAATTATTTTCTTCAATTTATTTTCTTTGATCTGAATGTTCTGAATCTTTGAATGCTCAATTATTTTTTTATAGTTGTGAGTTCAGCAATTACAGTCGCAAGTTCCTCAGGGTTCGTTTTGCATCTCTGATGTGTTAACTGGATGCTAAATGGTTTGGGGAATTTATGTTTGCATTGGCAGGGTTCTCTGAAAATGCCAAGAGAGCCTGCGCTGTATTCACAATACAAACAGAAAAAAACAACCTTTTTTCTGCACTGAAACGCACATGCTGGAAGATTTGAATGCAGATATACTTTGAGGTAGAAGGACTCAAAGCAGTGAACATCAGAGCCAATGAGATTGACATTTACATTTAGTCATTTAGCAGATGCTTTTATCCAAAGCGACTTACAAATTAGGACTAAATTAAGCGAGTCATCGTGAAGAGGCAAAAACAATGCAAGAAGTGCTCAAAATACAAAGTTCAGGCATTGCTCAGAGTAGCATAAGCCAGACAAGGGAGGATTAAAGGAAAATTTATATATTTTTTTATGAGGTTAAGTGCTCACGGAAGAGATGAGTTTTCAGTTGTCTTTTGAATGTTGTCAGGGATTCTGCATTCCGGATGAGGGTGGGGAGATCATTTCCACCAGCATGGAACCGTGAATGAGAATGTTCTGGAGAGTGATTTTTTGGCTCTCTGTGATGGAACCACGAGCCGTCGCTCATTGACTGATCGTAGACTACAGGTAGGAATGTAGACTCGTAGGAGCGAGTGAAAGTAGGAGGGAGCTGAGCCTGTGATAGATCTGTAAGCAAGCGTCAATGCCTTGAACTTGATGCGAGCAGCGAGTGGTAGCCAGTGCAGAGAGATGAACAGAGGAGTGACGTGGGCCCTTTTGGGCTCGTTGAAGACGAGACGAGCTGCAGCTTTCTGAATCATTTGTAGAGGTTTAGTTGCACATGATGGAAGTCCATAGCCTGGGAAAACCCAGACAACTTCCGGCAAATTTAGATTTGCTCTACAAGTTAGTCTGGCAAAGAGCTCATTCAAGCCCATTTCTAATCCACATGAGGACAGTCTCCATGAAAGACCCACTGGCAGATGAACGTGCTACTACATTTCTCTCCGAAACGGTAGGAAATTAAATTAGATTTATTAGAGAATAGAATAGAATAGAATCGGGCATTTATATAGCGCTTTCATATGTACTACTGTACACCCAAAGCGCTTTACAATCATGTCAGGGGATCTCTCCTCAACCACCACCAGTGTGCAGCATCCACTTGGATGATGCGACGGCAGCCACAGTACAACGGCGCCAGTGCGCTCACCACACACCGGATATAGGTGGAGAGAGGAGAGAGAGTGATAGAGCCAATTCAATGTAAGGGGATTATTAGGAGGCCATGATTGGTAAGGGCCAATGGTGTGTGGCCATGACACCGGGGTTACACCCCTACTCTTTACGAGAAATGCCATGGGATTTTTAATGACCACAGGGAGTCAGGACCTCGGTTTAACGTCTCATCCGAAGGACGGTGCTCTTTGACAGTATAGTGTCCCCGTCACTACACTGGGGCGTTAGGACCCACACAGACCACAGGGTGAGCACCCCCTGCTGGCCTCACTAACACCTCTTCCAGGAGGATTATAACTGTGACAAGATGATTGACAGGGCAGTTTAAGTGACAGGATGCACGCGACAGATCCGTCCGATAAAGATGACGAAGTAGTATGTCCCAAAGCTTGCCTACTTTTTTGCTACACATTCAAAAGTAAATACCTTTTCTTCAAAAAAAGACTACATACTTTTATGGCGTAGTGTAACTTAGGCGAATTGGGACACAGCATATGGTTTTACATGATGACGATCGCTCTGATTGGTTTTAGGTCTATCCAATTGCGCCCAGAGGCATTTGAGCGACGTCCGTTGGTGACGCCACTTTGGAAATGAGTTATTAATGAAGCTTTGCCAGACCATAACTCAGTTACTACTGAGAATGGTCTGGTTTTAACCAGGCTAGGAAGTCCAGCCAGAAGAGCATTGCAGTATGATTTTTGAAAGGCAATGAGACTTAGGGAGGTCTCAGCGTTTGTTTCAGGGGTCTGAGAGCGATTTGCAATACACTTTATATACATCAAGAATGCATAGTGAGGACCTACAGCCTCACTTTTCACATACATATTGCAAAAATCATTGGCCATCACAGGTTACCATAAAAGGTTATGATGACACACAACAAGTTTAGTTGTAGTATTATATTATATAATATTATATTATCCATCATGATTATATTATTCATCATGATTATATTAGTCATTATGATTAAAATATTCATCAATATTATTATTTATACTATTAATAAATTATATTTTAAATTCCATAATAATACTAACAACAACCACAACAACAACACTACTCATACTACCACTAATAATAATTACCATTATCGTTATTATTATTATTATTAAATAAATATGAAAATATAACATAATAATGTAATATAAAGTGGACTAAGAATCACACAAAATGTTGTTTTATTATTATAATATAATATAATATAATATAATATAATATAATATAATATAATATAATATAATATAATATAGAGTTGCCCCCAAGATTCAGGGCAAGTGTGTCTCAAAGCCAGTTATAGACAGCAATTCTCTGTTCTGTGTAAAATGTAAACTTACATCTTGGTTGCTCATGTCCCAGTAGGGCCTCTCGCCAAAAGACATCACCTCCCACATGACGATCCCGTAACTCCAGACGTCACTAGCAGAAGTGAACTTCCTGTATGCGATCGCTTCCGGCGAGGTCCATCTCACAGGGATCTTTCCACCCTGAGGAAAAAACATATGAGATTTAAATGGGGAGCTGTCATGTGGATTGATTTTGTAGGATTTTGCAGGAATCCATGTTACTCTACATAACATGTACGTACACATAACCATCCAATAAAAAAAAAATATCACGTTCACATCGACAACTGGGAAGTATGTTGTTTGAACATAACAAATAAGCAACGGGAACGTATCGACTCACTGAGTTCTACATCCATTGCAGCTATAAATAATTGCAAACAATGGGCTGCATTTGCATTTTTTAAAATTCAACAAGACTGAATTCAATTATTTTTGCTTTACAAAACACCATACAAAACATTTTCTTCTCTTTCAGTACACACACACACAATAGTGTATGTGTGTGTTTGTGAGGAGGGCCTAGTCTCATCCATGGACGGTGTCTGTCAGTAATTGGTCTACCTGTGGCTAGATTTGTGTGTCTCACTGATTAAAATTGACAGTGGTTTGTTTCACCTTTTTTTCTTTTTCACCTAAAAGATTTACCTCACACACCCACCCGCACAAACAATGACAAAACACACACACATAACTGGTTTGAGAAACCACATGCTTTATGTTCCAGTGTACTGGTGTCAATTAGTTCAGTCCTGCATCTGACATCAACCAGACAGTGAATGAAGAAAATTACTGAGCAGCATTCATGGAAGTGTGGTTTAAAATTTTTAGGTTTAGGCTTAAAAAGTGACAATAATAAAACTAATATTTTTACATTTTATAAATAAAATACCAGTGTTTACCAGCGCAAAACGTGCTGCCAAGACACAATGTGGGTCATTGCTAGGGCGTTGCTATGCAGTTCATTTGTCCTAAATGGTTTTTAGCAAGTTGCAGTATGGTTGCTACATGGTTGCTTATTGTCTCCATGCATTCCGGTCTTTAGAAACGACTGGGGCCTCTACTTTAATATAAGTTAATATAAGGGAATTTTCCAGCACCTTAGCCCACCAGATTTATACTTTTTAAATGACAATTTAATGAAGTTTCAAAAAATAAATTCAAATGTCGTGCATGATGTCTCTGCTTGTGGGTGGGGATTTCTCATTTTAAATGCAACTCTTGCTCAGTGTCCTTATGGATGGAAAACAAAACACATAAGTATGAAAGATTACATAATCTTGACATGTGGATGATCAAAAAAAAAAAAAAAAAAAAAGAATGATTGGAGGGATTGGATGACCCTTTGTGCTTGAACTTTCTCCTGACCTTTGTGTTTAGTGACCCGAAAGACTCAATTTCATCTTCATCGATTTCAATAAAAGATGGAATGAACCTACATACAACAGTCTTAAGGTCACCTTCACTGACCGTTTGCACATAAACACTGAATTCAGGTAGTGACAATTACTTTTACATTGAATCCATGTAGTGTGAACAAAACAAAACAAAACAAAACAGAACCAAAAGCAGCACTGTTTTTCACCAATGACAGTGTTTGAAAATAAATAGGTGAATCACTGAAAAATGAAAAGTCTGAGCAAATATAATAATGTGGTATATCATTTATACAGCATTTATAGTTATAGTTTCGGATATGAGCTCTTCGGATAGTTCTGTTTCGGATATGAGCTGCAGTCTGACAGAACAATGAAGATCTGTCCCTCAGAGCGGCACATGCACACAGCAAACAACACTTGAACAACTGCAGAAGAAACACGCACCACTTGTGTTTAATGTCCCAAACACAAACAATCTGCATTGGAAATGTGCCTGCATGAGGCAAGATGGCAGCAGCATAAATTTACAGTAGATCTGTGAAATATCTAAAAAGACAGAAGAGAAAAGAGACTGTCTGTCTATCTACTTTACAATACTTACAAGTGAGATTGATGACAAAACATGAAGTAATGCAAAAATATAGAGTGGTGTAACACAAACCAAACACAAAACATATATACAATGATATGAAATGACTCATACTTTGATAAAAGGTCCACCGTCCATCCCCATCTCACACAGATGTCAACAAACCAATGCTGCAAAATTGATGAATACTAGATCACCTTGTCTAACTGCTTTTAAATTGTAACCCGTGGCCATTCTGTGGGCCTCACAGACCTAATTTGCTTATATCTCCTTCACTTACATTAATTTCAAATTCCAGTCCAAATTGTGCTGCAATAACATCAGCAGGCAAATCAGACGTCAGGGGAGCTGGTTCAGATAGCAGTAGGCTAACCGTGCGTATCTAACCTTTCGCCCCCTCTTCCCGGTCCCGTACCGCCCCGCCACCGCCCAGACACCCAACGGGGACAGTGCAAATTAAACCACGCTCACCTAATCCTTTATCATCCGTTCCTTTCAATTTCCCATCCAGGATTTTTAATATTAGATTATGACCTTGTCTTTCATAACCCGGTTAAGTATTTTTTTTTGTCCTCTCACTCTTTCTTTTTCTTTTAAGAGTTCTTTGTGCTTAAATGAAACAGCACTTGTACGCCACTGTGAACTGTTTTCACTGGGATCCAGTCTGTCGCGTGGCACTGTGCCCATGCTGCAGGTCAAAGGGCAGATTTCATGTTTAAATAATGACAGCCAAGGACAGCTGTGTGGTAAAATGGTGTTGATATCCTCCATAACTTGATAACCAATCTGCTCACAGTCAACATTTTACAAGAGAGGCAAGAGTCAAGGCTGCATAAACCCATGCAGGAAATTGAGACTAAATTGATAGTTCATATTGACTAAAATAAATCACAAAAAATGCTGCAGTACAAATTACACACTAAAATGGCAAACAACAGTTTTATAACTGCTTGAACTTATGTATTTTTGGGGTTGACGTGTAACTTGACCCCACTGTGGACATATGGAATACCTGAAATTGAGTGTTTTGTTGAGGAGAGGTGTACAATTACTGTTATTAGCGATACAATGAATGAAAATCCACAAAACATGCATTGAAGAAAACACACAAGGCATATTTAGGGACCAGAATATCATAGGGCTCCAAGAATCCACTCAGAACACCTTCACAACCACCCAACAACATCCTGGCAACAATCTAACAACCAGCTAGCAACATTGTAGCAACCACCCAGAACATCCAAGAAACCACCCACAACACCAGATCCAAGCAACCACCCATAAATCCCTAACAACCACCCAGCGACATCCTGGCAACCAACCAGAAACCACAACCACCCAGCAACCACCTGGCAACCAACCAGAACCCCTCTTGCAACCACAACCCCCAGCATCATATAGTAACCGGATGGTTGGCAGAATGTTGCTGGGTGGCTGTTATGGTTTTATGGGTGGTTGCTTGGATGATGCTAGCTGGTGTTGTGGGTGGTTGCTACAATGTTGCTAGTTGGTTGTTAGAACAGCATACTAGTAACAACCACCCAGCAACATCCTGGCAAACAACCAAAACCCCCCTTGCAACAACAACCCCCATCATCATATCCTACCAACCACCCAGGACACCCTGAAAGCCACCCAGCAACCACCTAGAGCAAACTAGTCTCAGACGTGTGTGTCGCGTTCTTTAACAGTCCGCCTGGAAAAAAAAATGCTGCTATGCCAAACCCCCTCATGGAAGAAGAACAGTGGCGTGTTTACAACTGTGACAATGAGCGCTTATCAAAATCTTATTAAAGTAAAATAGGTCCAATAGTTTTACACACTGCTCTGTTATTGTAGGGACATCGACATTATACATTTTCACACCCCTAAAACATGACGCAGAACAAAAGGAACTGTGATTATTCCAGAGTCCAGACCTTCTGCCGTCAGTCTGAAGGTCTGCCTATACGAAACTAAGAACACACTAAAAAAACACGAGGAACATTCAAGCATCCACTTAGAAAAATTAAATATATAACAACACAAAATCTAGTGTTACTTTAAGATTCTAACAAAAACGTATTCCTTGGCATAAATGAAAGCATAAATCAGCGTTCATTCAGAATGAATCTGGCTCTGTGATAGTGACCTTGAGACTTTCCATCTATATGCTGTTTTACACTATTAGAATTGTTCAAAGCAAGCTGTTGTGAGATCAGGAAAGATTAAGAAGCATAAAATGAGCACACATGTTGTTCTCAGCTGCACTGCACAGGGGACTGACACACACATACAGACAGGGAATGTAATAACTGATCGGCTTATATTGGCTTAGGTACCTGTGACACTTCAGACTACATCAAACACACAAACAGATGCATTTCTAGATGAACAGACTCTACATGTACTAACTCTGAATACTCTACATGTACTACTAACTCTGATGGTGGTGAGGTCATTCTTTCTCTTTTCAACACAAATACTAGCTCTACTGCTTGAGCTACATGAGCAACAGTACAGGAGCAACAGTTGCCAACACTGATGCAACAAAACCAGACAACTGGTTTTTGATGGTCAGATGGCTTTTTTTGTGTCATAGGCCAATTTCCACTGCCAGCAGTTGGGCAGTTTGAACCAAGTGACAGTTCTTGGCCAGAATAAGTCTTAATGTGAACCATTCCTGACACTAACAGGCAAAAGTCTGGCTAAACAAGACTATACAATTGCATGAGATGCTAAAAGACATCAGACTTTAACACCTGGAACTGAGAAGACAAGTGTGGGAACACAACTGAAGACACTGAAGGAATTGAAATAGTGAATAAACATGAAAGAGAGAATGAGCATGTCACATTCCACAATCTGGCATGCCTCGGAATGGAGAGGAAGAGGAAGAGGGAAACAGAAAGTGACAGAGAGGAGGGTGGCAGGGTGAGGGGGTGTCACGCATTCAGATCCCACCTCAGTGTAAATAGTTTTATTTTCCATTTACAGCACACAGCCACTGCACTTGTCATGCTGACAGCGAGAGGGAAGTCTGTGTTCATGCTGAGAAAGTGAGGGACAATTCTTTATTTCTTCACTTTCAATTTCACTCCCTTTTCTATATCATCTCCTCCAAGACCAGGAATCCTCTAGTTTTGGGCGAGGAACTCACTGGCTAGTTTGTGTGTGTTTTAGAACAAGATTGTGTTATCTTCAAGTTAGACACAGTACATAAATCAGCTGAAAACAAATTTAAAAAGCAAAATGTCCATGTGACAGGAAGACAGATGGGCAGACATACTTACAAATGTCTCATCCTATGAGTCCGGTACAGTACTGTACTGTGTGTCCAGACTGAATGACTGAATGTGACTGAGCTGTTTAGGTATTACATTTTTCTATCCAGCTATGGACAGACGAATGGATGGACAGACAGACAGACAGACAGACAGACAGACAGACAGATAGATAGATATGCACACTCACAGTCAATGTACCTAATCAGTGTTCTGTCACTAAAAAGGAGTGCTTGATGGGAAAGCCTGTGTCCTTTGATAAAACAATGATATTGGACGCAGAGAGTGATTAATTGGTGAAAGAGTTGACAGAGTGACAGATGAAGCAACATAGTCAAACAACCTGAAAGATCAGCACTGCATGGATGGATGGATGGATGTGTGTGTGTGTATTTGTGTGTTAATCACATCACATCACAGAAACTTAAACCTTCATGTCTTCTGTGAATCCTTGGATAAATTCTACAGCACCATCAATGGAACAAAACACTGAATTCCCTTTCACATGACTGGAGTCAACGTTCCCCAATGCAAAGAACTCAGTAAAGAGAAAGGTCAAGCTACAACTACTATGTCCGACACACAGACACACAGGCAGACAGACAGATAGATCAGAAATATGGATGGATGGATAGATTATGTCGTATAATTTTATCAACCTAAACCAGGCTAACAAACAAAGGGCACAAAATGTTGACAAGCGAACACAAATGCCCCCCAAAAAACCTTAGGGGGTAATTAAATTCTCCCTGTATCAGTAAGGAAGACAGAGATGTCACATCGGTATCGCACCCCAGTTCACACCTTTGCCGCATATTCCTGTCAATCAACAGTCACCACAGGACATCCTGTTTGTGAATGGCGGCTGCCTTTGGGGCTTAATGAGCTTTCACACGTTTCAAGAGAGACAAAACGTTAGCTAAATATTCCCTGTCTGTTGTCTCGTCTCCTTATCATCCGCCTCACATCTCTGATCACCAGCGCCGAGGAACCACCCGAGTGTAAAAGATGAAATTGTTTGCTTACAATGCATGGGACATTTCGATGAGAGGTCTGAAGTGAATTTAAAACACGTTCAATAAAGGATGTGACCTAGGGCTGTTTTTCTGCAGTGCAGAGGAATTATGCATTGAAATGGTTGACCCTGCTAAAAGTGTGACTGTCAATGTACCAGATCCTCCGAAACTAGCCTGAATACAGAAATCATAACAGGGTCTGATAAGACGGAACAAGACAATGAATTATCAGTAAACCCAGATAATTACCAACGTGGCGAATCCACGGTACCAGAAATATCACAGTGCTCTGAATAGAGAGTCTTTAAGGAGGCAGGAGAAAATAGTATTTCATATTAATATTAAAGATCTGCAGCACAGGAGGGCTAATGATGCCTTGGATGCCTATTAATGATACATAATAGAGAAATCTGGAAGTCTGAGCACTCCATTTGGGGAGACAGGCTATTGGAAGTCCAGTCACTTGGCTTTGTTCAATCACATACAGAATTTAAATGCAGTTTTTTTTTTCCAGGAAATGGTGGTGTGCTGTCAGGGAGACAATGCACTCTGGAGAGTTTCATTCTGGAGACATTTTAGGAAATAAAAGACAATAAAGCAAATAAGAATGAGAAAATAAAACCAAAGAATGTAAATGAAGTACAGTATACCTGTCTTTTCAATTATTTCAAACAAAAGTGCCAATCATGGCACCTATTATCTTCTGTTAAAATGAAGTGGTGAGTCTGACAAAGTCTTACCAGTGAGCTGGTGTAGGTGGGGTCAGAGGTGTCTTCCTGCAGATAACGGGATAGGCCGAAGTCCGACACCTTGCACACGAGGTTGCTGTTGACCAGGATGTTGCGGGCAGCCAGGTCTCGGTGGACGTAATTCATTTCCGACAGATACTTCATCCCTGCAGCAATTCCCCTCAACATCCCCACCAGCTGGATCACCGTGAACTGCCCGTCGTTTTGCTACCACACAACACAATCACATGACATTCACCAATATGTCAAAGCTCAATCAAATGAGCTCTTGGTGTTGAACACATTTTTGGTTCTATCTGGTGGTTACTGACAAATTTAAGCATCTATTTCTGTTTCACTCTAGTTCAAAAAGCTTAACAAGTAGGACATGTTCTAGGATCAACATACTTGTTTCTAGAAGGAAATTTGTATCGACCAATCAGACTTTAGGGTTACAATCAGAGTTGAGCACCATTCAGAACTGAACTGAGTCCCTTTAAAATTTCAGTTCAGTTACTTGACTGAGTTGAATTTGAATAGGGGTAGCAAGCAGGATGTAGAACTCCAATTAAAATTTAAATGTTACAAACTTAATGTAATTTATAGGCAGACAGACAGACAGACAGACAGACAGACAGACAGACAGACAGACAGAGAAATAGATAGATAGATAGATAGATAGATAGATAGATAGATAGATAGATAGATAGATAGATAGATAGATAGATAGATAGATAGATAGATATAAGGACAGACAGATAGATAGATAGATAGATAGATAGATAGATAGATAGATAGACATAAGGATAGATAGATGAATAGATAGATAGATAGATAGATAGATAGACAGACAGACATAAGGATAGATAGATGAATAGATAGATAGATATATAGATAGATAGATAGATAGACATAAGGATAGATAGATAGATAGATAGATAGATAGATAGATAGATAGATAGATAGACATAATGATAGATAGATAGATAGATAGATAGATAGATAGACATAAGGACAGACAGATAGATAGATAGATAGATAGATAGATAGATAGATAGATAGATAGATAGATAGATAGATAGATAGATAGATAGATAGATAGATAGATAGATATCAAACAGCTGAAAGTCGTTCTGAGACATGGATGTACTTTTAGAAACATGTTAATTAAATAAAATGATAATTTCACACAAAGGCAAACTCTTTAATAATTTGAGATTAACAGCAGCACAGACAAAATAAATATAAATAAAATAATTATAATAAAGTATTTGCACATATTGATTTTATTGTTTTGAGCACCAGTTGTGTTTAACACTCTTCATCAAAAGCTGTCTAAAACATGTTTACAGCACATAGTGGGGGACATTTCAGTTCCTTCGAAACTTCTGTACACAGTCGCCATGTTGCGCAAGTGAAAGCTTTGAACTGAACGCACGATAACAAACAGGGGTGGGGGTGTGGATCGATGGTGACGCTACTCGGATGTGGTGGATTTTTAAGCCGACTTCAAAGAGAACCTTTATTGTGGCACCAGATCAAAGCTAGGGAGAACCAATCCATGAGATTGAAAAAAACGGGCTGAACATCGATTAAGCAGTGTACTTCTCCATGCCAGAGGGAAAGAATGAAACAGAAAGAAAATAGAGAGAGAGAGAGAGAGAGAGAGAGACAGAGTGTGCTTGTTTTGGATGTTGCATTTACCCTAAGGAAAGAGTCGAGTGCCCCGTTCTCCATGAACTCTGTGACGATCATGACCGGCCGGCTTTTGGTGACCACCCCTTCAAGGCGAATGATGTTGGGGTGATCAAACTGCCCCATGATTGATGCCTCAGACAGGAAGTCGCGTCTCTGCTTCTCAGAATAACCCGCCTTCAGTGTTTTGATGGCAACGTAGATCTCTCGTTTTCCAGGCAGTTTCAGTCGACCTTTATATACTTCCCCAAACTCACCTGGGGCGCAGAGAGAGGAAGAATGAGAGGGAGAGTATTTAGACCATAAAAACAATAAAGTGGTTAAAGATTCAAGCTCATAACTAAAAGACAGTAGATTAAAACTTCACAATTCAATGGATAGGAATGTGTTTGGAGGAGTAGAAAGAGCTTTGAATCAATAAATTACACAGCAAATTGGATTCCCCAAAAAAATATGTCAATAATTGAAAGTCAGAATTTGAGAAGTTATATTGTTTGACTCCATGATGGAGAATCACGTATGTACTTACTTGAATTTATCCTTAAAACGAACCATCCCGATTGAAAATTAACTTCAGTGATTCAGCAAAAAAGTTTCTGTATTGGTCAATCCAAGTGAATTTAGATGTTACATAACTTCTAAAGCAAATAGCAAATAAAGAAGCCTTAAAGTCTCAAAGTTTAAGTAAAAAAATTAGAGCATTATCGCTGAATTTCAGGATTTAATCAAGCTGATGTCTGTAACTTTTCCATGTTAAGTAAACCATTTGTAGGCTAAGTAAACCAATGTGGCAAACAATGTCAACTTTTAAACATGGCTCAACCAATAGAGGTTAGGCCTTGTCCTGAATGGCACTCTAAACACTTGAGGTCTTCCTCTGAGTCCGCACCTTTGTGACGTAATGCCGCTTTGACTGTCAGAAAGGAGTCAAAAGTGCGCATCGAGGGCGCATATCGACCACAAAGGGGCGCTCATGAGAACCCTTCTGAAACCTAAAATTACTAAATGGGACATCCTACAGTCTCATGGACTTAACGGACATGTGGCAGCCATTGTAAGTCCACAAGACCGAAAGTCCATATGAAGTTTGCAATTTGGGGCAGGGCCTTAGCTTGGGACTGGACTACTGTTAACCCTAGAGAACTAAAAATATAGTTACCAAATGAAACTCCAAAATTATTCAAACAGTTCATATGTGGTAGCTTAAATGTTAAGGATTTGGGTTGTTAAAACACAAAAACTGCAGCTCCCAACCATGTGGATGTGACTCATGATTGAGTCACTGGGTTCATTCTGACATTCAGCATGTCACTAAACCCCAGGTTGCATATAATAACTTCACTAGAACCAACTTTGGAACAAAACCAAGCTCGATTATTTATATGGCGCCAGAAGTGTTATAAAATCAATATAACTCAAGAAAAAATAGTAAGGGATAGGTTAAAGAGAAACTCTATCAACTTTGATTTGAGTTTTAGTGCTAAAAGGTTGAGAGTATTTGTTATGATCTGTGTGAAATCCATATGAGGTGCATCAGTGGATTAACTTGAGCTTTCTGCATCAGAGCAGACTGTGAGTCATAACTCGTCTTCACCATGACTCGGCAAAGAGATGAGGAGAAGAGCAGAGACCTTCAGGATGCTGTGTTGTGTGTCTTTCTTGTGTTTGTGAGTAAATGCAGACATACCGAGGGTATATAAAAGTTCAGAGAGGTATATGTGCTTCAAATCTGTCCCAGAAAAGCCCGTCTAACACTGTATATACTGTATATCATATGGTAACACTTTACAATAAGGTTCATTAGTTAACATTAGTTAACTACATTAGTTTACATTAATTAATAATGAACTGCACTTATAGAGCATTTATTAATCTTTGTTAATGTTAATTTCAACATTTACACAGTGTGTAATGAATACGAGTTTTACGAGAATCAATTGGGTGAACCAATGATTCAATGGCCCATTCATAAAGAGAGTCATTTACTTCATTCCTGAATGAACCAGCCGCTTGAAAGAATCAAATGAATAAATTACTCAATGACTTACTCATTTAGACATTTATCGCCAGCAATTGGCAGTTTTGGTTTCTTATTTAGAGAATTATTCCACAAAAAAAAAATACTATTTCATAATTTGGGGATAATTCTGTTTATTTACATTTACTCAACCTCACCACATTTTAAACCTGTATGACATTCTTTCTTTTGCAGAACATAATAAAATATATTTTGAAGAATGTTGGTAACCAAACTGTTTTGTTCTGTAAATATATCTAAATACCAATTCAGATGTAGATTAAAAAAAAAACAAAAAAAAAACATGGCCGTTGTAGCATAAATGTTTATGTGTAATAAATTAGATGTTGAATTAAATCAAATATTTCTTTCTAAAGCTACTTTTTGTAATGTATATTTGATGCTTTTCTCATTTAACACAATAATGACTTTAAGGGCCCTATCTTACACCCGGCCCAATGCAGCGCCAAGCGCGATGCAAGTGTTTTTGGCTAGTTTCAGCCCGACGCAGTTATCATTTCCACGTCATGCGCCACGTTGTTTAAATAGCAAATGCATTTGCGCTCATTTGTGTGCCCATGGGCGTGCTGGTCTGAAACCATGTGTGTTCTGGCGCACTGTTGGCACGTTGCTATTTTGAGGCAACAGAAATAGACTGCGCTATTGACCAACTGAAACCTGGTCTAAAGTCAATGGCACAATATATATATTTTTTTATTATTTAAAGAGCACGTTAGTAATGTGCGCCTATAGGCGGGTCCACAACGCGCGTACACTCTGCTTATTAAACACACAGGGACACACAACAGCACACAAACATGCCAAATATTTAAAATAAAAGGATTACAATGTGGTGAAATCCGGCTTGTCCCGTAGATGGTCTGTTTGCGTACTTTTACCTTGCACACGAGCAGTTCCGTTTGCGCTCTGGAGACGGCTTCGGCCTTTCCACTATCAAATTCCGTCATGTAAATAGCGAATCTGCCATGGCGCGAGCGCAACTGCCATTTAAAGGGAATGGGAGATGAGACTCTGATTGGTTTAACGCACGTAAATCCAAAAACACACCCATTACTCAATTAAGAGAATAGGGACAACCCTTTTAGACCGTGCGCCTGGCATTTTTCCCGTCGTTACACTAGCAAAAGTGGATTCGGACACACGCCGTAAGTGAACTTGCGCCCTGCGCTTTACACCATGCGCTTATATTGTTAAAAAAGGGGCCCTAAATGATCTTTTGGGGATCATTTCTCAGACGAATTTAATGTGAAATTAAATTGCGATTAATTAGATGTTTTTTTTTTTTTACTTATTTAATAATAAATGTTTAAAAACTTAAATATTCATGTTTTTTTATATCTGAAAACTGTTATATCAATAGCATTCAAAATGTCTATGCCATTTTAAAGCTTCTTGCTCTGAAAAGTCATAAAGTGATTCATGCATTTACACATGCACACATAGCAGAAACACACCACACCTGCCCCAATAACTTCTTCAATCTTGACGGTGGAGACATCTATTTCCTTGGCGAATTCTCTGACAGCTTCATTTGGATCTTCGTAGGTGAAGGGGTCGATGTAGATCTTCATCCCCGGAGAGCCTGGCAGGGTCGGGCAGCCCATGGGAGTGTGGCAGTTAGAAAGATCTGGCCTCAAAGTGAGTTCTACAACACAACAGAATGACACAGCTCGATGAAATGCTCTGAAGTTTCTTCCGCATAGTGTTCATTTCAGTGCAGTTGTAAAAACATTATGGTAAATCTATTTTATGATGATAATGAAAGGAGGTCAAGTCTGAGCACATTATTATAAATCATTTCTGTTTTAATGCATTTATCGAATCAGTAAATAAACTAATTCAGTGTGAGTGGTTAAACAAGAGGCAATCTAAAACTGAGTGGATTTATCTGAAATATGAAAATAATTACTGTGCCCATCGTCTGGTGCTGATGACAACAATAGTTTCTCAAAAAAAAAAAAAAAAAAAAAAAAACCCCACTGAAATAAATAGGGTTATGAATTGATTTACCGGTAAATAAAAATACTGGCACCAAATGATTTTCATGACATTCAGTTTCGTTAACCATTCAGTTCTTGAACATCTGCATTCTAGAATATCAGCGATGAAGAATTAAAAGTAGTTCACACAAATCATTTGGACTATTTTTATTAATACACATATGATGCTTTAGCATCCCCTTTGAAGCTTAAAAGTTTTATTGTAACTGTAAGGAAAACATCATTCAAAGGTGTCTCATTTTTTGAGGAAGAAAGACATGTGCAGGTTAGGTGAGGTGGAGAGTCAAAAATGTGTGTGTGTGAGCCCTGTGATGGACTGACCATCTGTCCAGGGTGCTTTCCCCTGCCTCTGGCCTAAAAAAAATTGGGATAGGCTCCAGCACTATGACCCTAGAAGGTCGTATAAGGAATAGATATATTGATGTGTTTATTTCTTCCATTTTTTTCCCTTTAAAAACATTATGGAATCATAGCTGCTGACTATGACATCATTAAACAGCAGTGGAACACAAGATGGTTGCAGTGAATCACTCTCTCTCTCTCTCTCTGCTTCTCCAATAGAGCCGAATCAAATTCTCTTCTGCCTTTATCCAACACAGGACCTCATAAACAGATAACGCAGACATGCTATCAAACCGCTCTCCATGGCAGAAGATGAAACTTCATGTGTAAACATCGAGGATGCAGAAAGTAATCTCAGAGAATCAGCGAGAACCAGCAACCCACACAAATAAAACAAACATTAAACGAGCTCTAAAAGGAGGTGTTCATATCCGTTGTCCAATAAGAAAAAGACCCAAAAGCAGGTGTGCAAGCTGATGCAATCACACTGAAAGACACAGGCTAACGTCTGCTTCAGAAGAGATGAGTGCTGACTCGGACGCTGGAGGGCGGAGAGACCAGGGAATGTCACCCAGCGTAACAGGAAGGCCAAGAGACATTCAAGTCTTCAGGCACGATAATAACCCATCCTGCACACACTCGACTGACAGCCCTATGGAGTCCAGACAACACTGTGAAATGTATCAAGATTCACCCTATTTACTTAATAAATAATGAAGAATTGTATTGTGCATGATTCAACAGTGCATGCTATTATAAAGAAGAAATGTGTGTTTGCATGATCTTGAAAATCATGAAAATATAATTACTTTCTTGACTGCTGAAATCAGCTGTTCTTTCTTTTGCAATGCTATGTGAGCAGGGGAAAATAATATTAATAAATAATATAACACAAACATATTGACAGTCAATCAAATATCAATAGATGTTCAAAAAAAATAAAAATCAAGCCCTGTCCTACATTATTTATTACTTCATATTCACTCAAAAATATGGCTCATTATTATTGTCTCATATCCAGAGAAATTAAATGTCAAATGGAAATAAATTTTTTAAATAAAATAGCTTTACACACTATGAAAACAGTTCAAGTTAAAACTTTCTTTCTAGTAGGGCTGTGAAAGGATTGATCGCGATTAATCGCATCCAAAATAAAAAAAAATGTGTTTACATAATATATGTGTGTGTACTGTGTATAATTATTTTGTATATATAAATACACAAACATGCATGTATATATTTAAGAATTATTTGCACGTATATACTGTATTTAAGATAAAATGTATAATATATATACAGTATCTCACAAAAGTGAGTACACCTCTCACATTCAAGCAAACACTTTAGTATATCTTCTCAAAGGACAATACTATAGGATTTAAACTTGGAGATATCGTAGAGTAGTCAATGTGCTGCTTGTATAGCAGTATATATTTACTGTCCTCTGAAAATAACTCAACATACAGCCATTATTGTCAAAATAGCTGGCAACAAAAGTGAGTACACCCTAAGTGAACATGTCAAAACTGTGTCCAAAGTGTCAATATTTTGTGTGAGCACCATTGTTATCTAGCACTGCCTTAATCCTCCTGGGCATGGAGTTCAGCAGAGCTGCACAGGTTGTTGCTGGGATCCTCTTCCACTCCTCCATAA
This sequence comes from Rutilus rutilus, assembly GCF_951802725.1. NCBI lineage: Eukaryota > Metazoa > Chordata > Actinopteri > Cypriniformes > Leuciscidae > Rutilus > Rutilus rutilus. Next base: position 8,271,364 of record NC_140214.1, read on the forward strand.
TGACATCATGGAGCTGCTGGATGTTAGACACATGGCGCTTCTCCACCTTCCGCTTGAGGACGCCCCACAGATGCTCAATAGGGTTCAGGTCTGGAGAAATACTTGGCCACTCCATCACCTTCACCTTCCTCAGCAAGGCAGTGATCATCTTGGCGGTGTGTTTGGGGTCGTTATCATGCCGTTCGGCCCAGTTTCTGAAGGGAGGGCATCATGTTCTGCTTCAGAATGTCGCATCACATGTTGGAATCCATGTTTCCCTCAATGAAGCTCAGCTCCCCAGTACCAGCAGCACTCATGCATCCCTAGACCATGATGCTACCACCACCATACTCGACTGTAGGCAAGACACAGTTTTCTTGGTACTCCTCACCAGGGCATCGCCACACATGCTGGACACCATCTGAGCCAAATAAGTTTATCTTAGTCTCATCAGACCACAGGACATGGTTCCAGTAATTCATGCTTTTGGAAAGGTTACTTTCAGCAAACTGTGTACGGGAGCTGTGACTTTCTTGTGAGCCAGCTTCAGAAGAGGCGTCCTTCTGGGACTACGGCCATGCAAACTGACTGCGGCGTATGGTCTGAGCACTGACAAGCTGACCTTCCGCTTCTGCAACCTCTAAAGCAATGCTAGCAGGACTCATGCGTCTGTTTTTTTAAGCCAGCTTCTGCACCTGACGCACAGCACGAGGACTCAACTTCTTTGATTGATCCTTGCAAGGCCTGTTACGGGTGGAACCCATCTTGGAAAACCTCTGTATGACCCTGGCCAGAACTGTAACTCAGTTTCAGGGTGTTACTGATTTTCTTATAGCCTAGGCCATCTTTGTGGAGAGTAACAATTCTAATTCTCAAATCCTTAGAGAGTTCTTTGCCATGAGGTGCCATGTTGAACATCCAGTGGTCAGTATGAGAGAACTGTACTCAGAGCACAAATTGTAACTGCTCTAATACAAGATACACACATTTGTATGGTCCTGTCAAGCAGACAAAAACATGAACATGATGAATAGGACATGTGGCTTTGCATGATTAAACGACATACAGCTGTTATCACTTAGGATGTACTCACTTTTGTTGCCAGCTTTTTTGACAATAATGGCTGTAAATATATACTGCTATTCAAGCAGCACATTGATTACTCTAAAATATATCCAAGTTTCATTTCTATAGTATTGTCCCTTGAGAAGATATACTAAGGTGTTTGCTGAAATGTGAGGGGTGTATTCACTTTTGTGAGATAAATATTTTATATATAAATATCTTACATGCATGTGTGTGTATTTATATAAAAATACAAAATAATTATACACAGTACACACACATACATTAATTTAACAGAATTTTTATTTTGGATGTGATTAATAGCCCTACTTTCCAGTACAAACAAATAATTTATGCTGAGAAATAGAAGCATTTATGCTGCAAATAGAAAAAAGGTATGCCAAATAAAGGCTCATTCTAAGATCTTTTGACTTTTGACATCAGACGTAGGTAACACTTTAGTTTAGGGTCCAATTCTCACGATTAACTAGTTGCTTATTAGCATGCATATCACTAGGATATTGGCTGTTTATTTGTGCTTATAAAGCACATATTAATGCCTTATTCTGCATGACCATATTCTACATCCCTTAATCCTATCCAATACCTAAACTTGACAAAAACCTTACTAACTATTAATAAGCAGTAATTAGGAGTTAATTCAGGAAAAAGTCATACGTAATAGTTAGTTAATAGTGAGAATTGGACCCTAATCTAAAGTGTGACCAACATTAATACATCCAATCAAATGTTTAACGTCAACCATGGCTATTCAGTGATCAGAAACCAGAGGACGAAGCAGAATATATGCTCTTATTCCATAACACCACAAAACTAACAAGTGTCTTTCAAAAGTTGTGCTGTTCTTCAGTGTGTGCAGCACCTGCCGTTCTTCAGAAGGATCCTGCAGTTAGTTTATTTTAACAAGGTCCCTAGTCATTTCAAAGCTTTACTAACATTTTAAGTGGACATCAGGGGGAAAAACTGATGAAAGGAATGTATGATATGAACCCTTTAAGCTGAAAAAATGTCATGAAGGTCTGTTGAATTATGCATTTCAAACACACAACGTGCACAAACCTACAGAGTGCTTTAATTTTAGAAATGCGGCTTTCGTTCATCAATAACTCAAATAGCAAACAGTTTATCTCCCCTCGTCCTCTGGAGTAATGCATCGTAACAGCTCCACTCGTTTCTTATGGCTGAGAAAGGAAAATAAAAAATATATATGTTAATATTTCATAGCCACTTGATCCGTGCGTGCCTGGAACGCCAACTGCTCTGCCACTCCACTGAACCCCAGTCCCGCAGGAGAGAGAGAATCAAGAGAGAGAGAGAGAGAGACCAGAATGCATCACTTCTACCTGGACACTAAAAACCCTGTGAGATAGAACAACAGAAACTTCTGGCCAAGCCCCTGAGGACAGACACTTGCGCAGCATCCAAAATCAAATACTCCCCTACTGTATAGTATGCGAAAAACAGTACGCCAAAAGAATAGTATGTCCAGATACAAAACATTCAAAAAACAGTACACTGTAAAAAAAAAAGTCAAAATTTTCTAGTGACTGGTCACATCTAAATTTTTCAATTAGTCTGACGTATTATTTCTCATTGAGCCAATGTTAACAGACTACTGCAACAAGAATTGCACTTGGGCCAATTACAAAATTTAGATGTGACCAGTCACTAGAAAATTTTGACTTGGAGAGGTTAGAATTTTTTTACAGTGTAGGTGAAAAGTACCCGGATGACTTACTAGTTCTGTCAAGTTTCTGAAGTGTGCATTTGATGGACACTTTACTGTCCCATAAGGCCACGGGCGAGGATTTTTTGAATGGAAGTGAAGGAACGCAACTGACGCTGGTAGATCACGTGACAGTAACAACATGGCGGATGTAGAACATCCGAATTCTGATCATGAGTTACTGTAGTCTTTCCCATCTAATGTTGTTAATCTTGGTTTGTGAATAGGAGCATCTTAATACACTTCATGCACACTGCAAACGCCTGACCCCTGGACTGTGTAATCGCATTGTTTCTGAGCTTTGAAAGAACAGCCGTCTCTGATGCGTCCTGATACATAAAAGGATCCGTCTCAGGTTAAGAAGCTTTGAGAACATCAGCCCATTTGTGCTCTTATGCGGAGCGTCTGACACAGTGTAAGCATTATTTAGATCAGATTAGTTGCATCTCGCTGATCTCTCAGGTGAAAGATGATTTTTCTCTATCTCTCTGGTATTAAAAAGCCATGCGTTATGAAGCATACTCCATTATGACTCTGCTACATTATGAGTGCCTCACTATTGCAAGGCTCTATTAAGTTTTAAATCAATATTTTACACGAAACAATATTTCCATTTTATGTCCAGCATTCATTTTTCTTCATTCACGGCAATTTAAGTCTTTCAGATCCTTAGGGTGCTCATTATAGAGAGAGAAAGAGAGAGAGAGAGAGAGAGAGAGAGAGAGAGAGAGAAAGATGGACGAGTGGACAAGAGAGGTGGACGTTTCATTTGTAACCAGGTTCCAGCTTAGTGACAACAGCAAAATAAAGTTACAGAAACAGCTGCGACACATTAATGGTCTTGAATGAATGATATCTGCATTACATTCATGTTGGTTCTGTTCTGTTTACCCTAAGGGGGGTTATTACTGCTCTTATCCATGCTAGGCTGCACGGATGCGCAGGCCTGAGCGGAACCATACCGCCAATCCAAACTGTATGCTAACTGTCAACCGTATTTGACAATAGTGGTCCTGACAGAACAATATAGATAGATAGATAGATAGATAGATAGATAGATAGATAGATAGATAGATAGATAGATAGACGGACAGATGTATTTTTAGATGTGGCTGTTCTTGAAATACAATAAATACACCTCTGGTGAGACGACCTCAAAAATGTAAAACATCAAAACAGCAGGCGTTGAAAATATCCTTCATTAGAAACAATAAATGGATATTAGTCCAAATAGCTCAGAGTAATTAATGGATATGAGGTCGCTGTCCTTAATATTCAGTCCAAATTCAACTTCAGTTTATGGGGAAATGTGATATGCTTGCAATTTGAATAAAAAGTGTCCTCTAAATAAATAAAAAAATAATAATAAAAAAAAAAAAATGTAAAAGTAGTTATTAAAACAGTTAGTTAATGAAATATTAAATGAATATGAGGTCACTGTCCCTCATTTTAATAGACAATAATATTTTTATTTTTATAATTATTTGATGACATACAATATTAATAATTGTATGTCATCAAATAAAAAATAAAAAAAACAACTAAAATTAAAAAATTGCAGTATGATAACCAGTTTTTACCCAAACACCATAGTCATTAATACTACAATAAAACGACTACCATTGTCAATAAATAAATAAATAAATAAATAAATAAACACTCCTTCTTTGAATATTATATATTAAGATTTTACAGTACTAAAATTAACTGGAGCAATTATTAACTTTTTTTTTTTTTTTTGTAGAAACTGTGGTTCCATTTTTGCAAAAGACAGTCTGTCCTTGGTGCTGGGGGTAATTCATAAAAATGTCCTACTGGATTAAGTTTGAAAGTACTGATGAAGTTCACTTCTGTATTCCAGCACCTTAAATAAGTTTTAATAATGCTAATGTTAGAAAACCCAAGGATGTCTGTGACATTTCGGCCAATTATATTCATAGTCAAGAGTCTTTCTCTTAGTTTTTAGCTCATACTGTGTGCATTGACATTCAAGACTGAATAAATTCTGATACAGTAATTATCCAAATATCTCTCCTCACAACGAGATCATGTTCTCACAGTCTCAGTTCTCAGTTCTTTTTTCCTCTTTCTAAATTGTCTGTTTGATGTGCAAGTCTGGCTGTCACATCATTTGTTTACTTTTTCGTCTGCACTTATGTTAATTAAATGTGGTTTTGCAGATCGCCTATCGAGAGAGAGAGAGAGAGAGAGTTCTCAGTTCCTAATGAGCCTGAAGCTTCTTGGAGGGCTATGGGATGTATACAGGTAGGAAAAGCTTTTTAATGTCAGCTTCTAAAAAGTGCACAGGCCTGGAGCGATCCCTCGTTCCTTTCCTCCGTTTCACCGCATCCCCCGGCATTTCCTGTAACCTCACATCTCTATCCTTCTCTTTTCCTCTCTGTTTGCTTTCGCTCATATTCAAAACCCCTTTCAGGTTGGGTTTGCCCCAGAGGAAGGGGCAGAGCTGAGCATAAAACAAAGATGTCCGTCAGCATTAACAGTGATTTGCTCACCTCTGCCAGTGCTGTAGTGCTGGAGTTTGTCACTGTACACAGCCTCCTTATTGTAAGCTCGTTTCCTAGGAGAGAAAAAGGGGGAGAGAAAATAAAATTAAAACATATAATCTGGATTTGCTCGGCTGGCTGAAACAAGTGTCTGAGTCTTATAGCATTAGGGTTAGCCTTATAGGGGCTTTTGCACCGGAGGAACCTTTTCATAGTTCCTGGAACTATTGGCGAAAGTACCCAGATTTTGGCGTGTTCACACCGCAGGAACTAGGAACGATTTTAGTTCTAGGAACTCCTCTTTGGAGGAACTAATTTAGCTCCTACTTCAGAGTAGGGTCTAAACCAGCACTATAGGAACAACCAGTGACTTTAGTGTATGCTGATTGGCCGAACGCACGTGAACCATGTTTTTTTTAAAGTTGTGTAAACACACAGATTATAGCCTATATATTTACTCCAGAAACTAACTCTACGAACACGAAAAACAGTGATAGATGGGCCTCTTAACCTTTACGCTAAGAAGAAAATCCAACGCAAATTTGAAGGGGCCAAGCAAAACACTTGTGTATTTCTGCTCAGCTAGCAACACTGGACATCAATGCAACGACTGATACCAAATCAGACACAATCATTTGGTACATGTACCATAAAAACCTTCAAACTTCACTCTGGGACCTGTGGTCCCATCCCCCAAACAGGGCAAGAAGGTCTTCTCGTTACCATGGCCACGATCAGATAAGTTAGTTTTATGACCCGTAGCAATGTGAATAGGGTCCTGCTACAAAACCTACAGATGTTAGAACAGACTCTCCTGCATTCATTTATCGATGAACTGATTAACATGAAATTAACATGCATTCCAGAACATTTTGTGAATGATTTACTGCCTTGTGTTGTCTTTTAATACTATTATCTGTTGATACTAGTATCTCTTTGATACTATATATCGTATTATAGACCCACAGTCAACGTAACCCCACGCATACCATGTTTGGTCTCTATTAATTGGTACTTTGAAGATCGAAATGATTGTGTACATGATATGCCGATAGCTGTGCAACATATTAGTACTACAAGAATCTTTCTTAGTTTCGTCATCAGAAACCAATCCAGCATGCCATTGCAAATGAGCATGCTTAGAACAAAAACTCATAAATCAACCACAGAAGAAACTCCCGCTTGTGAAATTCCACCCTTCTCATTGGTCAAGCAAACTCGGAAAGGTGTGACCTTTGTCAAGCTTTAAAAGGCCTCATCACTGACCCTTCCCACTTTTTAGCTTCTTGGCTTCTTTGCTGCTGGCCTCACTGTTACTCCTCACGTTGATACTACTCCCCCCCACTGGGGCCCAGGGCCCAACAGGCCTGAGCAACGTAGGCCTGAGCAATGCCATGCTTTCATACTCCCAAAAGGGAGTCAGACTTTTCTTCAATCCAGGAAACTGCTACTTTACCACCGCGGAATGGGCAATGATCAACTCCTGGCCTTCTCGGCACTTCAGGATGCCGTGCCGTCCAGCGTGCCTTCAGCAGGCCCCCGGGCTGCAAGCTCCGACCCACAACAGCGTCGAAACCACCATGCAAGTCATCCTCATCTTCTCCATCAAGCAGAGAAGAAAACGATGGCAACTTGCACCATGACTTTTGACACTCACGGACTCATCAACGAACTCAATTTTCAACCACTTCAAAAATTGTCCACGATTGCAACTGACCATGCAAGTATCAATTTAATGAGGTGCTCTGAAAATGATAAGCTGATGGCTCTTTTCATAGTTAAATAGATCTTTTCCATAGTTCTATTTCCTGCTTCCGGTTCCATAACACTCACCATTTGACCTATGCATGTATGTATGAATGTATGTATGTTTGTTTAGTTTAGTTATGTTTGTGCTTTAGTTAATAAAACTTGTGCACAATTATGTATTTGGTTTCTGAGCCTGCTTGCAACAAAGTCCATTTTACGATCTTGATCTTGTTACATGCTCTAAGTGCTGTACATGCTAAGAAATAATAATTTTTCGGTGACCATGAAAGATATACTTTTCTTAGAATAAATGAATAATCAAAGAGTTCGTTGGAACTGATTAATTGATTGTAATATTAATTTAGCTTACCTCAAAGTTAATCTAATTAACTGACCCAAATATTAATAATTAATCATAATTGGTAATTATGAGTTATTATTAATATTTCCCCTTTGAGCTAATATTGTTACATCAACCACATGGCATACGCTAATAACTTTTTATATACTGTCTACTTTCTATGTATAACAGTTCTATCTAATAACGTATTAGACAGGACTGTTAGACAGATCGTAAACATATGAACATGGATGATGCCAGCACTGTGTGGTCTGGAGTTCTCAGCGCTGTCAAAATAAAGGTCCGCCGCACCGTCAAAATAAAAGTCGCAACAACAAGCGCGGCTTACGTCACTTGCACTTGCGAATGCAACCAGGAAAATGTTCCTAAGGGAGCCATTAGTTCTCGGGGAACAACCCTGGTGGCTAGTTCCTGGAACTACCCGGTGCGAAAGCCCCTATTGTGTGACATTATAAGTGTCTAACATTTATTCGCTGTTTTAAGTGGGGCAGAGTTATTTTGTAGGTCACAGACGTTCTTTGAGAATAGTTGTTTTGGTGGTGGTCTGGTGTTGTCAAGGATACAAAAAGGAAGTCAATTCGGGCCAAATGACAGTTTATTCTGGCAAAAAGCCACCCACTCAAGTCAGGAAGAGACGGCTTGATTGACGTCATGCCAAGTGACCAATCGCAGTTGGCTTTGCCTTTGTGTGTCATTTAAGGTGCTATATTCAATATTAATACCACAATAATAGTTAGGCACAGAAAAGGCCTTTCAAAAGCTTTATGATCTAAATTTCTGGTTTGCTTTTGTATATATATATATATATATATATACATACAATTCCTTTTATTTGTGGATTAAAAGCATGAATTGCTTACTATTTACAGGAATTGCATCACCTCACTCATCATTAATGTTCCCCTACAGCAAAGAACCAACTTATATAAAGACCAATTTATCAGCATGAGGTGATGCTTGTGCTCTGATGAGAGCTAGTGGCAGTCCTGAGACTGACTCTAACCAATGGGATTTGAAACATGGAATGACACTAACAGATCACTGGTCCGGAGCCCAGAGTAAATATATATGTCGTGGCCATGAGTGAACAATTCGTTCCCACAAATTAGGAATTGGTCCCCGTGTTTTAGTAAGTTGTGGCCATGATTAACTAATTCACTCACTTGTTTTAGTTAAATCGTGGCTTCGAATTAAGAATTAGTTCCCAGTTATTAATTTGTTTCCTCATTTTAGTAAATCGTGGCCACTAATTGGTTCCCTAGATTTGATTTAACATAAAGAAGGGAGCAAATTATGACAACCTGGCCACAATTTATTAAATCAAGGGAACAAATTAGTAAAATGTGCTGACGTATTAGTAAGTCGTGGGAATAAATTGTTTATTCAGCAAGGATGCAATGAACTGGTCAAAAATGACATTAAAGACATTTATAATGTTAAAAGATTTATATTAAAAAAAAAAGGTATTCTATTGAACTTTCTATTAATCAGTAAAAACTGGAAAAAAATTATCACGGTTTCCACAAAAACATTAAGCAGCACGACTGTTTCCAACATTGATGATAATAAGCAGCAAATTAGCATATTAGAATTATTTCTGAAGAATCATGTGACACTGAAGACTGTAGTAATGATGCTGAAAATTCAGCTTTGCCATCACAGGAATAAATGACATTTTAATATATGTTAAATCAGAAAACAGTTCTTTTAAATTGTAATTACATTTCACAATATCACTGTTTTTGACTGTATTCTTGATTAAATAAATGCAGCCTTGGTGAGCATTTGTATATGACTCCATTGCAGATATTTTACAATGTATATACGTTTTAAGTAAAAGGATGAACCGGGAACACATTTAGCTAGTCTGAACTCGCTCGTGTCTTTCTGTCCTTGCGTGCACATGCAGCAGCCACATGTCTGGCTCCATAATGGCGAACTCACCTGCTACAGACTATAGATATGGCCACCAGAGACACGATGAAGACCACTCCAGCCGCGGCTGAGCCCGCAATCAGCGGCAACTGCTCCCTCAGCTCTGATTTATAGTCGTCTAGACAGAGAGAGACAGGATGCATTAGGCTACAGAAATAACTGAAATGGCCACTGCCTATAGAGATGAAATAGGGGATGAAAGAACATAAACAAAACATTTCAAGAGAACCTATTCAGGGAAGCGTTTCATGGACTGCATGAATAGGAGAATGAAAGAGAGGGGGAGGCGGCACAAAGTCGTACGGAAAACGGAAGAATAGGAGAATGAAGAATTCTGAGGAGGTGTGAGCTTTGAAAGAAATAGAGGAGAAGGGAGAGAGGGATAATAGAGTGATACAATGATACAAAAGGAAGTGCTGAAACACGGCGGTCAGGTAATACTAATGCCTGTTGCTGACAGATGTCAACTGAGAATGAGTGATGGAAAAGGATAGATGGAATGAATAGAGGGAAGGAAAAACACTTAAGGTACACAGCTGAATGACAGTGACCAGTGAAGTGTGTGTGAGTGAAGTGTGCGGCCCATCAGCACAGCAAATCCCACCGTCACAATCTTAAAACAACAAAGACGAGGATGGGATGTCCTTTCTCGATGTTCAAATACAGCCAAACCCTCGACCAGCTCACACATGAAACATCTGTGTGGTTTGGAGAAGCTTCTTTGAGGCCGTAGCTTGCTAAGCTACAAGCTTCTCATGATTTTAAGGAGCTAAATTGCAGTCATGCTAACTAATAGTTAGCTACAGTACAAACAAACAAAATGTGGCTAGCTACATGAAGCTATGTAAACATAGAAAGGTACAGAGAGAAAGAGAATATCAGATAGAATAGGAAAGAAAGCTGGGGGGAAGAAACAAGAGGAAGCATGGTGAATAGAGCAAGATAGACTGATATACATCATGATTTGTCATTACGTGTGCGACAGACAGATCTAATCCCTTGAAAAAGCTGCAAGCTACATGAAAAACTAAAAAAACTGGTTTATGAATTTCATCCCATTGTATGTAAACTTGCTATGTACGAGTTGCATTTTGCACAAAACTGTTCAAAAGTTTGGGGATACATTTCAAACAACTGATCTTTAAACCATTAATAATAAGAAATGTTTCTTGAGCAGCAAATCAGCATATTATAATGATTTCTGAAGGATCATGTGAAGACTGGAGTAATGACGCTGAAAGTTCAGCTTTGCCATCAGAAGAATTAATACAAATCTATTAAAATAGAAAATGGTTATTTTAAATTGGAACTATATCCCTGTTTACACCTGGTATTAAGATGCGTTTTGGTCGATCCAATCACAAGTGGATGATGCTAAATACAGGTGTAAATGGGGTCTAAAATATTTTGAGCTTGTCTACTTTTGACCACTTCCAGAGGTAGTTGAAAACGCATTTGACCAGATTGCTTTCTTAAGCCTGGTTCACACGGCAGGATAATTAGGCCGATTTTAGCCCCGATTCACCCCTTCCGACAATCTTAAGGATGCTCCGATTATCGTAAAATAATCTGATCAGATATTCCTGCCGTGTGTGGTGTGTTAAGACTGCTCTCGTCTGCTCGGAAGGACGTCGGGACCGCTCCGATCTCAAATCGGGGATATCCAACATGTTGGATTTTTTTGGCCCGATTTCTCCTCGTGTGTGGTGTCCCCCGGAGACAAACGAGCACGCAGCCTGTGGACTGTGGCGTGTAGCCAATCAGAAAGCGAGGTGACGAGGCGGCGAGGAAGCACCGGGAAACAAAATCAAAACAGCCGGCGGCATGGCGCACCAGAAAGTCCGGTGGACGTCGGAGATGGAGGACCAACTGATAACGTTTTTTTTTTTTCGGTTAAAAACAAACTACAAACTATCGCCACTGCATCCTCTTCGTCCGACATGATTGTTTACTCTGAAGTCACGTTTCATCTCGAGGGATTTTGCGAGATTTCCCATCTGACCTGGGAATGCTCGGGAGTCAAATCGGTTTGTGTGTGATGTGTTGATTTTGCCGTGTGGCTGCGCACCACACACTGTACGACCAAAACTGTTAGACCCGTGATTTTTTATTGCCGTGTGTGGGCTCTCTCAGGTTTGGAAAATCGGCCGACAAATTTAAAATCGTCCCGTGTGAAACAGGCTTTAGTGTAAACGCTCATGTGGTCAAATGCGTTTGACCAGCAACAAAATACCTAATCTCTACTCTACTCTCTGCCTACTGACCTAATGTGTAAACATTACAGGGAACGCAAGTTTATTTTGTCCATTAGATTGAAAGATTTGAAAAAACCCATTCATTTACCAGCCCATAGACCCTCCCCTCGAAGAAATCAGGACAGAAGTGTTTGAAAGTGAACAAAAGAGACGGATTAAAACACCAGGAGTAAACTGGAATGTGTTTCCCTCGTCCACTTGTGAACCTATCGCCCAAAATACATCTTAATACCAGGCGTAAACAGGGACTATACACCTGATATAGTGTCTTACCGACCCCAAACTTTTGAATGGCATGTGACTTTCCACAAATAATTTTTCTTTGAACGACGGTGTATTGAAACATTGCATATGTATGACTGTGTAACTATGTGTGTCATAGCATACTAGATTTAAACAAGTGCACTGATGGTCGTTCTTAGCATGCTGGCTAAATCCATAATGGCCAACAGGAAGTAGAGCAGTCTCTGTGAGCACTGGGCTTAAACACACCTCATTTAACAGAATCATTTCTTCGTCATTACACCTGGCTGTCAAAACGAGAGAGCGAGAGACTCCAGGGAGAGCATGTGTTGTGATTCTGGAGAAGGTGTGTGTGCGTGAGGTGGACTTCTCTCCCCCGTGATTGGTGCTAATTGTCGTAACGAATGTCGTGCCATGGCAGAATGCCAGTGGATGTACCCGTTAGCGGTCGCGGAGCGAATGCAGGCACTAATTACTTTAGTGAGTATGACGGCACGGAGACGACGGCACGGAGACGCCTGCACACACGCACAGGAAGTTTTGTCTTCATCAGTGTGACATCACCGTTGTCTATCTGTATATTGACTTAATTTGTTTAAGTGTGTAAATACTATTTGTCTGCACTGTGTGATGAACAGTATGTATATGTGTGAGTCCGTCTGTTTTTTGAGTACATGTCTGTTTATGTATACTGACATGGGTAAATTAGTTGCATGCTTATGCATGTGTATTGCATGCGTATTGCATGCTGGTGTGATTTGCATGACTGTTTTGTGTTCCAGTTTCAGGTGTTTGAAACTGAGGTGTTGCAAATACACAAAACAAACACATGCATGCAGCAATACAATTAAGCCATGCAAATACTCAAACACACTGAACATGCAAAAAACACAACAAAACTTGCAGTACATGCACAGATTGCACACAACTGAAACTGAAACACAAATCAAACATGTAAATCACACATGCAACATGCAAAACATAAATGCATATACAAATCATGCACACACTCACGCAACAAACAAGCCATGCATGTTTTGAGTGTGTATTTTAAATGCTGATTTGCAAGTTTGTTGTATCCATATGTGTGTATGTGATGTGTGTGCTTATGTTCATTGTGTGTTTGTTGCATGTGTGTAGTGTACTGTAGCTCAAACAGTAGAATATGGTGCAGCTGTAGCAATGCCAAGGTCATTGGTTTGATTCCTAGGGAATGCATTAAGTGATAATATGTATACATTGAATGCAATGTAAATGACTTTGGATAAAAGTGTCTTTAAAATGCATGATTGCAGGTGTAAAGCCCAAGGTGTAAAGCCCAATTATAGTCAAGTAAGAGTATGGGCTCTATCTTGCACCCAGCGCAATTGACTTTGGTCAGCGAAAAGAGGAGGCGTTAACCTAAGCTAATTTGGGTGGGTTTCTCCATCCCAATACAATATCACTTCTCTGTCTTTTACGGCCCTGACGAGAACGTTGGTCTCCTCGGCTGTGAACCGCTCCTGGCGTGCGCCTGGCAAATCCGCCATGGATAACTATGAATAATAGCAATCCGCCATGGAACAAGCGCGCCTGCTCTTAAAGGGAATGTGAGATGTCGCTCTGATTGGTTTATTTCACGCCCAAACCACACCTATGAGTAATGTAGCTACTTCAGACCAACCCATTTTAGATTTATCAGTCATAAGAATCATTTATCCCGCCGGTATAATAGCAACAGCACCCGAGATCCGCCCACAAAGTTACTTGTGTTTCGCGTTTGATACTTGCGTTTCAGATCGTTAAAATAGGTCCATATATTTCACATTGTCTAACAACAGGGCCATGCTCACACATTAGACCTGTGTCTCTTTGTGTGTGTGTCCCAGATTGCCAGTGCAGTTCAGTTATATTAAAACCAATTTGATAGCAAAGACAAGGAGGGTTGTGTAAAAGATGAAGCCTAAAAAATGGATGCGCAAGTGAGCTGGACAGGTAAATTGTGTGTGTGTGTGTGTGTGTGTGGCTCCAGGAACTAGCCAGCTGCCTGGCGGATGTCTTTCTGTCCTGTAGAGTCCAGTCCCTCTTGGCATCCATAGTGTGTGTGTCCCTGGCACAGTCGTCAGGCAGGATATGCTAGACTACAGATACAACGCCATTAATCAAACCAAAGAGAGAGACAGAGGTTACAAGAGAGAGAGAGAGAGAGAGAGAGAGAGAGAGAGAGAGAGAGAGAGAGAGAGAGAGAGAGAGAGAGAGAGAGAGAGAGAGAGAGAGAGAGAGACGCTTTATGTTTCTTGTTGTTCATTTTAAAGTTTGAAATTTCCAAAAATCATCAACAAAACAGAAAAAGACTGGACTTGGAAAAAAATAAAACGCACCCCAAATGAAACAAACGGAATGTTTCCTTTGTGTGTGTGTGTGTTTTCAGAACTAATAAATGAAATGAGCCCTAAGACACAATAAAAACATCCACTCACTTCCGCTGAGAGAGAGTGAGAGAGAGTGAGAGAGAGAAAAAAAACAGAGAGAAAGAGAGTGAAGACAGTGTTAGAAAGAATGAGAAAGTTTGCTGGGAGGAACCAATAAGACAACAAAGCATGACAGACAGACAGACAGATAGATAGACAGATAGATAGACAGATAGATAGATAGATAGATAGATAGATAGATAGATAGATAGACAGATAGATAGATAGATAGATAGATAGATAGATAGATAGATAGATAGATAGATAGATAGACAGATAGATAGATAGATAGATAGACAGACAGACAGATAGACAGATAGATAGATAGATAGATAGATAGATAGATAGATAGATAGACAGACAGATAGATAGATAGATAGATAGATAGATAGATAGATAGATAGATAGATAGATAGATAGATAGATAGACAGACAGACAGACAGACAGACAGACAGACAGACAGACAGATAAATAGACGGACGGACGATGCACTATTTTATGATCGAATCAGGAAATAAAATGTACAATCGTGGTTTTGCAGATCAAAAGCAAACTTAAAACATTACATGTCACATCCTGATGTCACATGTCTTTACGGGATCTTTACGGGATGTGTGTGAATGCACGCACAGATTCCAGAAAATCACTGGCAGTGTGAATGAACCAAAATCAAATGAATCCGGGACAAATTTTCAGTGTATTTTCTGGAATCTCTGTGTGAAAGGGACTAGTGATAATCATACAAAAATATACGAGCATAAAAAATAGAATAGTGGAGCGTTTCTTTCGACACAACTCTGCTCAAGGAATGAAATCACCCAGATCCAAAAAGTGCCTCCGCACACACACACACACATACACACAGGCATTGGCGTGGGGGTTCGTACCATCTGTGAGGCTTTGGAAGCACATTTTGCTGCTGTATTTGCCGAAACCAGCAACAGTCCTGGCTCGAACCTGCATCACATACATGGTGCCCGGCCGTAGTCCGTCCACACGAGCCGTATTCGTCTGACTCCTCACCTGTGTGGAGTTCACCTCAGACAGCTCCTGAGAGAAGACAGAGAGAGATGTACGTGTTTTTCAAACAATTACAGATTTCACACATTTGTTTCTCCCAGATAGCAATGAGACCAAATGGAGACCTTTGCTTAAGTCCATCACTTATCAGAGGTTTCCCTTTAGAAAAAATACCCTAACAATTGCATATTTGTCTCTTTTAGAGTTTTAGAAGAGATCTAAACAATGTCACAAACTGTGCTCAGATTTGTCAAGATACCAAGGTCTGCAATGACAGTCAGAGATCTCAATATAAGCTCAAATTATTATCCAAATGACATTTTACCTACATTTTTTAAATTGTATAGCTCTGTACACGTACTCAGTTCTCCAAAATTATTATAGGAGAAACATCTGAAATGACATTGACACCTAAAAGAAAAGAAAACTGAGCTCTCTATTTAGGCTTGTGAGCTATAAAAATGGAACCTCTGACTCTAAGCAATAACACGTTCCTTTTTGGAAGGAGAGTTTAATAAAATGAGGCTCTTTGAACAGCCGCCGACAAGCACTGATTCCATAAAAAAAAAAAAATACATTTAGGAGCAGACGAGACAGTAATGTGTGTGAGTGAAAAGTGATGAGATTTCACTTTCTAAACTCCATCAACACCTCACCAAGAGAAAGTGTGTGCAAGTGTGTAGAGAGAGAAAGAGAGGGTGCTAGACTATAATAGGCCAAATAATTCATCCTGTTATCATAACTGTCTTTATTGCATTAGAGCAGTGGTTCCCAACCTTTTTTCCAGGAGTCCCCTATTTTAACATTCAAAAGGAATTGCATCAAACTGGTAATCGTTTCATCCCTACTTGTAACCCTTAGACTAGAGTGAGCTTGGCGACCCCTGGTAAATCTTTAGTGACCCCTAGTGGGGGTCAGGACTATATATATTTAAAATAATATATATACACACACACACACACACAGATGTTTCTATGGGCCGGGATACATAAGCCATCCCCCATATTGGAACAGTCAAAGCAAAAAATTCGAGAGCAAATTGTCTGCAACCAAAGTTTGAGGCATGTATGATTATCTATATCTGCAATAGACTTCAGCAGATGATTTTGCTAAACTAACACAATACAACAAGGCGGAGGCATTAGCTAACATGTCATTAAAAAATTACGATAGTATAAAAACCTGTAGTAATGAGTTCATACATATTAAAACACAAGCCAACAAATTCTCACCAGTGAAAGGTTATCCCATTTCTTCGGGAATTTAAATCTCGGCGGTTTCACAACCAGAAGCTGCACAATGTTGTGGCATTGTATACATATCTATGGTCCTGACCCCCAGCATTATGCCTGCTACAAACTCTGCGATTTGGGCAATCTCACAAGATCAATTCAAATCACACTGTACGACGTGGATCTAATAAACTCGGGTTCGCCATGTATTTAGACTGTACGATGATGGTACCTATTGAATCGTAGGCTACAACGCAAGTTAGTATAGAAGAATAAAACGTTATCAGCATGCGCTAGTGGTAAACAAATAGAGCAAGATGAATCACACTTTGTGGTTTTAATGTTCACTGAAAAAAGAGGAGGAAGCGAAAGAGGAGAATATGAACGTGGTCATGGCTAGCGAAAAGAGGCTAACTTGCCAATTTTGTCAACGGAGCTTGAGGTAAGTGGTTTTAAGTTTAAGCGCCATGTAGTATTGGTCGATACACCATTTTATGTTGCATTTTTATTGTCGTAGCAGCAAACACACTGTGAGAAGATCATGCTAAATGTCTGACACTGTCAGAAAATTATCTCAGGCTATCCTTGTTCGCAAGACCGTGACAATGGCTGTCTCTGAACCTCTCTCACTGTAAGACGTAGGACCACCGTTCAGGACCCCCGGCCACAGAATTCACCACGATTGGTCATCTTTTGTCTGGGAATGTGTACTGTGCATTAGAGTGCGTTTTTAAAATTAAGAAATGGCATACCATCATTTTATTGTCATTTAAATATATAGTGCGGTTAGCAATGCAGAAATTTTTCCACAGCAGCTTTCAAGTCAACATGACATCGAAATTGACCATTTAAGATCCAATCAATTTCTGATTGAAAAAATCTAACCCTTTCCTACATTGTTTCAGGTTGAATACCTCAATTCATTTGAGAATACAGTCACGTTATGGAAGTGAAATGCGTGGTAAACAGTGTTTCATGTTAACCTTAAAAACCAGCCTCCTTTATACTTCAAAAAAATAAGAAACCAGAAAGCTTCATGTTAATTTGGAAGAGATGAAAGGCAAAGAATACTTTGAGAATTATAAAAAAGCTAAATAAAAGATAGAAAACTTACAGCACTACTTTCCACAGGACACAGAAGCTGATTCACCAGTTAATGTCTACTGATGCGGTTCCATTGGATTTTAGTTTGCACTCATCAGTCAGCTCAAATACAAATGTGCCATGATATAAGACACTGAACAGATAAGAGTAAACCAGGATGAAATCTTGTGTGTGAAAATTAAATTACACTGGTTCATTTCAACTATAGACCGTTATAAAATGCAACAGATAAGATGTATATTCTTATATTGATGATGTAATGCGTCACCTCAGCGTGTGCATCTGTTCAAACACTAAAATATACAGTATAATCCACTGGAAAGCAATGACACTGGTTTAAACACAGTTATCACCCATACTTATCCCAAATTATTATTGAAGATGACTTAATTTTGTTATAAAAATCATAAAAACCATTGTAAAAATCATAACTTACACTGAACTTACTTAAGCTAGACAGTGGCACTATTTTCTTACCAAGGCTGCATTTATGTGATAAAAATGAAGTAAAAACAGTAATACTATTACTGTGATATATTATTATACAATTTTCTATTTCTATTAACATCGAATTTTCATGCAGTGGTCAGTTTTGAGATTTTGGGCTAGTTTACTCCTTCAATATGTGTTTTTTCAAGCTGCTATAAAGAAAACATTGAAAATATACATTAAGATGTTTATTTTATTACATTTTGTTTACTTGCGGCAGTACGTTTCTCCCGAATTTACCAAGAAGTTAGCATTCCAGCGCGACATGCCGAGCTCCGCCTGTTTACTGAAATCTGTCGTGACCGGTATCGTTGTAAAGCTCTGAGTCTCCTGCACAACGCTATGTAACCCAAATATGGGCATTTCCTTTCTATCAGTAACCAATCGTGAATGTCCAAAGGGGGATTTAAAGCTAACGACGATTTCTCATTTAGAGCTATTTAAATCTTTAACTGCCGTTTTCTCAAAATGAGTTTTTTGCGTTTTTTTGTCATTCTCCAGTACAAACATCTCAGCCTATGTAGCACCTGTGTACACCAAATTTTCCAGTTATACACTTAGCAGTATTCTGAAGATATTTTCAGAGGGATTTGTTAATAAATCATTCCTGGCCTGATTTATGTGACATTTTAATTAAAAAAATATGGCGAAAATCAATTTTTTATGGCTATGGACAGTATATTTTGATTTCCTAGGTAATGAAAGCATATATCCTGAAATCCCTCTGAATTTTTATTTTCATCTTGTGTGCAAACAAAATGAAAAAAGAATTTTGCACCTGGCTTTATCATATGTTCAGATCTATCTACCGAAAATATATGCAAAATCATGCATATTTAATGAGATAATGCCTACATTTGCATAATTAAACATACAAATTTCAAAAACTTGTAATACATTTTTTATATATACTTGTGTAAGTAATCAACTGAGGAAGTTTCATGGTGATATCTATTATTTAAAAATGTTACCCTATTCACATGTAGTGTCTCGCCTTAAAGGGACACTTCACCCATTTGCATTAAGCTTTGTATTGTTAGAAACCCAGTCATATATTATAATAAATGTGGATTTTTCATCCATTTTTCCCTGAGATGGGAGAAATAAGGATTTAAGTGTTTTACTTCCTGCTTATTATGACGTAAAAATCATCATTTTGCGTCATAATAAGCAGGAAGTCACATTTCATTGAAAAGTGTAGAGACTACAGACACTCGTTCCTCATCTTTCCCAGGGGGCGGGACCCGCTCACGCTACAGACCTATTACAGATCAGTGGGTGGGACTTGACTTTCTGAAAACTAAAAGCAATATCCTCCATCTTGTTTGGAAGCTAAGCTAACAGGCGCTGTGGAGACAGATGTAAAGTTATGACAATAGCGGAGGAGAGCACTCAATATGATATAGAGGAAGAGGATTTCAGAAGTCTGATGCTTGAATCAGGTGTTTGTGGCTACCTTTACAAGCCGCATTATAGCGAAGAGCAGCCGAGGCAGAAGACCTGCCTGCCGCGGACGAGGAGCCCGGACTGGCTCGGGTTAGGGCGGACTGGTGGCGCCGGTGATCTCACTATGCAACTACGAACCGCTACGAACACAGAGATAGAGTCCGACTGTGGCAAAGAATTTCAACAATGACAACTTCTCCTGGATGAAATCTCTGAATCAGACGAGGACACGGACACGGACGTTTGTGTTGTGAATCAGACGAGGACACGGACGTTTGTGTTGTGAACCATCCTAGTTTCGCACCGCATCTGACTGAACATCCAGGTAACGTTACAATGCAATAATTCACCACTTCGAAAGAAATACAAATGAAGAGTAATTCACTAATGAGTTCGCCAACTAACTAGACATTTTGTGTGAAATTAATTTCAAGCTCTGGTGGTAGCTAGCCTTGTAGACGGAAGAGTTATTTCTCTTAGGCAGATATGCGCTTTCTGGATTAGTGGGAGTGGCTTGCGCAGCTGTGCAATGTGGTGCATTGTGGGAGTTGGTGTCTTTCATACAAATGCGTCCTGAAGTTATTTTCTTTCTTTCCTCGGCCAAGAAGGCACCAAATTCAAAATTAATTTTACATTTCGACTACATATATGACCCACTTTCAATAAAGATCAATGTTCCCATGGGTGAAGTGTCCCTTTAAGAAGCATTTCTTATTATTATCAATGTTGAAAACAGTTGTGCTGCTTAAATGTGCAGAATGTAAGATTGACAGACAGCGGTTTAAATTTTCAAAGAAACGAGTATGTGAACTCAGCATGTCTCCTAAATATCTGCAAACATATTATGGTATATTTATGCTTTAGAACAGTCAACAAATTACATACAGCACCTTTAACATTTTTGAGGAAACAGTGACACATTTTTTTTCAGGAGTCTTTCTTAGATGAATAGTTCAAAGTTCCAAAGAACAGCATTTATTTGAAATAAAAATATTTTGTAACTTAATAAACATATAAGTACTAATAAAATTAAAATAAATGGTAGTGTACATACAGTATTTACAATTTGTCCCTACTTTACTTGCCCGAATACTGTTATGATCTATATATGTCACATTTTTTCTGTGTCTGTTTTGTCAGTTCCTTTTTACTTTGTTCTGTGTTTGTGCTGTGGGCGAAAGCAAAACGTGCCAAAATTAAACAATATTTCGGGAGTGAGAAAAAGGAGACCGATTTAGTGAAGACTCTCAGATACAGAAAAGCAAGACTTGCTGCAACATTCAATTTAGTTTTCAAGGTCTCATCAAAATTCACAGCAGCACGACGCTGAAAGCCCACGCTACACACGAAAACCCCCACTGTGATGGCCGAAGGCGAAATCTGTTTCTTAACAACTGCAACATAATAATAATAATCAGGGGGAAAAATAACAGTGATATCAATAATTGAGGTTCATGTCGTTTATGATTGACATGTGAAGGGGCAGGAGGTTTTTGTGTGTTGTCAGTAATTTACCAAACAAGACGGTGTGTCTAAATATGTGTCATCCTCACGGTAGTGAATGAGCAGAAATGAAAAGAGTCTGCACCTGACATCATCCCAGCCATAAAACACACATGAAGTGCACTAGAGCGTTGACATATAAATAATGAAGGACATCACAAACACCATCATGACCTCACCACTGGGCCATCAATAAATAAGAATAGCTAGTGTCATTTAGGGCATCAGATGAACAATTGTGTGTGTGTGTGTGTGTGTGTGTGACGGAATCTGACATTCTTTTTTTAAAGGAATGCTGTCATCATTTACTCATCCTCAAGTCATTCCAAACCTGTATGACTTACTTTCTTTTTGTTGAATGATTATTTATTCTAAACTTTTCCATACAATGAAAGTAAAAAGGGATGGATGCTGTCAACTCATAAAACATCACCATAAAAGAAGAATGACTTGTGCACAATATAAGTATTATATTATAATACTATATATTACATAAAGCTTGTGAGTATTCTGAAGTCATATGACAAATTTGTGTTAGGAACAGATTGAAATTTCAATCAATATTTGCTGAAATACAAGATTTTGTGGGTGAATAATAGCCCCTATTATGCTTTTTCGAAGATTACCTTTCATGTAGTATGTTAAAGTTCTGCAAAGTTTCAAATATCAAAGTGCACGATAAATGGAGGTATTGTCTTCAAAAAAATCTGCCTGAAACGAGTCCTCAGTAATTCCAGCCTTACTTCCTGCAATAACCTACAAATTAGGAACAAATTAGGAAAATGCCAGCCTGTTCTTCAATGTTTTTCAGTGGCTATCTGTGAACAACATTTACTTTGACCTGCCCTCAATCATGTAGCTGGAGCCTGGAAGGGTTTGGTTTGTGTTGGACATGTCAAGAAGACGCTGCTTTCTGTGAAAGCAAATCCACTTTGCATGCACTTCCAAAGGATGAGGACTTGATACGGTAAAAACAACACCATCGTTACTGTTCGTAGACCAAATCACGACAGACTGGGTCATCTGACCAATCAGAGCAGAGTAGGCTCTCGGAAAGATGGGGTTTAGAGAGACTGAATCCTTGATCGAATAGTTTCAGAAACTGAGATGAAGAAGAAGAGATGTACCTGCAATGTATATTGTGAGAAAAATAAAATGTTTTTAGACCTTGGATGCATGTAAACCGACTGTAGGAGACCTCCAGAACTAAAATGGTAGCCTTTAAAACAGCATAAGGGCGCTTTAAAAGCAGAAACCGTTACTCAAAATAGTGTTTCCACCTTCATTTGCATACCCCATTACCTCTGGGGGTTTATTAACCCTTTAAATGCTTTGCAACAGATCACAATCTGCCTTAAAACCTGTCAGAAACACTGCTGTTCTGGAGATTAACTAACCGCAGTGCTGAGTGACACAAATTAACACGATTTAAAAATAAATAAAAAACCAACAGCTCTTTTTAATGAGCAGAACAAACAATCTCAGATTCTGTTTTGTGATTTCTTAAAGACTCTCACGTCTTATCAAGGATGCCTTTGATTGTGGGCAAACAAATTAATCTGAAAGAAACTGCAAAATAAATGTCCCATGTAAATATGTTCAGAATCAAATACTAGCATACTACTCGATATATGCGATATGGTCTAATTCCATATCGCATTTAATATATATATATATATATATATATATACACATACATATACATATACATATACATATACATATATATATATATCGCCCAGCCCTAATCTCAACATAACTTTATTTTTTATTTATTTATTTTTTTTATCCGAGCACAGATATTGACTCGTATTACTCGTATAATACTCGTACTCGACAAAAGTGCTTTATCCGTACCGGATACTCGTTTCAGCCGAGTATCCGGCTCAACTCTACTACTTATTGCATACTGCTCTTAGAACACGGTATGCTTCCCCTGGACATTTAAAAACAGTAAGGGAAACAGTATGCAAGCGATTATATTATACTATAGCATGCCAAATTGTTGTATGATTTGATCAAGTTACATGTTTGATTAAGCAAATGTTTTTATTAATAACAATATGATTTAAATATGAATAATCATATTTTATTATTAAAATATTAAAATCATATTTTAATTGTACTTAATTTACATTTTATAATCATTTTTCATTATTTTTTTAAAGTATTTAATTACATGAAACAATTCAGTTATTTTATTTTGCATCTAATTTTGTGTACACAAATAAATTCTTAACTGTTGGCATTCTAACCAAATAATGAAAAAGAGATCATTGTTAAAAATCAGTTGCTCTTGATTTGCTCATACTTCAAAATTAGTAAGCATAATATGGTAGTGCTATTCTGAACAGCCAGTGTGCTGCTTTGCTTTACATGTTGATCTGGCTACTCTTCCCCCGGCAGTGAAACCCTCTCAGGGGGTGGCCCACTCCCGCTGTCAGTCAAATGGGGATTATGGGAAGTCCCTCCCCACTTCTAACACCTCAAGATGGTGTGGAAAGTGGGAGGGGCTAGTGGCGGGCAGCCAATAGGAGCGGCTGCCAAGGCAGACAGACACGGCTCTCAGCAGGTCCTCAGTGAGCAGTGGGACTGTTTTGGCAGGAGGCAGGTGTCACCGCCATAGACCAGCAAAGCAATCTGTCCTGCTGAAGAGAGTTGCCTGTCTTACACACACACACACATGATCACACAAACAGGGGGACGGGGCTGGTGTCAAATCAGTCCTTCTGTTAATGGACCGTGGACCGCATACACACACACCATCTCAAACATCCTCCAGTGAACATGGCACGGCTGGTAGTGGCAAAGTGCCACTTCCCCCAACTGGGTGGCACATGCCACCTCTGCTCGCAGGATGGCAATACCACCTGGTAAGACCTATGAAACACAAAGGCAGCACTGGGGAACATTACTTTTAAAAGAATATATTTGCATAAGCTGCTAAAGCTGTGTAGAGAATCACAGATTCAATTATAAATTCAATTCTGATTCATAGGGGTATATTTCAATGTACTCTTCCTGCTATCACTTTTTTTACTCAAATTGCTATACATTTTACAGATAATGAAAAAACAGCAAGTAAAACTGAATTAAACATAACATTTTGATGTAGAGATACTAAAATAGTATTTTTTTAATTGTAAAACATACTCCAATATTCATTTATTTTTGTATGCAGCCTGCTTTTTGCTGTTATTTTTATGATGTTATCTTTTTATTGCATACAATTCAATGCACACATTCACAACTCAAACAATCTGTTTCACTTTATCGATGGCGATCCGGCACCTTCCAAAGTGGTACAGTAAGACACAATTGATTTGGGATTTATTTTGGGTTCAAATAAAACACTAAATTTACATTTGAAATACATTTCATATAGAGCTGCACGATTCTGAATAAATTTATTTTTGTTGTTGTTTCAAATAGATCACGATTGTAACAGACAACTGGACATGTCATTTACATGGTTCTGGCGAAATGCATGGTTCAGTTAATTGCTGCTGTCTATTTATGAAGAACACCGCTTTCTCACATAATGCAGTGAAACAGCCCCTGCACGAGAGACTAATTGATTCTCGAGCCGTCGACATCAACCAATTCAGCACCATCGCCACGGACAGCACCGGGTAACGTCACACGTAAGAAGGTATATCTTAAGCGGCTTCCTAAGGTATAGTTCGAGGAACACGCCTAGTAATGGTTTACCTTTAGTTAAGTTATACCTTAAGAGTCTTCGTAGCGCGCCAAAAGACAACGCTATCGGGAAACCCAGCCTTGCTCTATTTTGATCGTTACCGTAGACATCAGTGTTTATATCTAAACTATCAATACAGCGGCAGCGCAAACACAGATTTGATTGTCCCAATGTGATTCTGTAAAAGGTTTAATAGACACCGGCGAATCGTTGTCGTTTAGGAATGCGATCGCGTGGGTGTTTGAATCGAGATGAATCGTGCAGCTCTAATTTCATAAAAAAACAAAAAATGTTTACTTCAAATTATTATTATTTTATTAAAAATAAACAAAAGAGCCCAAACTACACAGTCAATAAGCATACTTCCAGCGAGTCCTGTGCCAGCCGAGAAAATGCCATTATGATGAATGAGAATGCTTACAGATAGGTATTATAGACCTCATTGGTTACCTGGATCACTGATTTTGAGATTCTGTCTATGGATCAGACTGGCACTGTATGTAGTTGAGCTATGGGTTCAACTCTGTATTCAGCACAGCATATAGAGAATGCTGAGATTGAATTCATTCAACTGAAACAAAACCTTGTATTGGCCTTGTGTATGGTTTCATATCTTTTTAATAACAGCATCGCTTTCCAACTGACTGCTGAGTTACACTTCCTGCTACACGTGCTGCATAATGCTGACAGATTCAAAGAAATATTTAGCTAAAATCAAATTCAATTTCAAAATACGAACTTAGGTTATTATAGGATGTGGCGAATCTACTGATTATAATTATTCATTTGCTGATGTGACAAAATACGATCAAACAAAAAAAAAAAAAAAAATAGCCATGGATAAAAAAAAAAAAAACATAACCATGATTTGGTTGAGAAGCACTCTAGTATTGTTGCATCAAATAATCATTTGTAAACTATAACGTGAGCAGTCTAGTTTTGTCGCGACTAGCTCACTTCCATTATAAATCAACAAATCTGTTTACAAAGTGTTTGCAGAATTGTGAGGGATGCAGCTGTACGTGTCGCTCGCTCTCGGTATAGAAGGAGTGTCTACAGATAAGACAGAGAGAGAAGTGGCAGCAAGCACAGGAGAATCACAAAGTGCTGTAGGCAGAGATCAAACAGCGTATGTGGGTTTTTATGGATTATGATTTTGCCGTGCGTGGGCTTGTTATTATGGAGCGTTCTATTAGAGAAATGTAATATTGTAGTATTGTTTATGAAGACTAATGTTGGCATGTTAACTGAGAGATATTCTGAATGAAGCACAATGTATTTTTAAAGATGCCAATATGAGATGACTCATAATTCTCTACCTCTGGGCTAAAACCAGCAAGCCTGAAACCAAACACACACACACACACACACACACACACACACACACACACACACACACACACACACACACACACACACACACACACACACACACACACACACACGCATTAATTCCATTTTTATTGCAGTTAATGGAGGCCCTGACCTTTTAAAAGCAAGTTATCTTCTGTGTCATGAAACTATGAGAGACAGAGATCAGAGAAAAAAGACAGAGAGAGAGAGAAAGACAGAGTCTCATAGAGATTCCAATTAAAATTTAGCTGAAAATATTAGGATCAAATATTAGATTGAGCAAATTGCCCTCTATGGCAGTGGGGTGTGGAGACAACTGACAAATCCAAATCAAGAATTCACAAAATGAGGGAAACCATCCAACTGAGATCCTGCATGCAGAACTCTGTAAAAAAAAAAACATCCTACAAGGATACGGCTCACAACAAATAATGCATGCAGGGCAGAATTAGGCAAAATATCCACTAATTATAAAAGGGCAATGAAATTCTGGAAACATCTCAAATTCAGTGACCCTCATTAATAGTGCAATACCAAGAGATGAGCAAATAAACCAATCCCTTCTCTCAACTGGTCCAGAGCATCCTGACCCTCATCACACTGATGCTCTGAACCAGAACGACACTGCCAAAATTATTCAATTAAACCAAATTACAGCACAAATGAAACACAATTACATCACTGATTGGGAAACTCAAACACAACAACAAAGTGAAATGCAATCCTATTTGGGCCTATAGAGAGAATAAGCCATGGCAGACTATCTGACACACACAAAAACTGAGAGCCACCTTGACCAGGTACACAAGCTCTCAATAGAGACAGGAAAACATGGCTGCCGCGGGAACAGAGGTTGAGTCCACACACACTGTGATCAGAACAAAATCAAGATAGAGCTGCACTTTTCTAACAGAATGCACACAATACAAAGATATGAAGTGCATACACCGCACTTTTGAAACACTATCAAACAATGAAAAATGGTCCTTCCTATTAGGAGAACACAAGGACTGCTGTGTGTTAGCAGCACAATATGTGTCTGCCACAATATAAGAGACAGAGAATGATCCGCCTGACTTGATGTTTCCCTCATCTGTAGCTAAACTGTATATCTTGTATTACTTCTTTATTCTGGTATTTAAATTTGTTAAAATTTTACACTGTATTTCCTAATTGTTGTCCATTTTCACTTTATTTAATTTTGCACTAACATTTTATTGTACTTTACATTGCAGACATGTTGTACGTAGCCTAGCTGCCATTGCTTTGACAATACAAACGTACAGATTTAGTCAAGCCAATTAAGCAGACTTAAATTAAAATTGAGAGAGAGACAGAGCGTGGTGAATAAGGGATTGTAATTAGACTTCAATTAAAGGTTACCTGTCACATCTGAGACATGAAAATGATGTCTTTCTTTCATTCTTCATTACTTTTCCAACTCAATTTTTTCCACTCATTCATAAAACCACTCTTATGAAAATTGTCACACTAAATTGTAACAATTTAAGTAAAAACTAGAGCTGTCAATCAATGGACATTTTTAAGCAAATCACTTAAATGCTATGGCAATTATCAAACCAATCAAATCAGACCCAATTAATCACGTCAAAAAAATTTCAGAAAATTAATATAATGCATTAATAAAAATACATTACGTTATAGTGACAGATGAGCAAATCCTTTAATAGATAATACAAAAAGTGACTTTATATACACACCAATACACTGTATTAGGGTACATGATTAAGTGTTTTTATTTAGTTATATATATGCACTAAATTAACACACTAAATTGATAGAAAATAGATTTATGATTAACAAGAATAGATTTATGAACAATTTATGCGTAAATTCCCTCTGCTGGTGCTCCTTGAATGCAATTTAAGGGTTGCATACATTTCTAAGGCCTCTAAATTATAAACTGATCAAAACTTGGCAGAAAAACCTGTTGTACACAATCTTGAATCAAGATGAACAATGACTGGACTAAAGCAACTTAGTTTTACTAAGTATCAAATGACTCAAACAGTTTATTTGCACATCTCTCAATTATTGTATTGTATTGCATTATATGTTTAACCCTACAATAAAAACTACAGAGCTTTGATCATATAACTAAGCATTTTAATATCATCTTACTTAGACATATTATTGGAAGATATAGAGTGACAAATGATATTTATATGCATTTTTATGATCTATCATCTAGAATTGCATCATCTGATCTATCAAATATACCAAACAAAAATGCATATGCAACTTTTTTTTATTATTATTTTGTCTAAAGGTTCAATAAACTTCCAAATAAACCGTCCAATAAAATGTCAAAAAATTATTTCATATGTGAGGCTTTACATAGTTTATTTGAAAAATGTCTTTCGAAGTAATGAGTCAAAAAATTGCAGCCAATGTAAATCTCTGCTTCAACTGTTCAACTGCCGGCAGGTCAACTCTCCATCGGATCAGATTTACACTCCAGCAACAGGTTTTGCTCACTGGGTGAGGGCTAAAGCTGATGTTTGCACAGGGGTTGGCTGTGACCCACAGCTTTCAGATTCCCAGTACGGATGACCTGGGTGAGATGTAAGTGCATGCAGGTGCCTGGTCTCAAAGCATTCAGGGTTACAGAGCTGAAAGTTTTACTGCAGTAAATAAACCACAGAATATGATGGCGTTAGTGGAAATGTCTCTTCCAAGAGGCTTTTAGAGAGTGTTTTATGCAAGCGATGATTTTAATAGCCTGGTCACATTCGCCTAATGGCAGAACTCGGATACACTAGGCATTTTTATGAGATTGCAACTTACCATCTCATATCTGTTTGTAAATGCCAGACAGGGTCGTGGAGTTCAGCGTAGCTGATTTTAGATCTCTCAGGCTTCATATTACCGGAGCACATCACAGCATTTAGGGGAGCACAGGAAATGTGGCGGCACTGGGCCAGACTTCAGCAGTTCTCCATTAGCCTTGATGATTGAGGTTAGAAACTCATGAACCCTTGCCCCAGAAAACCAGCACTACATCTATAAGGGTCCAGGTAGTTATCTCACCTAGTATGGGAGATGCAGCATAGCCTTCTGCGTTACTGGAAGTGACAGCTTCTGCTGGTAATTGACAGCTAAGTTGTGGCAGCCTGTAGCTCTTTTGAAGGGAGTTGGGGAGTTCTGTGGAGAGTCTCAGCAAAGGCGAGAAACTGAAGCCCCTCCAGCAGTGAGCAAGCACAGCCACAACAAGTTATAGTGGAGAGGTTTGATTAGACTGGTGGTTCACAGAAGGTTTCGCTTCAGATGTACATTTGACATTGGACATCAAGATGTGATGCAACACATCATATTTCCAAAATTGGAAATCTAAGAAATTTTGATTTGGAGGTGGGCAAAAAAAAAAAAAAAAAAAAAAAAAAAAAACGTGATGCAACACAAGACCCTGTTAATGTTTCTTTGTAGCCTGGTTTCTATTTTGCTTAATCTTACATCGTTTTGATTATGGTTTATGTTGCTGTTTTTCTATTATGATTATGATTCAAATGAATAATAATAATAGCATTTAATAAAAATAATAATAATAATTTAATTTAAAATATTGATATAATAATAAAAATATAATAATATTACAATATCATTGATAAATCTTTTTAAAAGCATTCTCTTGTAATAATATATACAGTATATGGGCCATTCTACAGAATTGGTGCAAACTGCTGTCCAACAACCAAAAAAAAAAAAAAACACACATTTAAAACCTATTTACGAATTCAAATCTTAGATGTTTACTAAGATCCTTCTATTATCTATTGAAACCAACAATAATATTCAAAATATCAGTAAGCTTAATTAATATAAAATCATAATTTATTGTGCACTTTCAATTGGGAAGTGGATGACCCGAAACCAAACCCCTAAATATCAACTTATAAAAATGATATTGAAATCATTTTTTACATTTTTTTTACATTGTTGTTTTAAAAATATCTTTTTTTTTCTTTTTTTTTATAATGAGACTTTATGTAAAAAAAAAATGTGTCCCACATTTTCATGTCACTAACAAAACAGTGTATGTTTTAGTCCATTAGCTGAGACTAATTTTGACTACACCCCTACATTTTTGATCAGGAAATATTCTGTGTCCCTCTCTCTCATAACTACATAGTGAGTAGATAGGGCCCATCATTTTGAGGTAAATGTGTTCAAAAGTCTGAAAATCTGTGTGTAACTTTAAGGAACATCCCTATCAAACACATTTTTTACTGCAAGGATGCAAACTTTTGTGGGTGTTATTCCATAACATTTATTTTTTATGAACTGTGCTAGGTAACCATGTGCTGATTAGCATCTTTGAGCTAGGCTCAAAAGTATCTCAAATTGTCACTACCGAAACAGTCATGTTTCTATCATTAGCATTTTAATGTTTTTGTAGTGTTGTAGTATGAGAGTTAAAATTCTGTAATTTGATGTGGTTGCTACCAAAACATTACTTTCACTACCGAAAATGTGCAGTCACGACCGGAACATGGGATGTTTTGTCAAAGGTATTTGGAATTATCAGCTAAGATGTTATGATAGTGTTTGGTTCAATGTATATTCAAATGACTGAATCCTTAACTTTGAAATCAGTATGATTAACTTTATGCCTTTTACAAAGAAAGATTGGATTCAAAATGCAACAAATCTCATAAATTACATTATAAAATATTATAAATTGTTAAAATTGTAATTGTTATTGATTTACCTGTGAAAACTTTATGATAAAACAGCAAAAAATATATGTACAAGGTAGAAAATCTTAATAGGTCAATATAACCCTTCTTATTAAATTGTGTATTATTGTGTTTCGGTAGTGACAAATTTGGTGAGGAAAAATATTCCAACATTTTCTGAAAATACAGTATAAGAACCAACTGCACAATTACTACAAATGTGTACCTTGGATATTATACAATTTCCATACATAATTTTTTGGGAAAAAGATACATACAGTGGGGAGAACAAGTATTTGATACACTGCCGATTTTGCAGGTTTTCCTACTTACAAAACATGTAGAGGTCTGTCATTTTTATCATAGGTACACTTCAACTGTGAGTGACGGAATCTAAAACAAAAATCCAGAAAATCACATTGTATGATTTTTAAATAATTAATTTGCATTTTATTGCATGACATAAGTATTTGATCACCTACCAACCAGTAAGAATTCCGGCTCTCACAGACCTGTTAGTTTTTCTTTAAGAAGCCCTCCTGTTCTCCACTCATTACCTGTATTAACTGCACCTGTTTGAACTCGTTACCTGTATAAAAGAGACCTGTCCACACACTCAATCAAACAGACTCCAACCTCTCCACAATGGCCAAGACCAGAGAGCTGTGTAAGGACATCAGGAATAAAATTGTAGACATGCACAAGGCTGGGATGGGCTACAGGACAATAGGCAAGCAGCTTGGTGAGAAGGCAACAACTGTTGGCGCAATTATTAGAAAATGGAAGAAGTTCAAGATGACGGTCAATCTCCCTCGGTCTGGGGTACCATGCAAGATCTCACCTCGTGGGGCATCAATGATCATGAGGAAGGTGAGGGATCAGCCCAGAACTACACGGCAGGACCTGGTCAATGACTTGAAGAGAGCTGGGACCACACTCTCAAAGAAAACCATTAGTAACACACTACACCGTCATGGATTAAAATCCTGCAGCGCACGCAAGGTCCCCCTGCTCAAGCCAGCGCATGTCCAGGCCCGTCTGAAGTTTGCCAGTGACCATCTGGATGATCCAGAGGAGGAATGGGAGAAGGTCATGTGGTCTGATGAGACAAAAATAGAGCTTTTTGGTCTAAACTCCACTCGCCGTGTTTGGAGGAAGAAGAAGGATGAGTACAACACCAAGAACACCATCCCAACCGTGAAGCATGGAGGTGGAAACATCATTCTTTGGGTATACTTTTCTGCAAAGGGGACAGGACGACTGCACCGTATTGAGGGGAGGATGGATGGGGCCATGTATCGCGAGATCTTGGCCAACAACCTCCTTCCCTCAGTAAGAGCATTGAAGATGGGTCGCGGCTGGGTCTTCCAGCATGACAACAACCCGAAACACACAGCCAGGGCAACTAAGGAGTGGCTCCGTAAGAAGCATCTCAAGGTCCTGGAGTGGAAAATCTTTGGAGGGAGCTGAAAGTCCGTATTGCCCAGCAACAGCCCCGAAACCTGAAGGATCTGGAGAAGGTCTGAGTGGGCCAAAATCCCTGCTGCAGTGTGTGCAAACCTGGTCAAGAACTACAGGAAATGTATGATCTCTGTAATTGCAAACAAAGGTTTCTGTACCAAATATTAAGTTCTGCTTTTCTGATGTATCAAATACCTATGTCATGCAATAAAATGCAAATTAATTACTTAAAAATCATACAATGTGATTTTCTAGATTTTTGTTTTAGATTCCGTCACTCACAGTTGAAGAGTACATATGATAACAATTACAGACTTCTTCATGCTTTGTGAGTGGGAAAACCTGCAAAATCGGCAGTGTATCAAATACTTGTTCTCCCCACTGTATGGGCTGTAGATTGGCCCTATATACACACACACACACACACACACACACATATACATATACATATACATATATTAGTGCTCTCAGTTAACAAATTCAGTTAAATGCTAATGGCAGTTAAATGTTTAATGTTAGTCTGGCTTTTTTTTCATTATCATTAAGCAAATTCAGAGTCCCTGTGCATGTACAGTATAACGTTACATGGATTTTATTTGCGAAGTCTAAACCAAGTCACGCACGTTCATGTTGGCTTTGCGTCTGCTTAGAACACGGTACAAGATAATCACATACAGCTGTGAAACTAGATCACGTGTGATGCAAGCGGAGTAGCAGGACGGCTTCAATTAGAGCTGAAACTTTAAATCTTACCCACAGTTCTCTCCTGCACCGTGTGCATGTGCCGTCACATTTTTATATTTCTGCTGATTTAGCCACCGAATTTGATCTCATGCCTGAAGAAATGGACTCAGGTTGTCACGGTGGCTTGGAGAATAAGCATCTGCCAGTCCTGCTGTCAAGCGAACCGTAAAAAGACCCTCGAGCGGAATTGCGCTGATCTCATCTTGACGGATGCAGTGCAAGGAGATCGACTGGAGCTAGAATAATGTATTCACACATATGACTCCTTCACCAGGTGCTCTACTTCATTATTTATAATCCGACAGATGACCGCATTCCTCGTCCTTTTTTTTTTTTTCTTTTTAAGCTGGCTTTGTAGATATAAAGTTGAAGTGTGTCATTTCTGAACCATTAACTTAATTTGCAAATATAGTGATTCTTGGTTGGTGAACTGGTTACTTCATCTTCTCTTCGTAACTATAAAATAATATGAAATATTTAATATTAGATGTTTAATATCAGCATATTAGAATGATTTTTAAAGGATCATGTAACACTGAAGACTGGAGTAATGATGCTGAATATTTAGCTCTGTCATCACAAGAATAAAATACATTTAAAAATATATTACATTAGAAAACAGTTTCTTTAAATTGTAATATTTTACAATGTTAGTGTTTTACTGTATTTTTTATCAATTCAACTTTTGAACGATGAAGTAGTCTATATACTTTTATTGGGGTAATGCATATATAATAGGCGCTATTCCCTTAAAAAGTAACTAATTGTGTTACTTTTTAAGGAACGATAACTTCAAAGTATGTTATGTTTGCATTACTTTTTCTCATCTGGGCTGGGCTTGTTTGTTTGTTCTTAATAACCAAAAAAGTTCTACTTTTGACAAATGTAAAGGCCCTTTCACACAAAAAGTTTAATTAATAAGCCTCAGGCTGCAGGCTTTTAACTGAAAAAGTAACTCAGGTATTTTGTTGTAACTTTACTTGTAACTTGAAAAGGTAATCACGATACTTGTAATGTGTATCCAACGATACCCTACACTGATAGCAATGGAAAATGGATATATGGAAAAAGTACACACATTACACTTGCCCTTCCCTCTGAGTGGCAGAAGGGGCGTGGCCTGCAATCCAGCAATCCAATACAAGCTCATAAACATAGCAGACCTCGTGACAGCTTTCTGAACACTTCTGTGCCATCAGTCTGCTTCTTTACACCCTCTCCTAATCAGAACCATGTAAACAACCTTTTAAAAACCTGTTATCAAAACAATATTGCCAATATATTCCTAAAACATGAACAAGTCTGTAATTATAAGGTCTCAAAAAGCAGATGAGGTTGAAGCACCGAAACACGCTTTCCACATCGCTCATGTTTTCATGCCTAAAAGAAAGACACATTAATGATATTTTCTGTGCGGTGTCTGATTCTGAAGTACCTTCCTCCTTCTCGCCTGTTTTATAAATCAGCATATAATTACACGACATGCATATTTATAAGGAAATAAGTGCTGCACTTGTGCTATTTGCATTTGAGTAAACTATTGTCGAGAGGAAAGAATAATCCCGGATATAGACATTATTATCCCCAAGCTTTTGATTAAACCAATTTTCATAACGTAGCTCATTTATCTTGCCAAACATCACTGCAGAAATGACAATAGTTAAAAGATTTGTCCTCCAGAGAAATGTGCAGTTCAGTGTTTGTAGACTTCAGTCACTACATGAAAAAGAGAAAGTCTGAGCATGTGTTCACAAATTGTGGTTTCTACTAATCAGGGCTGGGTGTAACAACTTACAAAATATAATTTCAATTAACAATGGTAAATTTACACAGGAAATGAACGTCAGATAATGGTTTGTTAAAGGGTGTGTTCACACTCGTAGTTCGGTTTGCTTGGTTTGTTTGGTCCGGACTAGGGCTGCACAATATATCGAAATTATCAAAATATCACAAATGTATATATCGCGATGTCGCAACGGCTTGCAATAACTGGGGTCATGAACAAAAGACAAAGAGAAAATCACTCACTGCTCTTGGCTGAATAACTTTTGTTGCTTTAATAAGAATCAGTATATATTTAATTCATACAGTGATAACTAAGCGGTGTTTATTTTTACATTTGATTATTCAGTTTCTGTTGTTAAATAAACCTAATGTAGGCCTACCTGAAACCCCATGGTTTACACTGATGTTAAAATAACACTTCTTATGCTACAGTAAAACACTGATGTTCACTTTCAGAAGTTGTAGGGATGTTTTGTAGTCACAAAAAGAATGTGAAACAAGTATGTAATTTAAAGATAATTTGTTTATTTTACACGCTTTAAGCATTATCGTATCGCATATCGAATATTTCGCATTTTTCTTCAATATCGTGCAGCCCTAGTCCGGACAAAAAAAAAAAGAAGAAACATTTAGTCCTGGTCCGCTTAGTGTTCACACTGTCATTTTACCACCGAACCTAGAAGTATAGGGATACATTCACAACCTGATTGGTCGGCTTTTATTACGTATATTTCACAACGGAACTTACCGAACATCCAAACCAATGCTGTGTGCTGGGATAAATGTGCTCGTTGTGTGTGCGTAGCCTACATATGATGTTTTTTTTTTGTGTGTAAAGGAGTCAAAACATCATCAGGAATCCCTCTGTCACACACACAAATTCAGATCTGCTGCGAGGACACGTGGTTCTGATGCCGGTACCGAACTGTGATGGGCAACATCGCGACTATGACGAGAAAAAAAGCAGCATGTGTGAGCATTCTGTCTTATTTAGGGTCACATCTTGTGACATCATGTCCCGTTTTTGGTTCATGTTGCGTTTATATTTCATTCGAACCGCATCAGTGTTCGTTTGGAAGTGGACCAAGACCCATCTCCAGGGTTCTGATGTCAGCATTCTGATGTCACACTTATTCAAATGAACGGCACTAACAGAGCAATCACACCAGGGTTCATTTTAATTAAACCAAACCTGCCAAGTGTGAACACACCCACAACTTATTGTGCTTTTTTCTTTGGTTGATACTTGATGTTGAGGCTGGGCAATATATTGTGTATTGATGATTTTATTCATAATTCATGATACTACACCTGTGTTGATGCAACTAATTAACAAAAAAAAAGTTAAACAATTAGATTTTAAAGTCAAAAAGCACCCATATGAAAAACACCTCGAACTCACTACACAAATCAAACAATCTGTCTATGCATTTGACAGCTAGATTAAACTAATGCCCAGAGATTCATGTACAACAGCAGAAGGTAACTTATGTTTTATGTTCTGGACATAAGTAATGAGTACTGTTATGGCTGTTCAATATGATTAATTTGTCAAACTATCCCATTACAATCTAAAAAAAACCTCAACATATAAAATATTCTTACAGACACTTGCCTAATGCACCACAGAAAAGCTGAAATTTTTGAAAATATATAAACATATATAAAAAAAACTTTTTTTTTTATTTTTAAAACTGCATAAATGCTGTCATTTTGTATGAAAGTGATGTGTAGAATATTTCGGTAACACTTTAGTTTAGGGTCTAATTCTCACTATTAACTAGTTGCTTATTATTATGCATATTACTAGGATATTGGCTGTTTATTAGTACTAATAAATCACTTATTAATGCCTTATTCTGCATGACCATAATTCTATATCCCTTAATCTTATCCAATACCTAAACGTGACAACTACCTTAATAACTATTAATAAGCAGGAACTAGGAGTTTATTGAGGCAAGAGTCGTAGTTAATAGTTAGGTAATAGTGAGAATTTTACCCTAATCTAAAGTGTGACCAATATTACTGTAGTTCTTCATTCTTCCTAATGCCCCAGTATAGTGACGGGGACACTATACTGCCAAAAGAGCACCGTCCTTCGGATGAGACGTAAAACCGAGGTCCTGACTCTCTGTGGTCATTAAAAATCCCAGGATGTCCCTTGAAAAAGAGTAGGGGTGTAACCCCGGCATCCTGGCCAAATTTGCCCCTTGGCCTCTGTCCATCATGGCCTCCTAATCATCCCCATACACTGATTGGCTTCACCACTGTCTCCTCTCCACCAGTAAGCTGGTGTGTGGTGGGCGTTCTGGCGCAATATGGCTGCCGTCGCATCATCCAAGTGGATGCTGCACATTGGTGGTGGTTGAGGAGATTCCCCCCTTCCATATGTAAAGTGCTTTGAGGTCTCAGAAAAAGCGCTATATAAATATAACGAATTAATTAATTCATTAAATATGGACAGCCTTGAATATATCAATCTGTCTGTAAATATATGGAGAGCTGGAAAATGTAGTGAGTGAAAGTGTTTATATCAGACCTTGGCTGAGTGCATGATGCCAGCCATCTGGATGGATATATATATATATAACATTTCAAAGAAACATCAGACAAAGAATATAGGCATAACTACTGGCGAGAGCGTGTATATGCGTGTGATTTTGCGTGTCCATCATGCTCTGCCATGATGTCTCTAAAAGGGGTGACATGCTGTAGAGAGTGTGTGTGTGTCAGCACAGGAGGCTCTGGAATCATTAGGTGTAATTGGTGTGAGAGGGTCTGTGTTTCAGCATCTCTCTGCAGAGACCGGCCCGAGAAACTGCTGAACCCGACCACCCGCCCACCAATGCTGTCTCCTAGCAACCCACTGTACCTCACTTCCTCATAATGACATTATAAAGGGGTCACTTAGACGTCCCTTCAATGCACTGTCTGAAAAAAAAACTTTCACACTCCATTTTACTTTTATAATGTCACATTTCAGACAAACAATATTCAATAATAATTTTTAAAAAAAGCATGGCGGGACTTTTTGGCAGGAGATTATCCATCATGAAAGTGTCATTAAAATCATTCTTTTTTAATTTATGGCTGTAACCATCAGATTTTAGGGTTGAAGAACATTATCAACCAATCATTTCTCTATGATTTGAGGAGTTGGCTCCTGTAGTTTAGTAGAACATAGCTAAAATGGAACATGGAACATTTGGATAAAAGCATCAAATTCATAAATTCATAAAGACCCCTGTGGTGAAAATCAAGCTATTAATGTTGTTTATATGTTTATGTGGTGTTTTTAATATGCTTTGTGGTAGATTTTTCCCTAAACCTAACTATCTGGGTCTCGTCTACAAATCGACGTCCCCGTACAATAATAGTCACCTAACTAACTTGTTCCCCTAAACTAGCTTACTTCCTGCGCAGGAATAATCGACAAACAGACCTCAGCAAATGTCCTTCAAATGCTTTAATCACGGCCGGGAGATCTTCCCGAGCAGTTCTCGGGGAATCTCTCCCAAGAAGCAAGGCCGGAGGATCTTTCTGGGATCAAATTCCATTGAGAATCCCACCAGAAAACACAGATACAACAGTTTTTATAGAATCGAGACAACAAATAAGATTATAGTGACTAACATGTCACCTTCAATATGATTGGTTCAAAAGCCCCACCCTTTTCCCTCTGTCACTGGCACAAGCAAACTCTGTTTTTGTGATCACAAGGTTTGAGAATCTGTCTGTCTAGTTTCACTTCCCCTATTTGTTATTCACACACACACACACACACACACACACACACACAGTCACAAGTTTTCCCCAAAGAGTTTGGAAACATTTAAAAGCATATGAATGTTGTTCCTGCAAGAAAAACAAATGTTAGTTGATTAATTAAAGTTGATTAATTAAAAAAAATCCATCACAGCTTTCAGACACACCATGTGTAAATTCATAAGTCAACACCATTTTTGAGTATTTTCTCTTTAAAACTGCAGTGAACCAAAGACAGTCTCAAAAACGCGGTTTGAAATCGCTGGTGTTTCTGACAGTTACAAACTACCTTGTAACCAATCACGTCAACGAGTGGATCTCTGAGATTACATATTCATAGAACCGCATATAAAAAAAAAAAAATAGGCAATAGTGTAGAGTTACATTCAAGCTATTTTAAGGCGTGAAGAAATTTTTTTTCAAAGACAAAACGTTTCAATATGTCATTTTGGTGATCAAAGATGAGTTTTAAGGGATAAAATGACTAAATACAGGGGGACTTTAAATGGTTATAGTTAGGGTTTGCAGTTCGATTAGCACTGTTTATTAAACAGAAATGTCGTTCCAGGACAAACAAATGACAGAACATAACCTAGTTGCCGAAATCACAGCCACTGTTTTAATTAGTTCATTGAAACAAATCAAATCTAAAATGAAATAGAGCATTGAGTGTCTTTCTTCCATTTGAAGCAAATGCAGTCCTGCATTAAAAGTGTTAAAATGAATGCGACATGTGAAGAACACCCATAATTCTCTAGGAAGAATCCAGACAAAAGAGCAGTTTACCTCAAATGCAGCACACACACACACACACACACACACACACACACACACACACACACACACGTGTTGTCTTTTCATGTTTTATGGGGACTATCCATAGACATAATGATTTGTATACTGTACAAACTGTATATTCTGTCCCCTAAACCTAAACCTACCCATTACAGAAAACTTTCTGCATTTTTACATTTTCAAAAAAGATCACTTAGTATGATTTATAAGCTGTTTTCCTCATGGGCACTAAAAATGTCCACAAGGACAAGGATTTCGGATATTGGCATCTTTGTGGGTACATTTTGTCCCCATAATGTAGGGTTTACCAGTCCACTCACACACTCACATGTGCACACACACGCACACACACACACACACACACCCACCCATGGACATACACACATGTACACACACACAAACACCTTACCTTCTCATAGTAACGCAGCTCGTAATCGAGAATAATTCCATTAGGCTGTTCAGGCTGTGGCCATGACAACGTGATGCTTTTCATCGTAGAACTGACCTGATGCATTATGGGAACAATGGACGGAGCTGCAAGAGAGAGAGAGAGAGAGAAGAAAATCCAAGTGAATAAAAAAAAAAATCATTCCAAACAGCCATCTTCCCTGCTGTGTGGACTTAGCTAGTGAATTGATCTGCCACTTTCAGAAATGGAGCACACACACACACACACACAGTATGATGAAAGAGTCAGACGAGAGGGTGATTGGACTTGTTTAATAGCTTCGTGAGAATGTGCCCTTTGCAATGGAAGCCCATTTCTCAGTTCAAGCGTTCTGATTGGCTACAGTGTGTTTCTCGCCTCTCCGTCTGTAAGGAAGACACACCTGAGTGAACATGCACAGCCTCCAAATTAACCCACTGCCCATTTCATTCCTCTCGCTCTCCCTCCCTCATTTCTTCCTGTTCTCCATTGCTTTGTCAAAGCGCTACAACTGTACGCTCAGCTGTTGTACCATCACACACACAGCCTGTTTTCATGGGTGAATAGACTGCAGTGAGCATACGGACGTCAAACAAGCGACTACACACACAGCTACACACCCGCATCTGCTAAACGACACACATGCACACATTTATGGATGGTCACACACAAATACACACATCAAAAACAGGTAAACCATTTTCGATTACATTTTTCAATGTTTGTGTGTCCTAATGGACTGGTGGTGGAACTTTGGTTAAGAAGTGCCAGAGGTTCTGAGTTGTAGTCCACCTTCATATTATCTCTTATTAAAATCAATTATGTTTATGTAGATCAAGAGCATGGACATGTTTGTGTGCATTTTGTTTTGTGATTTCACCGCAACGAATAGAGTCTCCGCAACAGCGATAGATAGAAGAGCTGTGAAGACTCTGTGAGGACTCTGTGAAGACTTTGCACGCGCCACATGAGAACATCGGCATCAAGCAATCGACATGATTTCAAAAACAACGCATTCCAGCACTGGATCACCTCTTATTTAACACAAACAAACTAAATGAATACTCTACTAGTCATCTGGAGATGTTTCCATTGTATTAGGTACAGTCGCGCTGCGAGATGTTTAAAAAAATGGTGGGGACAAGATCAATCCTGGCCAAAAGTGGTGGGGACATGTCTCATGTACAGTATGTAGCAAATAAGACACCCTTATGACCCTTAAACACGCATGCACACAGGGTATTCAAATAACATCTTGTCTAGCAGTCATCTTGTCTCAGTCTGTCTCTACACATCATCCAGACTTCCATCTGATGCTTTTTAAAATGGTGACTCAAGCAAAGTGTCACCCTGCTCTGAATCGCGGCCTTTGAGTCTCTCTCTCTCTCATGCTCTGTTGGCCCATCTTTGCTCCACATTAGCAATTACTGGCTGTGTGCTCTCTCTCTCTCTCTCGCTCACTCACTCACTCTCTCTCTCTCTCTTACACACACAGCTGCGGTAAGGCTGTGAGGTGAAATTGCTTTTCTGCAGTTTTTGTATCCCCATGTTGAGAGAGGATCCACCTTCTAAACAACACACACACACACACACACACACACACACACACACACACACACACACACACACACACACACACACAAAAAGCAGTTATTACCACTCCACACATTGTGTAGCAAAACTGAGATGTCCAGCCCTCACTGTGTGTGTGAGAGAGAACTTTGTGATCAATTTAAAATTTTCTTATCTAAAGCACAGCAGAAGCTCCAATCCCCTTCCTTATAACTCCACAAGCACACACACAGAGCTGCTGTCTCTTCCTGCAATTTTTCCTGTACATCCATTGCACTGCCACATTAAAAAAAAATATATATATATACAGTATATATATATAATAATAATAATAATATAAAGTATAGTATAATGTGTATAAATATAACATATAAAAAAATATAAATATAACAAATACTATAACAATTATAAATGACAGTAATGATGATACTAATAATACAACATACTATGACATAAGTAAAATAAATATAAATTGTAAGATTATAAAATATAAATTATAAATATGTATTCTATCAAATAAATAAATGTATTTTGCATTAA
The DNA here is from genome assembly GCF_951802725.1 of Rutilus rutilus. Lineage (NCBI taxonomy): Eukaryota > Metazoa > Chordata > Actinopteri > Cypriniformes > Leuciscidae > Rutilus > Rutilus rutilus. The sequence goes on from NC_140214.1 coordinate 8,313,289, forward strand.
AGAGCCTGGTCAGGAACAATTTGACTGGATTAAAATCACCCTTTCTGACGGCACAATTCTCTGGTTGGTGTTCATTCATTTAGCCATTGCTTTGCTTCAGGGCAACTTGTGAGTAAATGTCTGCTCTAATACTGCTCAAAGTCTGAATATTTATTACACAACACTGGACGAATGTGTGTTTGTGTATCGTGTTCCTGCCAAAACGCAGAGGTTTTCCTGCGGTTTCCGCCTCACAGCTGGCAGGAATCCTCAATCCTGCCAAAGATTTGTGACTGCTCTCTCTCATCATCCCCCTCTTCCCCCTTCTACTCATCTCACACCATCCACATGTCTCCTCTCTTCTTCTTTCCTGCATCTGGTCCTCAACAGGATGACTACTTCAACATTAATCACAGTCACACTCCCTGCAAAACACACGAACGTGAGAAACAAAGCAAGAAAGACAAGAGAGAGAGACACCGCAGATGAATTCTAATCAACAGTTTCTAGACCAAGAAAACTCTACGGCTCTCTGCTCTTTCACTGAGGGATTGAGCAACGAAATTCAGGTCTTCGAGACAGAGGAATTTAAAAGCAAAATTATTTAAATGATCAAATTAGAAAAAGTACACTAAGTTTTTTAATATTTCTGCTTAAAATTATATTGAATAATTATGTAGTGTATAGGCCTATATCTATTGGCATAAATGTGCAGTATTCATTGATTGTGAACTGCTCTGAAAGCTTTCCGGAAGGAGGGGCTTCATAGAGACGGGAATTAAACAGAGTGTTACTGACAGACTGGGAAGAGAGGTGCTGCAACAATGTAAATTATGTGAAAAAATTATGCTTTTTGAACATTCAAGAATAAAAATCTATTCTAGTAGAGCCCAAAAACAAAATCAAGGCTGGAAAAGGGCATAATATGGCCTCTTTAATTAAGTCATACACTTTCGACGTTTAATAATCACATTAGGCTGTATCCCGTTTCCTGTTTTTTCCATACCCAAATATAAGACCTCTTAAAATAATTGATATTTGTTATACCATTTATGGCTTTTTTATGACCTTACATTTCGTAACACTGGTGACCCACAGGGATTTTGTTTTATTCACAACGCGTGCTCCTAAATACATTTCACAATTCACACACATCTCTTTTACTGTAAGTCGCAAGTGTGAGTCACACTGGCATTTACATTGAAAAATTTGATTAGTTTATCATTATTGTAAATTGATCTGCTTCTGAGTAAAACAGGACCATGAGACTAAACAGACCTCAGGTCTTCATTTTATCCTTCAGGAACTGATTTGGCATGGAAAGTAGGCATTACATATGAGAACGAAGCCACATGCCCGTTTGAACACGAACACACACACACACACACACACACACACACACACACACACACACACACACACACACACACACATGTCTGGTTCACTACACACACACACACACACACACACACACACACACACACACACACACACACACACACACACACACACGTCTGGTTCACTACACACACACACACACACACACACACACACACACACACACACACACACACACACACACACACACACACACACACACACGTACACACGTACGTACACACACACACACACAGCCTGTGAGAGAACGAGTGAGAGTGTCTTGAAGAGATTAATAGGGTGTGACTGTCATCCAGACACTGATAGTATGCACTAGACCCATAAAACCCGCCTGAGTGACAGCTGAATACAACTCACCCCATGCTTTTCTCTGTCACTGTCTCCATCTCTCTCATTCCTCAAGCACAATGATTATTTTCCCTTCTTGCCCTCTGCCAACACAATATCATATTCTATAAACATAAATCTAATAAAGAATGATATTAACCAAAAAAAAAAAAAAAAAACCTGTGTAAGTGGTTCGTTCTCCATTTGGTGATGATGTTTACAGCATGTCTGCTGTGGTTAGTTGATGCAGATCCAATATAGAAGATCTGTTTTAGTTTATGGCTGCACTGCCGTTACTATTGAATAAAGCGAGTCTTACAGCAATTACGACACTGAGAAACTTTCCAAATTCATTTATGCGGAGCTTGATGAGGAGATTTATTGATCTTCTGTGCGATAGTGAGCGATTGTCTCTCTTTTACATGGATGGGTTCAAACAACTATTCTTTTCCAGATGGTTTATGTTCTGTTCTTCTCCTGAGTTTATTGTTGTGGCTCGTGGGAACAGTGTTTGCTGGTAATTGGTTTTGTAACCACTGGTCTATGCGCTTGGCCTTGATGGGGTGATTGTGGTTTGTGCTTTGAATGAAAGAGATTAAGAGAGCATTTTATATATATATATATATATATATATATGGAAACATTACTATTTTATGCTCATCAAGCCTGCATTTATTTGATGAAAAATACAAGGGGGGGACTGTAATATTGGTAACATTGTGAAATATTATTAGAATGCAAAATGTTATGTTTTTAAAAATGTTTTCTATTTTAATATAATTTAAAATAATTTATTTCTGAGATGCAAAGCTGAATTTTCATCAGCCATTACTCCTGTTTTCAGTGTCATAAATATACATATTATATATATATATATATATATATATATATATATATATATATATATATATATATATATATATATATATATACACACATATACATATACATATACATATACATATACATACATACATACACATACATGCAAATACATAAACATATAATGCAGACACATGCATAGACTTCTGTTTTTTTCATAAGCAGCTAGCTACAAATACTATAACCTAACCCTAACAGAAAAAATCTGTATAGTTAGTATGCCTTTTTACAAATAAAGAAGTCCCCAAAGAGGTTTTTGAAGTTTTTGTCAGGTCTAGCTCAAATTTGTCCTCAAGTAAGTAGGTACACACACACACACACACACACACACACACACACACACACACACACACACACACACACACACACACACAACACACACACACACACATTTATGTTCAACCATTCCCAGTATCCACCTCATGGCAGATGAATTTATACAAATGTTGGGAGTGCCAAAAGACAACAATGAATAAATAAAATAAAGAAGATCAAACATTGCTGATAGCCTTCGGCTTCCTGTTTGGTGTATCATGGGGATAAAGTACAGCAGTTATGAACAAAAGTGCAGGAAATGGAATTGCTTATAAAGTTGGGAGGAACAAGCCATCACATGAAATGTCTGCTGACAATCCTGTTTCCTAAAGCAGAGAAAAAAGACATTATTTTGAAATAAATAACGACACAACCTACAGTACAGGAGGATGGAAAGCAGCTTTACGTACGTCTCCAAATGGCAAGTGCTTGAAAACAACAAACACTCCTACGCTCTTTCAGCACAAACGTTATCAAATGTCCTGAGTGATGGAGAGATTTACAGACGTGCTCGCTTCTCTAAATGGACGTTTGCAATTTCAATGAACGATGTTTGGAAAACAGCCTTAAATATTGTATAGCTTCAGAAGCTTTGGAATATACAGTTGTGGCCAAAAGTGATGTGTGGCCAAGGAAAATGTACATCTTCACCCGTAATTCAAATATTATTATTAGTTTTTTTTTTTTTAAGATTGAGTAAGCATATTGCGTAGTTGTGCTTGGAGTCAATTTTCTTTTTTCTTTTTTTTTTTGATAACGCAATGAAACATGCCAAATTGCGCGGACATAATTTTTGGCCAGGCAGTCATAAAAATAAATTATGATCACACAGTACATGCAAAAACAAGAGAGAGCCAATGAAACAATAATAATGATGGTGTAGTCACTGTATGCTTTTTCCTGTGAGCTTTGCATGGTAAAAAAAAAAAAAAAAAAATCTAGCTGTAGTTTGTCTGGTTTGCCAAATAATTTTGTCAGATAAATACCTTAACCTTAAAGTTTACTGTTTTGTTCTTCCATTGATTTCTTCCAAATCTAAAATATATTTTGATGGTTTAATCAAACTTGAGAAAAAAAAAAAAGAAAAAAAAATTCACATTTGGCCGCTACTGTAGTGTACAGCTCACATTGGACTATTCACAACTTTCCCGAACTCTGACCTTTACCATGATTGCTATGGCAACGTAGAACAAGCCGGTAACGAATTTCCGGTTTACGTTAGCCTGAAGATACTGCTATCAGAGAGCCTCAACAAGCCCAAACAACTTGCAAAATGAAATTGTAGAGCTTAGATCAGGCCCAAAAAATCAAGCCCGACCCTACCTGAGCCCGGCCCGGCCCATTAACTGTAATTATGAGCCCGAGCCCGATTTAGACCCAACCAGTTTTAATACGTGGGCCGTTATAACCAGGGGCGGCGCCAGATAATTTTTTAACATGGGCTGAGGGGGTGCTAGATATATTATATATAAATACTTTTAATAAATGAGCAAAAATTGGCCACTTAATATTTAATATTCAATAATTTTAATGATCACAATTAAAGTATTAATTGTATTAAATTGAACAAGCACAACATTCGGCATTCAATCAAATATTATTAAAGATTTGTTATTATTAATAATGTTATTTCAACACAATATCTCGTTATTTCGACATAATATGTGTGCCGAGTGTGCGTGCAACAAGCAAGATGTGCATTTGTAAATCTGGTGCATTGATTTTTATTAATAAATTAGTCTTTTCTGTCAGTGTCTGCTGCAAAGATGAAGTTGACGATCGCCATCTCCGTAGTGACCGCGCACATCTTGGATGACATAATCAGAGAGTAGCCTATTTCTTTTCATTTTGAATTGTTTCGTTTAAAGACATTTAAAGGAGACATATCATGCTTTTAAATTGTTCCTTTTTACATATAAATCATACATTTGTAGTCTATATAAAGCGGAACTGCAATGCTTGGGTCTGAATTCTTCATTATTATAGCTCCACAAGCCCCCTTTTTACCCCTTTTCTGATGTGCGTCTCAGAGCAACCCGTTTTGGTGCGGTCTCTTTAAAAAACATTGAGACACTTCATACCCCGCCCCCTCTCCAGGTTGCAGAGGTTCAACTCCACCCCGTTCGGCCATTTTTGTAGTCTGATAGCAGAGATAGGATTACTAGCGGCACAGAAACTTTTTATTCACACGTTATTAACAAAATGTCAACAACGGAAGACTTGTCCAGCCAGCCTTACATGTTCGAGCCAGAGTCGGAGCCGGAGCGAGATAAAAATGTAGAGAACGAACCTGCACAACAACGTCTTCATATGGATGTATCGCAATGGTATGTTACTGTATTTACACATGAAACTTTGGTCTTCCGACCTTTTACCACCGTGTCGATTTATTTTGATTAATATGTGCGAGGGAGAGCGAGCAAGACAGCGTCTTTTGGAGACGGTGAAGTCATGTTTACACCATAGACTGTAGGGCTCCGAGAGATAGAGAGAGTGTCTCTCTCTCTCTCTCTCTCTCTCTCTCTCTCTCTCTCTCTCTCTCTCTCAGTCAAACATGCGCCACAAGCGCGGCAGTTCATCTACATTAGACGGTGTAATGAAGCGTGTGGGTTACTACATCCAACAACCGAATATTTTAACTTACCCTCTCGTAACTTCTGCATCCAGCTTGGACTACAAAATTGCAGCGATAAATAATAATGGCGGATTGCTCGAAGTGTTGGGCCGGAAGTCAATGTCCTTATTTGGCAGTTCCACTGCAAATACTGTGACGTATTAGTTCGCAAAACGTCATAGATAACAGAAAATTCTGAACCGGTTGAAAAATATGACCAAAACAGAATATAAAGATATCAACGAAGCACCTGAAGAGAATAATTTAATCTTTTCTGTACTTCTAAACACTCCAAATATACAACAAAATGCATTTAAGGGCTAAAAAAGTGCATTTAGCATGATATGTCCCCTTTAAAGCTTTCTTTAGATAGGCTATATTTCTCATGTCTGAGTTTCGGTTCATTTATGATGAGATGCGCTCCTTTTCACGTGCAATGCAAGTGACCGCGGCGCCGGCGCCTCCATGTCATGATTTATATTGTCTGCTATATTTGCTTCTTATTTATTAAATCCAGGCAATTGGTTGTTTGGTAATTTATCAAAATTAAGATACAATTTATACAAAACGAAATTCACTTTAAAGAAAGGATTTCTACAAAACAAAACTTAATGAAGAAAATTAAGTTTAATCATGTCTGACCCATTAACAAAATCATGTCTGACCCACTCTCCCGATGCATCATGGTGTTCACTTTTCATAATCAACATGGAAAAAATAACATTATAATATTTGAACAAATATGAAACTAAATGCTCTTATTTAATGGCTACAACAAATATAGTAGGCCTACATACTCTATTTGTACAAATTGCTGCACATTCAAGTTAATTCTCGAATTAATTTTCTAATTATTGAAAACAATAAACATACCACTTAAAAAATATATATACAGTTGTACTGCAGTTTTTTCTAAGTACAAGAAAACACTCTTTCTGCGTAGAACCATAGAGGGTCCGTTTATGTTGGAAACAGGTCCCATTCATAAAATCCTTCAGTTTTCGTGTGTTGTTTGTGCACCCGACAACGGTACATGTTGAGCCACAAGGAGTCATTGCTTAATCTGTCAGCATTACTACTTGTTAGTAATCAGTTCCCTATCGTCCGGTCACTACGACGTACGTCGTGGTGAACGACGAATAGGAATCTCGCTAGAGAGGCCAATCTACTTCGAGTGAAACTAAAACAAGCCAATACACATTGGCGTGCAATCATTTGTATCAGCTGCGCAGCCTCGCAGCGCGGGTATTTAACGAGCAGCTGATGCGATTGCACTTCAGCTTTTTGCTTCGGAGCCAAGCACTTCGATGCGTCTTCTGAGAGTGGAGGGAAACGAGCCTTTTGGATCTCTCTTTCGGTGCGGGTGTCACAACACGGCAGCGGGGACAGTCTTCTTTTTCTTCTTTGTGTGTTTGTCTTTCTGTGGTTTGTCACGGTAAACTGAGCAAACAAAAAAGGCGGTTTTTACAGCTGGTAAGGTGCGCCGCGAGCGCTCAAAGGCTGTTATTACAGCTGGTAAGACAGCGAGAAAAGAGAGAGCGCACAGACGGGTGCACATTCCCGTTTGTGTTCGCAGTGTCTGTTCCCCCTGTGTGTTTCAGCACCAGTGAGAGCAGTCCCTAAAAGAGCTTGCACAGATAGAGAGCGTCTTTTTCAAAAGAGAAAAAATGACTTTCTATCTGTGTGTTTCTGGATGCGGTCGTTACCTGGGCTCACAGGATGGTCACAAACGCTGCCTCGTGTGTCTGGGCATTAAACACGCTGAGGCAGCGTTTGTGGATGAGTCATGTACCCATTGTGGGAAGATGACCATCGCGGAGCTGCGGTCGAGACTCACGTTCCTGCAAAGGGGCGGAGTCCCCGTGCCGCTGCCTCGATCCAATCCTCCTCAGAGGGTTGCTTCGGGCAGTGACATGGGTGACCTGAGGATCACGGTGAGCGCGTCTCCTTCGGGGAACCAACCCCCTAGGAGCCCTCACCCCTCTCATGCTCCGCAGCCAGTTGAGCCCCCATTGGAGAAAACGATGAACGATGCCTGAGACGGACCCGGAGATGATGGCCATGCTTTCCCGGGCCGCCAACGGGGTCGGGCTCGTGTGGAATCCTCCACCGTGTCCCGAACCCTCGAGGTTGGACGATTGGTATCTCAGCAACCCACCCCAGTGCCTTTCTTCCCGGAAGTGCATGAGGAGCTTACGGGGACGTGGACGGCACCTTTCACTGCCAGAAACCGTTCCGGTGGCTCCTCCTCCCTCACCACCCTTGATGGCGGGGCAGCTAAGGGATACACGCGCATCCCGCCAGTGGAACGGGCCGTTGCTATGCAACTGTGCCCTAACTCCACTTGGCGCGGAGAACCGTGTCTCCCTTCACGGGCCTGTAAGTACTCGTCGGATCTAACCGGCAAGGCTTACAAGGCCTGTGGGGAAGCTGCCTCTGCCGTGCACGCCATGGCGTTGCTGCAGGTTCATCAGGCCAAGGCACTGAAGACCCTGCACGAGGGTGGTCATGATCCCCAAGTTCTTCAGGAACTTCGTATCGCGACGGACCTCGCGCTTCGTGCGACGAAGGTGACCGCGCGGTCGGTGGGTCGTGCGATGTCCACCATGGTGGTCCAGGAACGCCATCTCTGGCTGTGTCTGGCGGACATGCGGGAGACCGACAAGCTCCGGTTCCTTAACGCCCCCGTGTCCCAGACCGGCCTCTTCGGCGACGCGGTCGAGAACTTCGCCCAGCAGTTCTCGGCTGTACAAAAGCAGACTGAGGCCATCCGTCACATCCTGCCGCGGCGGCCAGCTGCTGCTCCCACCCCTCCGTCTGCGGCTCCTCAGTCTGCTCGTCGCCGAGGGCGGCCTCCTGCGTCTGCCCCTGCTCCCGCGCCGCCGCAGCAGCCTCCATCTAAACGGCGCCGTGGAGCCAGTCGCAGGCAGGCCGCCCCGCCCGTCCAGGACCCACCTAAGAAGGGCGGCAAAGCCAGGAGCAAGCGGCCCTAGGACGGGCGACCCAGAGATGGCAGGGACTGCTCTCCAGGAGACGATGACCGCATCGCTCCATCCCCCGGAAGAGGGCCGGGTGGAAAATCCTTGTTTTCCTTTTGTTTTTGTTCCGCCGCTGGCCTCAAAACCAGCGGTACCCAAATTTTCAATAAAAGAGCAGTTTCTTACATCTCTGGGTCCGAAGAGGGCCCGGAGAGCAGTGGGGGGAGAGAATCCTCACCACTCTCATCCGCCTCTTCTATCGCCAGCAGGCAGCAGTGTGCAGTTCGAGAACGCAACCAAGCCGCCTCCTGCACCTCCGGCCTCGTGGAATCAGGTAAGTGTTGCACAGCACACTCAGACTCCGCTACGGGCTGCCTCCCAGAGAGAGCCTCCCGAGCTGAGCCCCTGTGTTCCACCTCGCTGCCCCACTCCGGGTACGCCTACGGTCCCTTTGGTCCCGCTTGTACGGTCTCTGCGAGCCTGGCTAGCGCTCCCCAGTCCGTCTCGCTGGCTCATTCGGACCATCAGGCTCGGCTATGCGATTCAGTTCGCCCGGCGTCCCCCCAAGTTTCGGGCCATCCACTCCACTACAGTGAGAGCAGCCGATGCCCATGTCTTGCGCGCGGAGATCGCAGTCCTACTGGCGAAGGATGCGATAGAGCCGGTCCCTCCAGCCGATATGAGGTCAGGGCACTACAGTCCCTACTTCATTGTACCCAAGAAAGGAGGTGGGTTACGACCGATCTTGGACCTGCGAGTTTTGAATCGGAGCCTTCACAAGCTACCGTTCAAAATGCTTACGCAGAAACGCATTTTCGAATGCATCCGTCCCCAAGATTGGTTCGCAGCGATCGACCTGAAGGACGCGTACTTTCATGTCTCGATTCTTCCTCGACACAGGCCGTTTCTGCGCTTTGCATTCGAGGGTCGAGCATATCAGTACAAGGTCCTGCCCTTCGGGCTGGCCCTGTCCCCCCGTGTCTTCACGAAAGTCACGGAGGGGGCCCTTGTTCCCATGAGAGAACAGGGCGTTCGCATTCTCAACTATCTCGACGACTGGCTCATACTGGCACACTCTCGAGATCAGTTATGCGAACACAGGGACCTCGTGCTCAGGCACCTCAGCCAGCTGGGCCTTCAGGTCAACTGGGAGAAGAGCAAACTCGCCCCCGTGCAGAGGATCTCTTATCTCGGTATGGAGTTGGATTCGGTCGCACAGACAGCGCGCCTCACAGAGCAACGCGCTCAGTCGGTGCTGAACTGCTTGAACTCGTTCAAAGGCAGGACGGCGGTCCCACTGAAATGTTTTCAGAGGCTCCTGGGGCATATGGCAGCGGCAGCAGCGGTAACTCCGCTCGGGCTGCTCCATATGAGACCGCTTCAGCACTGGCTTCACGGCCGAGTCCCGAGATGGGCGTGGCATCACGGCACTCACCGGGTGGCAATCACACCGGCGTGCCGCCAGACCTTCAGCCCGTGGTCAGACCCCTCGTTCCTTCGGGCAGGAGTCCCCTTGGAACAGGTGTCCAGGCATGCTGTAGTATTCACAGATGCCTCTGCCACCGGCTGGGGTGCCACGTACAACGGGCATGCAGTGTCAGGGTTGTGGACGGGCCCCCAACTGCACTGGCACATCAACTGCCTCGAGTTGCTAGCAGTTCGTCTCGCTCTGAGCCGCCTAAAAAGGCCACTACAGGGCAGAGACGTGCTGGTCCGTACGGACAACACTGCGACCGTTGCGTACATCAACCGTCAAGGTGGTCTACGCTCCCGTCGCATGTCGCAACTCGCCCGCCATCTCCTCCTTTGGAGTCAGAAGCGTCTGAGGTCGCTTCGAGCCATGTATGTCCCCGGTGTGCTCAACCGTGTGGCCGACGAGCTATCACGAGCTGTGCTCCCGGGAGAATGGCGACTCCACCCCCAGGCGGTTCAGCTGATCTGGAGAGAGTTCGGGGAGGCTCAGGTAGACCTGTTTGCCTCCTCAGAGACCTCCCACTGCCAGCTGTTTTACTCCCTGACCGAGGGAACACTCGGCACGGACGCACTGGCTCACAGCTGGCCCCGGGGCCTCTGCAAATATGCATTTCCCCCAGTGAGCCTACTTGCACAGACCCTGTGCAAAGTCAGGGAGGACGAGGAGCAGGTCCTTCTGGTGGCTCCCTATTGGCCCACCCGGACTTGGTTCCCAGAACTCATGCTCCTCGTGACAGTCCCTCCCTGGCCCATTCCTCTGAGGAAGGATCTTCTGACTCAGAGACGGGGCACCTTATGGCACCCGCGTCCAGACCTCTGGAAACTCCATGTCTGGTCCCTAGACGGGACGCGGAGGTTCTAGGTGACTTACCCCCAGAGGTACTTAACACCATCACTTCTGCGCGAGCGCCGTCTACGAGACGTGCGTACGCCTTGAAGTGGAACCTGTTCGTCGAGTGGTGTTCCTCCCGCAGAGAGGACCCCCGAAGATGTTCGATAGGGTCAGTGCTTTCCTTCTTGCAGCAAGGGTTGGAGCGAAGGCTGTCTCCCTCCACCCTTAAAGTGCATGCTGCTGCTATTTCAGCATATCATGACCACATAGATGGCAAAACAGTTGGGAAGCACGACCTGGTCGTCAGGTTCCTTAGGGGGGCGAGACGATTAAATCCCCCTCGTCCCCCCTCCATACCCTCTTGGGACCTTTCCCTGGTGCTCCGAGCACTTCAGGATGCTCCCTTTGAGCCTTTGCAGTCAGCAGACTTAAAGCTTCTCTCCTTGAAGACTTTGCTGCTGATTGCACTGGCCTCGATCAAGAGGGTAGGGGACCTGCAAGCATTTTCGGTCGACGAGTCGTGCCTAGAGTTCGGGCCGGGTGACAACCATGTTGTACTGAGACCCCGGCCTGGCTATGTGCCCAAGGTTCCTACCACTCCCTTTAGAGATCAGGTAGTGAACCTGCAAGCGCTGCCCCTGGAGGAGGCAGACCCAGCCCTGGCTTTGCTCTGTCCCGTTCGCGCTCTGCGTATGTACGTGGACAGAACTCAAAGCGTCAGGACCTCAGACCAGCTCTTTGTCTGTTACGGAGGCCAGCAGAAGGGAAAGGCTGTCTCCAAGCAGAGGATGGCCCACTGGATAGTGGATGCCATCGCCTTGGCTTACGAAGCTCAAGGCGTGCCCTGCCCGCTCAGGTTGCATGCACACTCCACGAGAGGCGTTGCATCCTCTTGGGCGCTGGCACGTGGCTCCTCGCTAACAGATATCTGTAGAGCTGCGGGCTGGGCGACACCTAACACGTTCGCTAGATACTATAGCCTACGTGTAGAGCCCGTGTCCTCCCGTGTTCTCACCCTAAACGGGTAGAAGCACTGAGAGTACCGGCTCTGTCGGCTTGCTGCACCCTACTGTGCATCCTTATTGCTCCAGAGTCTAACCTGTTGAGTCCTCCAACACCCTCGGCACGGACATGGCGGAGCGTCCAGTGCCAGGCCTTTATCCGCTGAATCCTTGAGATCCGGGTCTAGGCTGGGTCCCATATGTGTGACCCTACGGGGATCCCATATGTGTATATTCTCCACGGCTGCTCCTAAACGGAAGCCTGTGTCTTTCCCTTGGGCTAAGTCACCCATTATTCATATGCAGTACAACCCTCGGGTTAGTCCATATGTCTATTCCCACATAACTCTCCTTAAGAATGTGGCTCCCGCAGCGTTCCCCTCCCTCAGATCGGGGCACGCTTTCCCAGTGTTATCCAATAATCTCACTGTAGGGGTTATAACGGAACAACAGTGACGGATACTCTCGGTGTAAGCCTTCTCCTATCGTTCTTCCAGGCAAGAAGGTGTGGAGGCTTACACAGGGCGCTGGAAGGGGTGCAGCAGCTGTGGCGCTTTGGTAGGGATTCCTATTCGTCGTTCACCACGACGTACGTCGTAGTGACCGGACGATAGGGAACGTCTCGGTTACATATGGTAACCCTCGTTCCCTGAGGGAGGGAACGGAGACGTACGTCCCGTCGCCACATCTGCTGCTACCCGCAGGGGCGTCCAGCTTTTCAGGCTTGGCTCCTCAGCAAAAAACTGAAGTGCAATCGCATCAGCTGCTCGTTAAATACCCGCGCTGCGAGGCTGCGCAGCTGATACAAATGATTGCACGCCAATGTGTATTGGCTTGTTTTAGTTTCACTCGAAGTAGATTGGCCTCTCTAGCGAGATTCCTATTCGTCGTTCACCACGACGTACGTCTCCGTTCCCTCCCTCAGGGAACGAGGGTTACCATATGTAACCGAGACGTTTCACCCGTTTGTACCGCAACGCGATTATCCCTTGTGTGCTAGCTTCATTAAGCGTTAGGCTAAACCGGAACTGAGATACCGTCAACAGGAAGTATCGAGTGTCATGGCGACGCCCAATAAGACTCGCAGGAAAGATGTGAATAGTTCTATGGAGCTTTCTTGTTATTTTTCAAGCTTGACAGTCACTGGTTACCATTCATTTGCATTGTTTTGAGAGAAATGAGGGTGCATAGACAAATTTATCTACAGAATTACCAGTTTTAATCTAGAACAGTGTGTCCTTCATCCAGTTTTGTGTCAAGTCAGGGACAGAATACACTTTTAAATTCACAGCTATATTGATGAGGGATTCACCAGACACACAGACCAGATGCCAGTCTGGGAGTTTATTAACACTCTAGAGCCGCAGGGCTGGCAGTCACTGGTTTTATGTTCTGGACTCTTTGCCCAAGTCAAGTCACATTTATTTATATAGCGCTTTATACAATACAGATTGTTTCAAAGCAGATTTACAGTGATAAAAGGAAAATGATGCTTTTCGGCTGTTGTTCAAGAGTTGATTCAGTTCTGTTGTAAAGTTCATCAATTATTAAATTAGTTCATTTCATCTATAAAATAGTTCTGCAAAAAATGATGTCATCGTCCAGCTCAGCGGTTACAACAGCGTCAGAACAGTCAGATCCCTAATAATGTTGAATATTAAGTATGTGTTTTATCTTTCTGTCTCTCTATTCCTACACCAGAAGTAGATGGTTTATATCATATTTTATTTATTTGTTTGTTTATTTTTGTATCTGTGGCTTTGGACTAAAATAAAATAGATATATTACATACCATGATAATATAGAGTGGGATACAAAAGTCTGAGAGAAATAGAGAAGATACTTTTATTTTGTATTATTATTATTATTATTATTATTTATCTTAATTATTAAAACATTTAATTCAAAAAATATTACAAAATTAATGATGTAGCGTTAAACATAAAACATTCAATAATTACACACACACACACACACACACACACACACTGAATATTATAAATGTATATACTTTTTTAAATGAGTTACATTCAAATGTTCACCAACACTGCTAATCAAAGATCTTCAACCAGTCTCATTCAGATCAGAACAATTTGGAGGGGACTAGATGTAGATGTCATCAGACTAGATGTAAACAGCCATGATTTATAGATTTAAAAAAATCAATAACTGCAGTAACAATCCCCCCAGTGTAACATACATAAAAAAAACACCTTTACAACTCGTTTAATTCATTTGTTTATCTCTCCTTGCAGGAAATTAGAGGCTCTACATACATTGATACACATTGATTAGGCTGTCATATGTCCTTAGCAATTTTTCTAATTGACACTGACTCCAAATACACATGACCTGTAATATTAAGATGAAAGGAAAGACCGTAAGATAAGATGGCACCCAGGAAGCTGAAGTCTTCACCGATGTTCCCAGCAGCCATTTGCGAGGTTTGTGGACACTATGAGGACGTGTTCTTCACTCTAGCTGTGGAAACACGTACGTTGTGCTTTTGTGTTGCACACAAGCTTTCAAAAAAGTTGACAAATAGCAACCTACAGACTATATAATGTGCAATAACTACACCGTCTATGCATCTGAAAGGTCAGCTCCTACTCCCACCCCCCTGTCCTGCCATATGTGCCCAGACCGATCGCACCAAATGCAGTTTGTAAATGCCAAACACTCAATGGGTGTTTTCTTCTCCAAACCACTGAACCCATCGAGAAACACAAGGCGCCTCCGGGTGAATAAAGAGCCCAGTTCAGCGCTTGACCTGATACACTGAAATACCCACATTAGCCGCCACCACCGCCGTGACATTTTTCATCTCAATCGCTCAGTGGGAATATATTAATCTGTTTTTATTTTCTTGTATGTTCTTGTAAAACTATATCAGTTTTTTTTTTAAAGATACTAATCATTGATTTAAATTAGCTGTCAAATTCTAAAGAAAACATCAACAGTTTTCTATTTTTAGATGTGTCATTGTTATCTTTTATTTATGTTTAGATTCATTTTTTCTAGAGGAGTATAGCAGCTAAATACTGCAGAAAGTCCCTGTAAATATGAAAGTAATTATTAGATTATGGGGTAACACTTTAGTTTAGGGCCCAATCCTCACGATTAACTAGTTGCTTATTATCATGCATATTACTATGATATCGGCAGTTTATTAGTACTTATAAAACACATATTAATGCCTTATTCTGCATGACCATATTCTACATCCCTTAATCCTATCCAATACCTAAACGTGACAACTACCATACTATTAATAAGCAGTAATTAGGAGTTCATTGAGGAACAAGTCGTAGTTAATACGACTGGTTAGTTAATAGTGAGAATTGTACCCTGCTTATTGAAAATAAAATTAATACAATAATTTGTTTTTGTATTGTAGCTTCATTTAGGTTTATATAATATGAAAATTAGGCATACCATTTTTAAATATTCATGAATTATATAATATGACAATTTAACAGACAATATTACATTGTATTTTTAAAAAAGTTTATGCAAATTAGGCATATATATATATATATATATATTAGGGGTGTAACGGTACATGTACTAGTCCCGAACCGTACGGTACGGATGTCACGTTTCGGTGCATGCAGTTGCACTACAAATACATTCAGTCACAGGCGATCCACACTCAAATCCAGAAGGGGGCGCGCAGCAGTGCAACGCTGCTACCAGTAAAAAGCGCAAAAGAAGAAGAAACCATTACTCTGTATGTTTGTTTACATCTCTCAACCAGTGTTTCAAAGATATCAATAAAACAGCTTGAGAATAATATCTCACGTAGCATTACATTTACCTCAGGCATTTATTGTCGACAGCAGGTTAGAGAGAACTCTAGAGAGAAGCATTTTGTATATGCACTATTAGCCTATTCATTATATTTACTTAACCTGTTAGTAATGTCTTATTATTTAATGTATGTTTAAATAAATTTGTCATGAAACAAGTTATGACAGACAATGTATTTGTAAATGATTATATTTCAAAAATGAATTGGAGTAGAAAATTTACTTTATAATTAGATTTAGACATTAATGCAAATCCTGCCTTATGAGCAATCTACAGTACATGTTTTTTTTTATTTGAGTGTTGATTATTACATTTAAAAATAAATATCAACTGAATTTAATAATATGGGCTCTGTTGTTAATTGTAACCTTTAATATTATAGTAATGTGTAATTAAGGGCTCCCTATAGTTTACAGCATTAGCTAAGATAGATTAAACAAAAATAAGAGAGTTTAATTAAAAATAGAAAAAGAAAAAAGAAGCAATTTCGTGTTTAGTTTTCTCCCCCTGCTGTACCGAACCATCATGTTTGCATATCATTACACCCCTAATATATACATACATATATTTATACATATTTATTTACACACTTCACATTTAAGATTAATTTACTCTTTGTTCTACAAAATGTGAACGGACCCTCTTTATCAAAATCGAACTGTTTTCCCCAACGTTTCTGTGGAATCCAGTTGAGATCCAGAGCTGTCCTACTAAACCACTGAACTGTGCTTTTTCAAACCAGCTCTTTTGAAAACCTCTTTCAACCAGCTTTCAAAGGAATAAATTAAATCCTGATTAAGCTTTAATTAATTTTAAACACCTATAGTCTCCTAACCTCCCCAGGACTGAACATGCAGCATCTGCATTCCTCCTCCTGTTTTTCCATCTCGTTCTTCTCCCGTTTGGCATTTCCATCAGGTACAAGAAGTACAGGTACACAATTACTGCTTACCTCCGAGACCCCTCCGCATGGGAAGGGCCCATTAACAGCAAAAGACTCATTATGGTCTCCAAAAGCGATAACAACTGAGGAGAGCATGGCTCTTAAGTATCTATCTGTCAAGAGCACCGTTTAACTGTCACACACACACACACACACACAGCAGCGGCCATTAGAGCCGCATGTTAATCAGGATTATTTACCTCGCCGTTCTGCTCTCGTGCACACGGAAGAAGGAGGAAAACTCGGCAGGTGTCTGATTCCGTGTTATGATCTTTTTGTTTGTTTGCTCCGACTCCTAGTGTCACAAGAGGAGCGATTACAAGACACTCCGCTGCAGATCGTGTTTGAACTGCTTCTCAACGACTCAGTTCAGCTGGAAACAAGCATCGCACTGAAGCTCCAATTATGCCAATTAACTCCAATTAGACTGGATCAAAACAAGCGCACTAACAGGTGATCGAGACAGGACTAATAACAGTTTAAGAGGAAATAGTTATAGTTTCCCTTTGCAAAGCAAAGCCAAACAGAGAGATGCTGAGTAGACACTTGAAATAAGAAATGCTGCTCCTCACATCGAAGAAATAGTTTGCCCGAAAATGAAAACCTGACATTTTGTGAAACACAAATGGAGAAATGGTCGTTGTTTTCCATGCAATTACATTGAATGGACACTAAAACATTCATGCTTCATGAACAGTATTCCACATTTTCTGAAGCCATATGATAGCTTTAGGTGAAGAAAGTTATGAAATTTACATAGTTTTTTACATTGTTTTCTTATTCTTGTGAATCACTAAAAAAGATCTACAGTAACTCAACAGAATGATTCATTCACTAAACAAACATTGTTAATGACTGGAATTGTGGGTTGTTTCTAACACAAAGATACTGTATTTCTTCCAGCTGATGAACAATGAAAACATTGATAATCACAATCCACCCGACTTTAACGAGTTTGGGCATTTAAAGCGGCAGATGACATAATTGGCGTGGGCGCTAATGTAGTTATAGTTATCGTTATAGTTATCTTTATAGTTCTCATTCTTGGTGTGAATATTCTTTTAATGTAAATTATTATTAAAAGAACAACTCTAATACTGCCAAAATACTGTCTAATACTGCCTTGATCAAGCTCTCCATTGTAGTTTCCAATGAACATGCCTCAATTAGACTAAGAAACATCAAAAATAATACAAACGGCAACGATGTTCCACATCCTGTTATGTTTAGCCAACAGAATCTTGTATTTCTGTAATTACTTTAAAACATAAGAGCAAAAATCCCCCTCAAATCCAAAACAAAGCTTCTAATCTACATAACAGAGGAGTTATAGAAGGATATATCTGCTGGCAGATTTATAATGCATTTGGCTTCTTTTGTTGGTCTCTAACTGACTGTTTCTGACTCTACAGTCTTCTAAGAGTCTTCACACATCTAAACAAACTCAAACACAATCCTTCTTCTCTGTAAAAGACAGTGAGAAACACTGTTTCCCCTCTGCATCTTATAACCTCTAATTTTCTATTTCTTTAGATTGATTGTTGTTACCTTTTATTTGTATTTTATATGTTTATAATTACTTTTCTGAAGCTAAATCAGCTAAATACTGCGGGACATAACTGTAAATATATATTTTGTTTATTTAATATATATAATATATATATATATTTGTTATATTATTGTATATACTATACCTGTTACATTTTCAAATCTATACTTTTTCATGATTTTAAAATATTATGCATAATTTGCATATAATTATTTTGTTAAAACAAAATAATTTTTTTGTTTGCATTACATCCTATTGAAGGTAAAGTATGACGAGTGTTTGGGTCCAAACAACATTGGCCCCAATTGACTTCCATTATATGGGAATAAAAAAAATCTAAATATCTCTATTCTCTTTCAAAGAAGATTAAATAATTTTAACTTTTGAACTATCCCTTTTAGGAAAAAGTAATATATTTTTTCATAATACCTAAGCCCGAGTATTAAACTGCACCAATTAAGTTACACACATTGGTTGATTTGTTGAGGGCAGTTGTGAGAACATTTGACTTGCCAAAAAAAAAAAAAAAAAAAACCTGGCAACCACCCTAGCAACCACAAAACAATGTAATAAAATCACTTATCAACCACATAGTAATGCCTTGACATCCATCCAGCACTTTAGCATGAGCGAGTTCCTTTTTCACTTGTGTTGTGTAAAAAACAAACAAACAAAGGAATGGGAACAGGGTGCAGCTGTCAGCAAGCACTGCTCTGCCATACATTCAAACTTAATTTGTTCTCATAGCTGGGACTGAACGTTTCCTCGTTTTGAGGATGAAAATCTCCACCGCACGCTAAATTATCCACAAGCGCTCACTTTGATCCGGGAGGGGGCCGCAACGGAAGCAGCTAAACTCTCAGCGCCACAGTTCTGGGTGCCCTCGTTTCACGGCTGAATGTATTAAGGAATAGTGACACGATCAAGGCTGTTATTTTTTTTTTCATACTGGTCCCGATGAAAAAAGATGAAAGGGCCGAACCAGACGAATGCATCCCAGCGAGATCGGCACAAACTTCTAACATACCAACTGCTGTGATGCTTCTGTAGAGCTATTCAGTGAAAGCAGGAAATTGAGATGGCAGGGGAAGTAAAGGAGGTGGAGAAAGATGGAGAGAGATGGGCTGCCCTCGAAAAACTGAAAGAGGAGCCCTCAAGGAAATGATGAGGATGCATATCTTTTAGCGTAGGTCAAACTAGGTGATGTTTTCAATTTTGACTTCCTGCACAGTCCAGTGAGCAGCTTTAAATGTTGAAACGGAATACTTCAGTCTCAATATACTGCAGTCAGTGGTATCGAGGCCAAATGACCACTTGGAGCCTTTTTTAATGGAAATGAAAGACGAAACTAAATTGGTTAAGGTAATGAAAATAGTAACGAAAGTAGAAAAATAACTGGTCAAAATGGATAAGAGTATGTGACTGAACATAAAAAAAAACAACAAAAGAAAACATTTTACTAGCACAAAGGTGCTGGTTGCATTTTCTCTTAAAATGAGAAATTGTACAATATTCATAACTAACCCTACAGTATCATTTATCTTTTGATTTTCTTTGCTTAAAAAGTAGCAACAAATATGTATGTATATTAGGGTGGTCCTTATTTTTAAAGTCTCCAATTGTCATGCTCTTAACCCTTTAAATTGTTCCTTTATATAAGAAAATACAGCATGCCAACTTTTATGGCAGTAACATAATAATTACTGGTAGCTCAATAGCTTTAAACTTTCTGAGATTTTGATGATTTTCGTAAAAACCGATCATTTGAATCATTTGGTATAGTACCTGGCTAGTAAAATTCCCAAAAAAATCTCCATAAAAGCATCTAATGCACCATATATTCCTAAATATGTATTTTAGATACATATCTCAGTTTACTTATTGTAGAAACTAAATCCAAATTAATCCATCCATGACCCGGTTTAGCAGATTTACCTTTTCTGGTGGAATCAATACATATTTCTATTGATGATCACCTTGGTTATTGTTTGGGTTTAGAGCACATTTTTTTTATTAAAAAAATTACATTACGTTCCTTGAAATTGACCCGGAACTTTGGCCGAATCAAGCAGATTATCAGGAGGCACAGGCAACCATACATGCAATGAAAGTAGTCAATGATCACGCCGAGAGAGGAGTGGCTCTGATTCAAGAATACAATGGCTATCTCACACACTCTGAAGAACAATTGCAGTGTCTCCTTCATGTGGTGGAAGATCACCGACGGATCTATCCAGACTGCAAAAAGTCAACACTGGCTGCTGAGCATCAGAAATGAGGGATTGTTGAAAATGTTGTGGTTTTTTTTTTTTTTTTTGTCATTGTTGTCATGTCAGTGTTGCTCTGATTTCAATAAAATGTAGTTCATTTGCAGCAACTTTTAATATTACTTGCATATCACAATAACGCCGCACAGCTTAACATAGGCAATCTTCCACATGATTGAGCTACCTCTAAATATAATTTTTTTGTCAACATTTTTGCATATTTCTAATTTTGAAGTTAAAAGGAACAGTTTAAGAGGTTAAGACACTAACATTTTGCACACACAAAAAAATTGGACTTGATAAGGACCACCCTAATGTATGTATGTATATATATATATATATATATATATATACACATACATATGTATTAATTTATAATTAAATTAATTATTAATTTTAATTATAAATTAATACATAAAAATTGTATAGAACAATAAAAATGGATAAAATATATATATATATATATATTTTTTTTTTTTTTTTTTGCTTAAATGTATCTATTTTTATTTTGTATTTTGTAAATCACATTATTACCACATGGCACAAGCTGATTGGCTTCTGCTGATCCTGCAGCCAATGAGATTGCTTGCTCAACGTTTAAATAGTCTGCAGCCTGCTATCAGAGTTCCTCCTAAATTAGTTTAAATCAAGATCAGTTAAACCAATAACAACACTGCACCAGTCAAGACAGTTTACCTCCAACAATAACCATCTTAACTAGCTCATACAAGTAACACACCAGAACTGATCAATCTAAAACTGATTAAGACCATCTTGGAATATGAACTGGTCTAAACTGTTTCTTCATCAGCAGGGTTATTCTGCTGCTGTGGGCTGTATTGATTGCATAAGCTTGTTTAATCAAGCATAATCTTGTTTGGCTTCATAAAAAAGTAATCACTCACCAGCCTGGTTGGTCGTGATGTCTATGGAGACGTGCTGGGCAGGATACGGGCTCTTGTTGGTGACACCGTTGACCGCCTGGATCTCAAACGTGTAGAGAGTGTGTGCCAGAAGGTTACTGATGAAGACTCTGGATTCGGTCAGTCCCAGCTGCCGGGGCTGAAATTCCACATTATCATCGCAATGGGAACAGGATCGCCGGTCCGCTTGGCATTTCTTACAAACAATATTGTACATGACGTCCTCGCGACCGCCTGTCTCACGCGGGGAGTGCCACTCCAGTGTCACCGAGGTCTCGTTCACGATGGAGATGACATTTCTTGGCCCAGAGGGAACACCTGACGAGAAAGTAAAGACACGTGAGAATACTGAAATTCATTAAGCAAACTATGAACATGATGCTGCGAAAGAAATGTTGTTTTTGTGTGAAGAGCATTTTTGTGTGACTAAAGAGATAAAGATAACATTTGCATTTGCCTAGGCTCTTTAAATTGCACTGCTGTAATTGCAGTGCAGTAATAATTACAACTCTTACATTGGCTTTTTATTAAATTACACTAATTTCTACACTTGAATAATAGAAAATGAGTCATTTTAGATTCAGTTGAACAACTAATACCTTTAGACGACATTTAATTGCATGATATGCTTACCTCATTTATCATTTAAGCATTTCTATTCCTCTCTTGAAGCAATAGTTCACCCAAAAAGGAACATCTATTATAATTTAATCACCTTTATGCCATTACAAACCCATGATTTTCTTTCTTCCATTGAACACAAAAGGTGAAATTTAAGAGAATGGTACTGGTCACACATGTTCATCCAGTTACAAAGAATGGAGACTGGAGTATTCATGCAGCCGTGCAGCGGAGCCAATATCTATATCTGTATCTGTAACAATCTCAGAATTATTTGTCTCTGTATACGGATAAATCCAGAACCGTGCGGGGCTTTAACCAGTTTTTTTCATTTAACAAATATGCCTTGTAGAAATCATAAAAAATATATCTATTACAATATATAAATTACAATTTTATTTAAATAGTCTATCGTCAAATTAAAATAATAATATTAAATGTTGAATAAAATGAAAAAGTATATATTGTTTTAAAACATTTAAATTGTTTTTTTGATGGATGAACTCACGGCTCGACTGGACTCCTGTCGTGTCAAAAGTGATTATTGTGTTACAACAGTGTTATTGATGGCGACATCAGTCACTATGGTTACTGGTAAAAGAATACTGGCTTAAATCCTGTTGCACGTTCAATACAGAGAGTATTCGAGGCGCTACTGTAAATAAATGCAGTTGTCAGTCCCAAAAACTGACAGTGTGAAGTCATAAAGTTTTGGAATGACATGAGGGTTAATTTCTGGATTAACTAATCCTTATTTATTTAAACTGATACATTCCCCAATGATATTTAATCACAAATAATCTCAGTTTTTACAGCAGAGTTCACTTAGTACTATGTGTAGAATGTCAGCAGTAAATCTTTTCTGTGTAGTTAAAGTTTCAAACATTTTCTACTCAACTACAAGAAAGTCGTACAGAATGGAGCCGTGTTGTGTTTTTCCTTTCAGCTGTGGTCTCGGTCCCAGAACGACGTGTAACTGTTTATAATTACCATGCAGAGTGGCGGTCCCCGAAGGCCGTACATCAGCCCACTAACTCAACACTGTGAGTGGCTTTTCATCAACAGTCAGAGTAAGGGAACAAGGATTTAGTAATGGCTCTTTATCACAACCTCCTGGATCCATTCATACACATCCAGCCTTCCCACTACAGCCACAGGGAGAAACCATATTGTGTTTCTGATAAAGCAACGACTTCCCCCGGTGCACAGAACATCCGGCCAGGAACTGAGGATTTACAGATCACGGAAAGGTTGTGATGTTAACTATAGACCGCACCTGAACCAGATGAGAGCCAGGAGAGGTTCTGGAAGGTTCAGGTTGGATTTTCATGACCAGCCACTTTCACGAAGAATTTGAGTGACTTCTCCTTGAAATATCAAACCTGGCGAGGAAACGTTCCAGCACTTGAAGCAAGAAAAGAATGATTTCACTCAGGCCGAGACACAATGAGCTATTGTGCAGGCAGGGCCTTGTGGGATAGAATCAGGGGCTACTGGGATCCTAAACAGGGAAAACTGATGAAAGAAGCAACCTCGAACTCTGGCAACCCTGATGATTAGCCAATCAGTTGAGCAGAAGGCTTCTGACAGCTCTTGAATGCGTGTGTGTGTTTTAAAAAAATAAAACACAATATCTAGAAATAGCATTTATATGAAAATTATATATATATATATATATATATATATATACATACACTTGATGGATGGATTTCTATAAGAGATTCAGACTCTTTTCAGACTTTTTTTGCCCTATTCAGGGAACAGTGCCATAGATGTTTTAAAAGGTCTGTGAGGATCCATAAAGCAGCAGCTCTTTCTGCTTTGTTAGCAGGGAGTGTTTCATTCAGACAGTGAGCTGGTCACTATCCAAACAGCAGGGCTTTGCTTACACCACAGTTAACACCCAAAGCACTGTTTGATTAGGTGCTACGACAGCAGAGATGTCTTACTCACTATATCTCATAGTCAGGCTTAAGAAAGGCAGAGGGGAAAGGGTAGAGAGCGAGAGACGGGAGGAGAAAATGCGCAAGTGAATCAAAGTGGAGGTGGGCCATATCTGGAACTAGGCCAGAAGGAGTGTGTGTGTGTGTGTGTGTGTGTGTGTGTGTGTGTGTGTGTGTGTGTGTGTGTGTGTGTGTGTGTGTGTGTGTGTGTGTGTGTGTGTGTGTGTGTGTGAGAGAGAGAGAGAGAGAACAGAATGAGGCCATGAGATGCAGCCAGTTCCAACACAATTAGCCGGTTCCCAAAGGAAATCCAGACACACCAAGAGCAGCTTCACTACATACACGCACGCAAACATCACAATAATTGACATCATAAAGGTACTGTATTGATATTCCTGGTTAAAATACAGTTTTATTGTGGATTGTTGATGCTGTTGATGCAGATACAGTTAGATCTGGTGTATATATATATATATATATATATATATAGATAGATAGATAGATAGATAGATAGATAGATAGATAGATAGATAGATATACATATACATACACACAGTATAAACGCATCTTCCTGCATCCTCCACAACCAAACAACCAAGCCTGTAAAATGGGAAATTGCCCTGTTGTGATAAGCACTAATTTCGTGGGCACGTTTGCACAATTACCTGATTTGTATAACTCCTTTAGTGAATTGGTGCTAAAACAACACAGCCAAATGTGTGCAAATTAATTGTGCTATCAGTGGGTGCAATCTTGATGAAGAAAGAAAGAAAGAAAGAAAGAAAGAAAGAAAGAAAGAAAGAAAGAAAGAAAGAAAGAAAGAAAGAAAGAAAGAACTTTTAATTGATAATACTTTTAAGTGACAGTAAGGACATTTATAATAGATTTCTATGTCAAATAAAGGCTGTTCTTTTGAACTTTCTATTTATCAGACTCCTAAAAACATGTCATGGTTTCCACTGTTTTCAAAATTGGTAGTACGATTTTATTTTATTTTTTTGAGCAGCAAATCAGCATATTACAATGATTTTCAAAGGAACGTGACACTGAAGACTGGAGTAATGATGCTAATTTATTATTTATAATTTTTTTGCCATCACAGGAATAAATTACATTAAAAAAAAAATAAAAAAAATAAAAAAAATTATTACATATATACATATATACACACACAAAATATTTAAACAAAAATATAGTAACTAGTCATAATGTGAAATATTATTACAATTGTACAATAACAATATAATATACATACATACACACACAAAAAAAATAGTTATTATATTGTTATTGTACAATTGTAATAATATTTCACATTATGACTAGTTACTATATTTTGTTTAAATATTTTTTTCTGAAAGAAGTCTCTTATGCACACCAAGGCTACATTTAAGAAATCATACCGACCTCAAACTTCTGAACTGTGTGTGGTTCTGGTAAACCCTATGTTATGGGGTCAAAATGTCCCCTCAAAGATGGCGATATCTCCAATCCTAAGACTGTCCACTTCTTGTGGTTTCAAGTTCACACACACTGCTTTTGCGATGCTCTCAACAAGATTAAAACCAAATCCTGTGAGTGAATATCAAAGCGTCAGAGATGTGAGGATGAGAGAGACAGACACTGAGGAACTGTGACAGACATGAGGAGATTAATCTGGAAATGGACATGTGGATGATAAGGAATCGACTGGCTGCTGCTGCTGTTGGATTTATTGCACATTTAACTCTCTCTCTCTCAGACACACTGGCAAGAGGCCAACCAGACGGCTGCTACCACTTCCCGTCTTGGACGATGAGGATAAATCGCTTTTGTTTTACAACACTTAGAACAAAAACGACACATTCTTTATTGAGTTTTCTCTCCGTTTCTTTCATTCTCAGTGGAGCACTTGCACTGAGCTTCATGATGCAATTCCGATTCCCAAGCATTGAATATATACACTACCTTTCAAAACTTTGGGGTCAGTAAGATTTTTGAATACTCTTAAAAAATAAATAAAAGAGTATTGATATCTGAAGATATAAATACTCTTATTCAGCAAGGATGTATTAAATTGTAAAAAAAAAAAAAAAAAAAGTGAAGGTAAAGACATTTATAATGTTACAAAATTTGAAAACTTTTTTCGAATAAATGCTGTTCTTTTGAACTTTCTATTCATCAAAGTGCATTGACATGGTTATCCAGTTACCTAGAGAACAAAAAACAGTATGTTGAAATACAAAACAATAAATCACAGCTGTTGCAGGTTACATGTGGGGTGCCACAGGGTTCAGTGTTGGGGCCATTATAATTTAACCTTTATATAAATAATATATGTGAAGTGTCACAAATTGTGGAAACCATTCTTTTTGCTGATAACACAAACCTACTATGCTGTGGTGAAAATTTGGAGAAGCTACTGGATACCATGGAAAATGAAGTGAGTAGGATGAAGATTTGGTTTGATGAAAATAAACTAACACTGAATTTGAGTAAAACCAAATGTATAATATTTGGGAACCGATTAATCGACACAGATAAGAAACTAATGATAAATGGTATAGAACTAGAACGAGTATCCGAAATAAAATTTATATATAATAGTTATAATAGTTATTGATAGTAAATTAAGCTGGAAACCTCATATAAAATATATTAGAACCAAAATATCTAAGTCATTAGCAATATTAAATAAAGCCAAAGAACTATTGAATAAGGCTTCTCTAAGTATGTTGTACTGCTCCTTCATACTCCCATACATTGTGGAAGTATGGGGGAACACCTACAAAACAAATACATATCCAATCTTCATCCTACAAAAAAGAGCTACTCGAATCATACATAAAACTACATACAGAGAACCAACAAACCCATTGGTCATTAAACTCAAAATATTAAAGTTCAAAGATTTGATTGACTACAAAACTATTCAAATTGTTTTTAGAGCACATAATACCTAATTGCCTAGAAATATCCAAGAGCTTTTTCAACTATGAGAAAGCACGTACAATTTCAGAGGAATATCAATGTTTATTAAACCATTCATTCGAACAAATAGTAAGTTCCACTCCACTGTATAACAACTCAGGGTGTTATCCTGTAGAACAACAGTAATAACTAGATTAAAAAGTTCGTCGAGACAAACTTTAAGTTGGCTTGAGAAAGTTTGGACTGGAAAGTTTAAAATTTAAAGTAGTTTGAAGATTAAAGTAGTTTGAAGTTTAATTTAGTTTAACGTTTAATTTAGTTTGAAGTTTAAATTAGTCTAAAGTTTAAATTAGTTTAAATTTTAAAGTAGTTTAAAGTTTAAATTAGTCTAAAGTTTAAATTAGTTTAAAGTTTAAATTAGTTTAAAGTTTAAATCAGTTTGAAGTTTAAAGTAGTTTAAAGTATAAAGTAGTTTACAGTTAAAAAGTTGTTGGGGGTTTTCTAGTGGGTTGCTAGGGTGTTCTGGGTGGTTGCTATGGTGTTGCTAGGCGGTTGCTAGGGTATTCTGGGTGGTTGCTAGGCGGTTGCTAGGGTGTTCTGGGTGGTTGCTATGGTGTTGCTTGGCGGTTGCTAGGGTGTTCTGGGTGGTTGCTATGGTGTTGCTAGGTGGTTGCTAGGGTATTCTGGGTGGTTGCTAGGCGGTTGCTAGGGTGTTCTGGGTGGTTGCTATGGTGTTACTAGGCGGTTGCTAGGGTATTCTGGGTGGTTGCTAGGCGGTTGCTAGGGTGTTCTGGGTGGTTGCTATGCTGTTGCTAGGCGGTTGCTAGGGTATTCTGGGTGGTTGCTAGGCGGTTGCTAGGGTGTTCTGGGTGGTTGCTATGCTGTTGCTAGGTGGTTGCTAGGGTATTCTGGGTGGTTGCTAGGCGGTTGCTAGGGTATTCTGGATGGTTGCTAGGCGGTTGCTAGGGTGTTCTGGGTGGTTGCTATGATGTTGCTAGGCGGTTGCTAGGGTGTTTTGGTGGTTGCTATGGTGTTGCTAGGCGGTTGCTAGGGTATTCTGGGTGGTTGCTAGGATGTTGCTAGGGTGTTTTGGTGGTTGCTAGGATGTTGCTAGGCAGTTACTAGGTTGTTCTGGGTGGTTGCTATGCTGTTGCTAGGGTGTTTTGGTGGTCGCTATGGTGTTGCTAGGCGGTTGCTAGGGTGTTCTGGGTGGTTGCTATGATGTTGCTAGGTGGTTGCTAGGGTGTTTTGGTGGTTGCTATGGTGTTGCTAGGGTGTTCTGGGCGGTTGATATGGTGTTACTAGGTGGTTGGTAGTTGTCACAGATGGTTACTATGGAGTTTTTATAGAGTTCTTACTTAACTAATCGCTATTAGCATGTAGCTATTCACTGCTAGCATGTGTAGCATGTTGGAAGTGCTGTTTGCTAGCATGAGTCAAAAGAGCCAAACCTCATCTCTATACGATGTTCTGATACAGAGATATAGGTCTTGCAAAACGGTTGCTAGGGTACTCAAGTTTGGTTGCTATGGAGTTGCTTGGGAGCTGGGAGCTTTAAACTTAAGAAGTTTAAATTGGTTTGAAGTTTAAAGTAGTTTAAAGTAGTTTGAAGTTTATGATAGATATATAAATAAGTTAGATAGATACAAACAAACACACACACACACACACACACACACACACACTCACACAGACTACCTCGCTCACACACTCACTCAGACACACACACACACACACTCAGAGTTTATGAATTTAGAGTTTATAAGTGTACAAGTTTTTGAGTTTAGAGTTTATAAGTTTAAATGAGTTTAGAGTTCAGAATTTATTAATTTATGAGTTTAAGAGTTCATAAGTCTATGAATTCATGAGTTTATTAGTTAATTAGTTATTAAATTTAAGTTAATTAGTTTATAAGTGTATGAGATTAGAGTTTATTAGTTTAAATGAGTTTCATTGGCTAATATATATAGAATGGCAGTTTGAATTAGTTTTCAAGGGATTTAGATTTAAATTTTTGTCGGTTGGTGAGTTTGAATTTTTTTAGAATGCCCAATGTTAAGTCAATGGGAGTTTTTCCGAGTTTTGATCGTCATTTTTAGGAAAACCGTAAGTCCGATCAGTCTGAAAATAGATAGCACACTTAGTCAGAAAAGTTTGAGTGTCTGAGCCGAGTTTGGAGTACGTAGAGTTAAAGCTCTAGGACGAGTTTCATATAGAAATTTTAGTCTCAGAATAATAATAATAATAATAATAACTAGATGCGAAAGTTCGTCGAGACAAACTTTAAGTTGGCTTGAGAAAGTTTGGAGCAGAATCTTTTTTGCTAGGTGGTTGCTAGGATGTTATGGGTGGTTGCTATGGTGTTGCTAGGGTATTTTGGGCGGTTGCTAGGGTGTTCTGGGTGGTTGCTAGGGTGTTATGAGTGGTTACTAGGATGTTTTGGGTGGTTGCTAGGGTATTTTGGGTGGTTACTATGGTGTTCTGGGTGGTTGCTAGGCGGTTGCTAGGGTATTTTAGGTGGTTGCTAGGGTGTTCTGGGTGGTTGCTAGGCGGTTGCTAGGATATTTTGGGTGGTTGCTAGGGTCTTTTGGGCGGTTGCTAGGGTGTTCTGGGTGGTTGCTAGGCGGTTGCTAGGATATTTTGGGTGGTTGCTAGGCTGTTTTGGGTGGTTGCTAGGGTATTCTGGGTGGTTGCTAGGCGGTTGCTAGGATATTTTGGGTGGTTGCTAGGGTCTGTTGGGTGGTTGCTAGGCGGTTGCTAGGGTATTTTGGGTGGTTGCTATGGTCTTTTGGGTGGTTGCTAGGCAGTTGCTAGGGTATTTTTGGTGGTTGCTAGGGTCTTTTAGGTGGTTGCTAGGCAGTTGCTAGGGTATTTTGGGTGGTTGCTAGGGTGTTCTGGGTGGTTGCTAGGCAGTTGCTAGGGTGTTCTGGGTGGTTGCTAGGATATTTTTGGTGGTTGCTAGGGTCTTTTGGGTGGTTGCTAGGCGGTTGCTAGGGTCTTTTGGGTGGTTGCTAGGGTCTTTTGGGTGGTTGCTAGGCGGTTGCTAGGGTCTTTTGGGTGGTTGCTAGGGTATTTTGGGTGGTTGCTAGGGTGTTCTGGGTGGTTGCTAGGCGGTTGATAGGGTCTTTTGGGTGGTTGCTAGGCGGTTGCTAGGGTTTCTGGGTGGTTGCTAGGGTATTCTCGGTGGTTGCTAGGCGGTTGCTAGGGTGTTATGGGTGGTTGCTATGGTGTTGCTAGGCGTTGCTAAGGTATTCTGGGTGGTTGCTAGGTGGTGGCTAGGGTGTTCTGGGTGGTTGCTAGGCTGTTTTGGGTGGTTGCTAGGGTCTTTTGGGTGGTTGCTAGGCAGTTGCTAGGGTATTCTGGGTGGTTGCTAGGGTGTTTTGGGTGGTTGCTAGGGTGTTTTGGGTGGTTGCTAGGCGGTTGCTAGGGTATTCTGGGTGGTTTCTAGGGTGTTGCTAGGGTGTTCTGGGTGGTTGCTAGGGTGTTTTGGGTGGTTGCTAGGCGGTTGCTAGGATGTTTTGGGTGGTTGCTAGGGTCTTCTGGGTGGTTGCTAGGGTGGTTGCTAGGCGGTTGCTAGGGTGTTATGGGTGATTGCTAGGCTGTTCTGGGTGGTTGATAGGCGGTTGCTAGGGTGTTATGGGTGGTTGCTATGGTGTTGCTAGGCGGTTGCTAAGGTATTCAGGGCGGTTGATATGGTGTTAATAGGTGGCTGGTAGTTGTCACAGATGGTTACTATGGAGTTTTTATAGAGTTCTTAGCATGATCTTGGCATGATTTAACACTTAACTAATCACTATTAGCATGTAGCTATTTACTGCTAGCATGTGTAGTATGTTGGAAGTGCTGTTTGCTAGCATGAGTCAAAAGAGCCAAACCTCATCTCTATACGATGTTCTGATACAGAGATATAGGTCTTGCAAAACGGTTGCTAGGGTACTCAAGTTTGGTTGCTATGGAGTTGCTTGGGAGCTGGGAGCTTTAAACTTAAGAAGTTTAAATTGGTTTGAAGTTTAAAGTAGTTTAAAGTAGTTTGAAGTTTATGATAGATATATAAATAAGTTAGATAGATACAAACAAACACACACACACACACACACACACACTCACACACTCACACAGACTACCTCGCTCACACACTCACTCAGACACACACACACACACACACACACACACTCAGAGTTTATGAGTTTAGAGTTTATAAGTGTACAAGTTTTTGAGTTTAGAGTTTATAAGTTTAAATGAGTTTAGAGTTCAGAATTTATTAATTTATGAGTTTAAGAGTTCATAAGTCTATGAATTCATGAGTTTATTAGTTAATTAGTTATTCAATTTAAGTTAATTAGTTTATAAGTGTATGAGATTAGAGTTTATTAGTTTAAATGAGTTTCATTGGCTAATATATATAGAATGGCAGTTTGAATTAGTTTTCAAGGGATTTAGATTTAAATTTTTGTCGGTTGGTGAGTTTGAATTTTTTTAGAATGCCCAATGTTAAGTCAATGGGAGTTTTTCCGAGTTTTGATCGTCATTTGTAGGAAAACCGTAAGTCCGATCAGTCTGAAAATAGATAGCACACTTAGTCAGAAAAGTTTGAGTGTCTGAGCCGAGTTTGGAGTATGTAGAGTTAAAGCTCTAGGAGGAGTTTAATATAGAAATTTTAGTCTCAGAATAATAATAATAACTAGATGCGAAAGTTCGTCGAGACAAACTTTAAGTTGGCTTGAGAAAGTTTGGACCGGAAAGTTTTTTGCTAGGCGGTTGTTAGGATGTTATGGGTGGTCGCTATGGTGTTGCTAGGCGGTTGCTAAGGTATTCTGGGTGGTTGCTAGGCGGTTGCTAGGGTATTTTGGGTGGTTGCTAGGCTGTTTTGGGTGGTTGCTAGGCTGTTTTGGGTGGTTGCTAGGCGGTTGCCAGGGTCTTTTGTGTGGTTGCTAGGCGGTTGCTAGGGTGTTCTGGGTGGTTGCTAGGATATTTTGGGTGGTTGCTAGGGTCTTTTGGGTGGTTGCTAGGGTATTTTGGGTGGTTGCTAGGCGGTTGCTAGGGTGTTTTGGGTGGTTGCTAGGCGGTTTTGGGTGGTTGCTAGGCGGTTGCTAGGGTATTTTGGGTGGTTGCTAGGGTGTTCTGGGTGGTTGCTAGGCAGTTGCTAGGGTGTTATGGGTGGTTGCTATGGTGTTGCTAGGCGTTGCTAAGGTATTCTGGGTGGTTGCTAGGTGGTGGCCAGGGTGTTCTGGGTGGTTGCTAGGCTGTTTTGGGTGGTTGCTAGGGTATTCTGGGTGGTTGCTAGGGTCTTTTGGGTGGTTGCTAGGGTCTTTTGGGTGGTTGCTAGGCGGTTGCTAGGGTCTTTTGGGTGGTTGCTAGGGTCTTTTGGGTGGTTGCTACGGTGTTCTGGGTGGTTGCTAGGGTCTTTTGGGTGGTTGCTAGGCGGTTGCTAGGGTGTTCTGGGGGGTTGCTATGGTATTCAGGGCGGTTGATATGGTGTTACTAGGTGGTTGGTAGTTATCACAGATGGTTACTATGGAGTTTTTATAGAGTTCTTAGCATGATCTTGGCATGATTTAACACTTAACTAATCGCTATTAGCATGTAGCTATTCACTGCTAGCATATGTAGCATGTTGGAAGTGCTGTTTGCTAGCATGAGTCAAAAGAGCCAAACCTCATCTCTATACGATGTTCTGATACAGAGATATAGGTCTTGCAAAACGGTTGCTAGGGTACTCAAGTTTGGTTGCTATGGAGTTGCTTGGGAGCTGGGAGCTTTAAACTTAAGAAGTTTAAATTGGTTTGAAGTTTAAAGTAGTTTAAAGTAGTTTGAAGTTTATGATAGATATATAAATAAGTTAGATAGATACAAACAAACACACACACACACACACACACACACACTCACACAGACTACCTCGCTCACACACTCACTCAGACACACACACACACACAGAGTTTATGAGTTTAGAGTTTATAAGTGTACAAGTTTTTGAGTTTAGAGTTTATAAGTTTAAATGAGTTTAGAGTTCAGAATTTATTAATTTATGAGTTTAAGAGTTCATAAGTCTATGAATTCATGAGTTTATTAGTTAATTAGTTATTAAATTTAAGTTAATTAGTTTATAAGTGTATGAGATTAGAGTTTATTAGTTTAAATGAGTTTCATTGGCTAATATATATAGAATGGCAGTTTGAATTAGTTTTCAAGGGATTTAGATTTAAATTTTTGTCGGTTGGTGAGTTTGAATTTTTTTAGAATGCCCAATGTTAAGTCAATGGGAGTTTTTCCGAGTTTTGATCGTCATTTGTAGGAAAACCGTAAGTCCGATCAGTCTGAAAAGATATAGCACACTTGGTCAGATCAGTTTGAGTGTCTGAGCCGAGTTTGGAGTATGTAGAGTTAAAGCTCTAGGACGAGTTTGATATAGAAATTTTAGTCTCGGAATAATAATAATAATAATAATAATAAGTTTAAATAGGATTTCAATATGTTGGCTCTCTCAAGCCAACTTAACTAGATGCGAAAGTTCGTCGAGACAAACTTTAAGTTGGCTTGAGAAAGTTTGGACCAGAACGTTTTTTGCTAGGCAGTTGCTAGGATGTTATGGGTGGTCGCTATGGTGTTGCTAGGCGGTTGCTAGGGTATTTTGGGTGGTTGCTAGGCGGTTGCTAGGGTATTCTGGGTGGTTGCTAGGGTGTTTTGGGTGGTTGCTAGGCGGTTGCTAGGGTCTTTTGGGTGGTTGCTAGGCGGTTGCTAGGGTGTTTTGGGTGGTTGCTAGGGTGTTTTGGGTGGTTGCTAGGCGGTTGCTAGGATATTTTGGGTGGTTGCTAGGCGGTTGCTAGGGTCTTTTGGGTGGTTGCTAGGATATTTTGGGTGGTTGCTAGGGTCTTTTGGGTGGTTGCTAGGCGGTTGCTAGGGTCTTTTGGGTGGTTGCTAGGGTGTTCTGGGTGGTTGCTAGGCAGTTGCTAGGGTGTTATAGGTGGTTGCTATGGTGTTGCTAGGCAGTTGCTAGGGTATTTTGGGTGGTTGCTAGGGTGTTCTGGGTGGTTGCTAGGGTCTTTTGGGTGGTTGCTAGGCGGTTGCTAGGGTCTTTCGGGTGGTTGCTAGGTTA
Organism: Rutilus rutilus; assembly: GCF_951802725.1. NCBI lineage: Eukaryota > Metazoa > Chordata > Actinopteri > Cypriniformes > Leuciscidae > Rutilus > Rutilus rutilus. The sequence continues at coordinate 8,347,150 of NC_140214.1, forward strand.
TTTTAGGTGGTTGCTAGGGTCTTTTGGGTGGTTGCTAGGCGGTTGCTAGGGTCTTTTGGGTGGTTGCTAGGGTGTTCTGGGTGGTTGCTAGGCAGTTGCTAGGGTGTTATAGGTGGTTGCTATGGTGTTGCTAGGCGGTTGCTAAGGTATTTTGGGTGGTTGCTAGGGTGTTCTGGGTGGTTGCTAGGCAGTTGCTAGGGTGTTATGGGTGGTTGCTATGGTGTTGCTAGGCGGTTGCTAAGGTATTCTGGGTGGTTGCCAGGTGGTGGCTAGGGTGTTCTGGGTGGTTGCTAGACTGTTTTGGGTGGTTGCTAGGCGGTTGCTAGGGTGTTTTAGGTGGTTGCTAGGGAGCTGGGAGCTTTAAACTTAAGAAGTTTAAAATGGTTTGAAGTTTAAAGTAGTTTAAAGTAGTTTGAAGTTTATGATAGATATATAAATAAGTTAGATAGATACAAACACACACACACACACACACACACTCACACAGACTACCTCGCTCACACACTCACTCAGACACACACACACACACACACACTCAGAGTTTGAGTTTAGAGTTTATAAGTGTACAAGTTTTTGAGTTTAGAGTTTATAAGTTTAAATGAGTTTAGAGTTCAGAATTTATTAATTTATGAGTTTAAGAGTTCATAAGTCTATGAATTCATGAGTTTATTAGTTAATTAGTTATTAAATTTAAGTTAATTAGTTTATAAGTGTATGAGATTAGAGTTTATTAGTTTAAATGAGTTTCATTAGCTAATATATATAGAATGGCAGTTTGAATTAGTTTTCAAGGGATTTAGATTTAAATTTTTGTCGGTTGGTGAGTTTGAATTTTTTTAGAATGCCCAATGTTAAGTCAATGGGAGTTTTTCCGAGTTTTGATCGTCATTTGTAGGAAAACCGTAAGTCCGATCAGTCTGAAAATAGATAGCACACTTAGTCAGAAAAGTTTGAGTGTCTGAGCCGAGTTTGGAGTATGTAGAGTTAAAGCTCTAGGAGGAGTTTAATATAGAAATTTTAGTCTCAGAATAATAATAATAAGTTTAAATAGGATTTCAATATGTTGGCTCTCTCAAGCCAACTTAATAAGTTTAAATAGGATTTCAATATGTTGGCTCTCTCAAGCCAACTTAATAAGTTTAAATAGGATTTCAATATGTTGGCTCTCTCAAGCCAACTTAATGATTTAAGGCTATGTAAAAACTTATTGCAACTGAAATTTTTATTTAAAAAAAGAATCCTAGATCATGGATATGAGCTGGAACAGTGATTTTCAGAGCTTTGTTGATTTTTATTTAGTTTGAATATCTAAGTGATGCAAACAATTTAAGTAGCTAAAAATATAATTGAAGTGGGGGTAGGACAAGAAAAGTTATATTAACTTCTTCCTACCTCTTTGAACATGACTGTTATTTGGATCATCTGCTGATGATCTTTTTTTTGTTGATTGTTTGTTCTTATTTTGTTTTGTTTAAAAATCCCAAAAAAATCTGATGAGCTGTCAATTGAGACCGGCCCAAACAATATGAATATGCTGGTGTAGTTACAACATCTACCAGATCGCTAGTTTCTGGCTTATAAGCATTTAAAATGTGATTATAATTGATGCACTATTGCGATTAAACTTTACCTCATGTAAATACAATACATCAATCAAATTGATGCGCTTAAACTCATAATCGTAACAACCATAATCGTAGCAAAATATGTGGCTTATGCAAATTTTTAATCGCAATAAGCAGGCATGCAAACACTTCAATCACATCTATTCCAGTCTGACTGAAGTGTGAATGTGCATTTTTTGGAGTCCTGAAACAACGGAGTTCATGTTGACAACGTCGCGCATAAATACAATGCAGTATATTGATGGCAGAAAATAATGAAATGGAGATATTTTAGGCGCGTCACTGAAAAAACTACTGAGGCCAAATACCAAAAAAAAAAAAAAAACAGTCTGTGTGGGCTGGAAGAGCTTGGCCAGTAACACACCTACTGTATGTCAGTTTATCTGTGCCGTGTGTTGAGCTATCTGAATAATGGCGGTAAAAAATATCCACAATTCTTAAAGAATAATGAAAACTGCATGTAAACGGGAGTGAAGAGGTATGCTCGTGTCATGCAAACATACTGCGATTAAGTCCTACCTCTGATTAAATAATCACACTATTGGGGGCACATGTAAAAGTAGTCAATAGCTATGTTTCCATCCACCTATTTTTATGCACATTTTGGGATATTGCATATAAAACACTGAATGGAAACGCCAAGATGCGCATACATTCTAAAAGTGTGCATAAAAAAAACGTATGCGCTCAAGTCTGTCATCAGAATTATGTGGTTTAATTCCCAGCCAGAACGGTCTCACACGATTGCATTCCCAAACGACAGGCATTCGAATGAGTTTCATCTGAGACACATGTCATTTATGCTGTAAACAAATTCCCCGATTGTGGCAACTTCCATTTTTATTACAGATATTATGTTCCAATATCCCAGGAAGTGACAACTTCGTTCTCTTGAACACATGAGATGGAAACAGTGCTTTATTTGTAAATGTTTTATGCGAAATTCCAGTTTCGCGCACAAGTTAACTTTGTAACTTTGGATGGAAACATACGTATCTAATGTGCCGTAGCTCCCTACGGAGGACATGGTGATGGAAAAAAAAATATATATATTAGATAAGAGTTCAAATATGAGATTCGCTCGCAGATTGTATGCGTTCCACCAAGACACTTTGCATTCACTCACAAAACATCTGAGTTCTATGCGAGCAAATGCAGAAGGTAAAACATTGAACCTTTAGGGGCTCCGTCGCTCCCAAAACTTGAAAATGAGCTTTAGACTTGAATGTGCCAGTTTATCAGTAAATGATGGAGAATTTCTTTGCCACTTCTTAACTGCAAACTCATTTATAAGTTGGACTTGACAGATCTGAAATAACTAATGAGAATGCTAGCAATAGACGGCTGCATGCTTGCTAAAAATTGTTATTCAGAAACTCAATCCACTATGTTTGTAAATGAAAATATGTATTTATAGGCAATCTTCAGCTATTTCAAAATTCAAGATGAGTCATGTAAACACAAACAAACTTGAGGAGAACAGACTTCATTCATCCACTAAAAATCAATGCAAGAAATGACTCGAAAAAGTGAAATTATTTCAGAGAAAAGCTCTAGCAGCATTAGTTTGCAGACGTTTGACTTTTTGGGAACTGTGTGTCTGTGTGTGGATGTGCACATCTGTTTATGTGTGTGTGATGGTTTGTAGCACTGCACTACACGCGGGCTGCTGAAGAAAGCGTGTACACAGGCTTAAGCTCATAGCAGAATCACAGCGAGTCAGACGTCGCTGGCAGAGGATTAACGGCAGCAAAGCAATTACACTGCTTTACAGTCCTGTTCACTGCACCTGTACACACAACACTGACTCCTGCAGGTCAACCGTGTGTGTGTGTGTGTGCGCGCTGGCTCGGAGCAATCCATAGAAGTGTTCTCCAGGGATCTGTCTAAGCGCAATCGCCTTAGTGCTCTTATATCTGTAAGTGTGTGTGTGATTCACATGAACTACACATGAACCTATACCAGATATCAATGCTGCTGAAAATACAATAATTAGCCGTCTAAATGAGGACACCAATAAACCCACATTCAAACAGCAATCAGTGTTCCATATACGATATTAGCTTCATCAAATCCAGACCGGTCTCTGTTGGCCAACCAATCCTCAGATAAGAATTTCTGCTCTTGCACGGCCAAACAAACAAACAGAGAATGCTTTATCCACACACATATTCTTATCTATATGAGGACATGCCATAGACTTCTATTGTTTTTATATAAAAATAATTAATGCTAACAGACTAACATTTATCCACATCCCCACCCTACCCATAAAAGAACAGCATGTTTAGAATAAAATGAATTATTATTATTATTATTATTATTATTATTAACGACAACAACAACATTATGCTACTACTACTAATAATTATTTAAATAGTTGTTTAAACATTCATTGTTTTTCTAATTGAGGGCATAAAACTAATTTCAGTGCAATGAATAACCTCTACCCACATCCCCACTCTTGCATTTTTTGAAAAAAATAATAAGCATTTTAATAATACTAGTGCAAAATACCCGTGAAAAATCAGTTTTTGTGTGTGTTTTCAGTAATTGTTGGTTTGGTGTGTTTGAGTGCTCATTGTTACAATTACATAGCAAAAGTTCAGTGACAATTTTATTTGTGCATGGTAGAAAACACAAAGTGAACTCTGAGAAAACGCTATGCTTGAGCAAACAGTTTGAGAATAGGCTACTACAAATGATGCCTGTGAAAGAGACTGTGAACGCATTGAATAGGACAGTGGTTCCCAATTCCAGTCCTCGTGACCCACTGCTCTGCACATTTTGTATGTCTCCCTTATTTAACACACCTGAACCAGATCATCAGCTCATTAGGAGAGACTCCATGAACTGAACTGAGTGTGTCAGATAAGAGAGACCTACAAAATGTGCAGAGCAGTGGGTCACGAGGACTGGAATTGGGAACCACTGGAATAGGATATGTTTAGTTGGTGAATAGCATAGGCTACTATTACACAGTAGTGATAACATTAAGCGCACCTGAATGAAATATAATATTCAGAAGTAAACAGCATAGCTGACTTACAGATTCACTTAACATCCACAAATGAATAAGCGCGTCGATTCAGGGAGCAGTGCAAAGTGGCCGTGCAAAATCAGTTTTTGTGAGCTGATTGCCGTCAAAAAAGTTCAGAAGATATTTCTTAGCTATGGCTGATTACAACAGTTTCAATATGATAAAAAATTACTTTTATATTGATTCAATGGATTAATTGCATTTTGAAAAAAAAAAAAAGTGTCATGAATTTATTGCATTTTTTGGGGAAAATTATTGCATTTTTGGGGAAAAAAAGATTTGAATTTGTTATGTTATTATAACCTAAAGATGCTATGTGAAAGTTTGAAACAGAAAATAGTGGTTTTCATCTTGCCACTTTCTTGGTAAAGAAAACACATTTTTACTCAAATTAATCAAAATGGATTTATCACGTTCTGGAACCAAACTATAATATTCAGAAGTAAACAGTGTAGCTGACTGAGTGTTTATGTCAGAATGTTTATTTTTAAACCAAAACCTTCTTGGGGCTTCTTTGACCGATACAACCCTCTAATGTCAGAATGTTTATTTTTAAACCACAACCTTATAAAAATGATATATTTAACGATATCTTTTGCATTTCTCATCCAAACAACATCAAACTGGGCACTGCACTTACTCGTGCCCGTAGCGAGACACCTGTCGAATTTGAAATCCATCGGACTAACGGTTCGAGAGATATGCGGTTAACAGACACACACACACACAGACAGACAGACAGACAGACAGACGTTTCTGTAATTTATAGATAGATAGATAAAATAAATACTACTACTACTACTACTACTACTACTATTACTACTACTACTTCGTTTTTTAAAATAGTAATTGTTTATATATATATATATTTGGCTGGATTTGAGATATATACAGTGTATATCAAATCCAGCCAAATATATATACTGTACACACACTATTATATGCATTAAATGCATTTTTATAATAAAACGAGAAAAATATATATGTATATAAATATATACAGATAAATACATACAACCATTATTTATCAGTTATTTTCCAATTGTGGATTACTCTGAATGACCCCAAAGAGAGGTTTCATTAGATTTAGCTGATTTGTAGGGACAATTTTGTTCTAAAAAATATAGCAAAGAAAACTTCCAAATACACTCGCACAGTAACCGGCATTCCATGTAAACCTAGACGCATTAGTTGCATCGAACCCAGACTTGTCGCCAACCAAGCCCCAGATAACAAGTTCTGCTCTTGCTCGGCCAATCGAAACGGCTAAATCCAAGAGAGAATGCTCTATCTACACGCACAAACAAACCCCAGAACAGAACTGTTTGCCACATAGCTCCTAGATAATTAATCTTGAGGATTGTGCTGTCCGGCATCCTCCAATTAACCAGTGAGCTGTCACCTATCAACACACACACATATCCCAGCAGACATTTCTGAGGAAATAATTTAAGTTCTGATGGAGGCTCGAGGCGATTCGGGCCAGTCCCACTGCACTACTCCCCACAGAGACAACCACAAATCCCCAGAGAGAGAGAGACAGAGACAGGAGTACCGTGAGACCGCGGAGGAAGTGAAATTTAACTCGACACTGAAGTTGAGATGATGTAATTCACTACATGCACGGTGGGGTATTATGATCGATTCCCGTGGACTCTCTCTCTCTCAGCAATCGATCATTGTGTTAATCAGACCGCAGACCCTTTCCCTTTCCCTTTTATATATATATATATATATATATATATTATGTTTAAACATATTTATGTAGCTGCTAGACACTCCACAAGGAATTTTCATTTTGCATCATTTTCTCACCGACAGTAAAATGACCAGGTGCTGCATGGGCCTTCCTCTGAGCAGGTGTTGGGCTAAATCGCAAATGGCCATCTGTATGTTTCACTGAACGCCATTTTAGACTCTAAATGGAGAATTAAAATGCTGAGAGGACTTTCAAATACAGCTCTTCAGGAATGCAAACACGAACAGGCACTTTCAGAGTGCAGCCTCATATTCCATCGATTCAGCGATAAGGTACAATATATCTGAGAATACAGTCACAAATGATGCAAATATAGTCTTCTTACCTTTTAAACATGAACGTATACACACTATGATAATTAATTTAGACAATATTTAGCAGAGTTTCTAATGCATAGCATATTGCTTTTTAAAATGGTGACTATTTGATAAGAACATTAAGGACAAACCATTTGCTAAATGTAAAAATTATATTGTGTCATAAATTCATTAAGATACCAATGGTGCTCTTCATGAAAAAAAAAAAAAAAAACCCAGTGTGACTCCAACACTGTGATCTGCAGTGTTTGTGAGTTCAAATCTAGCTTGCAACAAAAGCCAGATTGTAACCCAGAAAAGCCTAAATAAGTAACTAAATAAAACTGGCTCTGCACTACTGAATTTGTGATTGAATATTTGGAAAACCTACTGATCAAATTATTCATGAGAATTGTATAACTGTTAATTGCAGTGTGTGTGTGTGTGTGTGTGTGTGTGTGTGTGTGTGTGTGTGTGTGTGTGTGTGTGTGTAATCTTGTAAGCCTCACAGCCTCTCAGTAATGACTTCAATTTTTCATTCATATGGAAAAAACAACAAAAACAATATTGCTAACTTTTCTCATGAATGAAAATAAAGAGATTGTGATGGATTTTTTAATGAATAAAATAGTAAACTGTATATCAAACTAATCATAACTCAAACATCTAACCTTCCTTTATCTTTTTAGGCCTAACATGCTAACACTTTGAAACACAAATGTACTAAAACTTTCTGTTCTTTTATTTTATTTTATGTTGTTTGGTTGTGTGTGTGTAAAAATAACAAATATGGGAAATTAAACTAGACAGATGACTAAACTTGAAACCTTGTGGTTACCTAGTAACAAGAGGGCTTGTCTATGAAGAATCAATCACATTGTGGGGATATTAAGTAATGTTTCATGTCATTTTTGCCATTCTCCTATTCTATAAAAACTGTTGTATTTGTGTTTGCTGGTGGGATTCTCAATGGAATTTGTCTGAGATCCTCCGGCCTTGCTCCTTCTTGGGAGATTATCTGGAGAACTGCTCTGAGATCTCCCGGCCGTGATTAAAGCATTTAAAGGACATTTGCTGGAGTCTGTTTGACGATTATTCCTGCGTAGCAAGTAAGTTAGTTAGGGGAACAAGTTAGAGTAAGAAACTCTGCCAGTTGTCGACTGTAGACGCAAGAGCTAGAGTATAAAGATTATTGGGTGTCGATTGTAGACGCGCCAGATTAAGGCTACGTATACACGGAAACGATCTGAAGAGAAAACGCAAAAGTGATCACTTTTTATTCTGCGTTTAGACGAGCGTTATGGGGGGGGGGGGGATCTGCGTGCATATGGTGACGCAAAAGTGTGTGAAATTCAATGTAGTATGCACTCCAGGCGGCAAGGTGGCAATGTGAAGCACTGATCGGTGCCTTCACTGTCTAGCAGACTTTTGCGTTTTTACCGTTTAGACGGAAACGCGACGGTGGAGCGTTTTTAAGATTTCCACTCTGGAGGGTGGTTTCACTTTTTTGCGTTTTTAAGCCCCAAAAACGCCGTCGTTTGGAGACACTTGGGAGTCGACTGGGGACACCCCAGGTAAATTTTATTATTAAGTGTCGACTGTAGACGCAGGTAATTAGGTTCCAGGTATGTAGTTAGGTTTAGAGAAAAATCTAAACATAATACATAATGTCAAATATACTGTATAATGAGACATATGTCAAATCAAAGTGGATCAATAAATACATATTTTTTATTTAAAAAAATTGTCTTTAATTTTCTTTGTTGCAATTTACATTTAAAACCCACTTGGGTCAAAATCGAAACAGCCATCTTTCTTTTTTTTTGTCAGGATGGCTCAGATGATCTCATTTGCGGCCGCGGTTTGGGCTACAACTTATTGGTAGTAGGGACCTGTGCTCTCAAACTGCTTCTAAAACGATGTTATGACCGACCGCTTCAGTTTAATGCTAATGATAATGACAATAACAGTAATATGATGATGATAATGACTCACTGGTGCAGGGCATGTCTGGCTGCTCTCCGTCTGCTCTGTAGTAGCCGTTCCTGCAGACGCAGATGGTGGCCGCTTCAGATGTGGACCTACTGTTAGACGGACACTGAAGACACAAACCCGTCCCTTGACTGGACTTGAACGTTCCTGGAGGACAGGCTAGAGAGAGAGAGAGAGAGAGAGAGAGAGAGAGAGAGAGAGAGAGAGAGAGAGAGAGAGAGAGAGAGAGAGATCTTGTTAGTGAGCTATTCTGATAATTTACCTTATTGCTTCAATCAAACACCTTCAAAATCCCAATTTGGAGACACATTTCATCTGGAATATTAGGAAAAAACAACAGAGAGCTGCAAAAGTGTAAATATGTTCATACTTGTCTAGTAAATCTCATAACCTTGTGTTTAATGGATCTGGACAAGAACATAATGCCTTTTTTTTTGCAGCATGGTGACAACCAGGAATAACATTATAAGCTTTAGGAGTGAGAAACACATGATGTTCACTGTTAACGTGCAATATGCCAGTTGGGATACAATTTGACCATGCTATTTTTATGCAGTGCATTACTAGCACAGTGTCTGAAGGAGTCAGTGTCAGTTTGCTACAGACAAAACCTGCGTTCATGAGAGCAAAGCGTGTTTTTGTTCCAGTTTGAGTGCAAGATGAGACATTTCCTGTTTGCGAGGCCTATTTCAAGTGAAATGAGCGAAACGGAGCAAAGGTGCTCCCAAGACAAAAAAGACAGTGTTTTCTGGTTGGATAAAAAAAAACCACACAAAAAAAAAACCACACAAGCTGCTCCCCTGACTCTTTCTTGGCATTCACACAAAGTTTGTCCTTGCATTTGTGTTTCACTATCCTGCATATACCATTTTTGTGTTTAAACATGCCTGCTTAGATTTGGAGCCTGCTTAGATTAAATGCAAAATGCACCTAAAAAAACTAATAAATAAACAAATATATAATAATAATAATAATAAAACTGCTCTCTATATATGGCTATATATACATATTTTGAAATGAACATGCAAATAAATTTGCATTAAAAAATGCATTTAAAATCTACTTGGACATGTCTCTCTTTTTCATTATCTGTATAGGGCTGCCACAGAAACTGGGGTGATGTGTCACTATTTCAGTGATTTCTGTCCCATAGGGCCATTTTGTGCATGGCATACCAAAAAAAAACATCACTTTGAGCACATTTAATACATTTAGTCATTCTTTTTAAGCTTTAGAAAGAGCACTTCAGCATCCAAATATTATAGACATGCTGAACTTTACTTTCAGGGCTTCTGAGGCACGGCAGAGAGTAGTGAATAAATTCTGCTTGCTTTTCCAGGCCGGGTTTATCTCTCTGAATAAAGAGCTGGATAAAGTGATTCCTGTACTCGTTTATCATTAATTCTGCAGCTATTTGAGAGGAACACTTTCTGCTGGTTCAGCTGAATGACCACAAGGATCAGGACTCGGGTCTGCGTGATCTTATCACAGTGTACTGCTGCTGACACGGATCAAGAAAAAAAAGAAAGAAAGAAAACATTTCATATTGATCCAAAATAAGTCATATTCCAGACAATGTTTTTTTGTTTTTGTTTTTTTTTTGCTCTGATGCCCATTTATAAGGTTACTTAAGGTTTCTTGCACCAAAACAGTCGTTCAGAATTAAACAGGATGTTTTTTGCTACTGACCTTTAAGACTTTTAAAACATTATATTCCTTCAACATTTGTCCATAATAAAACCACTTTTTGCTTTGGGGAACAATGTTCACACACTCTCCACCAAGCAATATTTCATGTAAGCACTAGATCAATGTAATCTGCCATTAATACCTTGATTAACTGGCATTACGGCAGTGACAGACGGGACGTTTCAGGTCGCAATGGACCTGGATCGACCTGTTCGCATTTAGAACTGTTATTTGCATGCCATGAATATGCATCAAACTCATAAATATGAATTAAGGAGCAAACATGAGCTATATGGATAATTTAAGATGTGGGTGTGATTACTACACTTATCAATTTACATACAAAGATGGATGATGGAAATTAATAAATGGTGTGAGATGGAAGATGTGTAGTGTGAGAAAGGGAGGGACTGTGTCTCTCCTTTAATGAGAGAGGACAGGATAATTCATCCCTCCTTCTATCCATATGAAAGAGTGTGACCTGCGCCGCGTGTGAAATCAGACCTCTGTTCCTGAATATCTGCAGCCTTTGAAGAAATTAATTAGATGCTATACAGCTCATTAAAAGTTTAGAGGGTCGGGTCCACTTTATTACTCTGTTCTTTTATCTATCCATCTACTCACCCGCGGACTTATTCATTTAGTCGTTTAATAAATAAGGGGAGGAGAGGAGATTAGACATATGGAAAGATAGAGAAGAGCAGATTAGAAGTAAAGGGAACAAAAAAGAAGAAAAGAAATGAGGGAAAAGGAAAAGGAAAATAAGAAGAGAAAGGAAAAGAAAATGAAACAAGAAAAAGACAAAAAAGACGAGAAGAAAAAAGAGGAAAAATAGAAAACAAGAGAAGAGGAAAAAAAAGGAAAGTAAAGAAAAGAAAAGAAAAGAAAAGGAAAGAAAAAAGAAATAGAAAAAGAAAAAGAAAAAGAAAAAGAAAAAAGAACAGACAAAAAAGAAGAAAGGAAATGGAAAGGAAAGGAAAAGACAAAAAATAAGAGAAAAAGGAAAGGAAAGGAAAATGAACAGACAAAAAGGAAAGAAAAGGAAAGGAACAGAAAAAAAGAAGAGAAACAATGAAAGGAAAGGAAAGGAAAGGAAAGGAAAGGAAAGGAAAGGAAAGGAAAGGAAAGGAAAGGAAAGGAAAGGAAAGGAAAGGAAAGGAAAGGAAAGGAAAGGAAAGGAAAGGAAAGGAAAGGAAAGGAAAGGAAAGGAAAGGGGATTAGAGGAATACACATACTCTATCAGAGGAACATTTGGTGTGGAGCCCCTCACACACACACACACACACACACACACAGCAGAATGTGTGAAGGTGTGGGTGTTTGACAGACAGCTTCTGACCCAGCCCATATGACACACAATCACACTCGAACGCCTCTCCCATCCCGCACAACGCCACATTCTCACAGTTACGAAACATGCCATGTTTGTCACCACGACAACAAGCACTGCAGCCATGACCTCTGACCCCTGCGGCCCACTTGTACACACCAGAAAAACAGACGGGGAAACTCCTGTTAGAAGGTGCAATCCTTTAACAGAACGTGAGACAGGTTTTACATTTAGAAGTACAGTACGAGGCCTCATTTTACAAGACAGTTCATTTTCGTCTAAGTAGCAGATTATTGTGTTTGCTGAACCGTCAAACTTGCAGACGCACCAACACTGAAAGTGGACCAGCATCTGCTGTAAAATACCTGTATCTGAAAGACACCCCCTGAGGGCGACCACTCAAACGCAACAGCTGAGCGCTTGGCTCCAGGCTTCTGCTGTGGTTTTCTGAGAAGACCTCCATCTCTGTAGCTGTAGGCGAAGCCTGAGGAGACAAGCCTGAAAATCCATCACACCAAACACGCAGTCAGTATACAGACACACTCCAACAGCCTCACATACTGAGCGGAGTCGCGGCATCTCAGATCTTTCATGGACCGGTAACAGTGTACACTGAGAAGAAGCCAAACTTGTTTTACCTGACAGAAATATCACAAACATCTTCATACTGTATGAAGCGCCTTCAATATCCACTAACTGCATTAAAGGCCAAAATAAACACAAGCACACAAATGATTCAACACACTGCAAGCATACACACACCACCTGCCTAATATGCTGTTGGTCCTCTGCGTGCTACAAAACAGCACCGACCTGCCTAGGCATGGCCTCTACAAGACCCCTGAAGGTGTCCAGTGGTATCTGGCACCAAAACTTTAGCAGCAGATCCTTCAAGTCCTGTAGGTTGTGAGGAGGAGCTGCCGTGGATCAAACTTGTTGGTCCAGCATATCCCACAGATGCTCAACTGAATTGAGATCTGGGGAATTTGGAGACCAGAGCAACACCTTGAACTCTTCATCATGTTCCTCAAACCATTACTAAACAATGTGTGCAGTGTGGCAGGGTGTATTATCCTGCTGAAAGAGGCCACTTCCACCAGGGAACACTATTGTCATGAAGGGGTGTACCTGGTCTGCAACAATGTTTATGTAGGTGGTATGCATCAAATTTACATCCACGTGAATGGCCGGACCCAGGGATTCTCAGCAGAACATTGTCCAGAGCATCACACTCCCTCCATTGGCTTGTCACTTCCCTAAAAAGAACGCACGTACATGCCAGTCCACGTGATGTAAAAGAAAATGGGACTCATCAGACCAGGCAACCTTCTTCTACTGCTCCAAGGTCCAGTTCGGATGCTCGTCTAGGCACTTTCGACATTAGACAGGGTAGGCACTCTGATTGGTCTGCGACTACGCAACAGAGTGCGATGCACTGCGTGTTGTGACGCATTCCTCCCATAACCATCCTTTTGTGTGACTTGTGCCACAGTAGAGCTTCTGTTGGGTCGGACCAGACGGTCCGTGCATCGATGAGGCTTGGGCGCCCAACACCCTGTCACAATTTTGTGGTTTGTCCTTCCTCAGACAACTGCTGTTAAATTCTCACCACTGCTGACCGGAGCATCCCACAAACCTTGCGGTTTCAGAGATACTCAGACCCAGTTATCTTGCCATAACAATCTGACTCTTGTCAAAGTCACTCAGATCTTTATTCCTGCCCAACACTTTGATTATCAGAACTGACTGTTTGCTTACCATCTAGTCCAGTGGTTCTCAACTCCAGTCCTCGGGACCCGCTGCTCTGCACATTTTGTATGTCTCTCTTATCTAACACACTCAGTTCAGTTCATGGAATCTCTCCTGACGAGCTGATGATCTGATTCAGGTGTGTTAAATAAGGGAGACATACAAAATGTGCAGAGCAGTGGGTCCCGAGGACTGGAGTTGAGAACCACTGATCTAGTCTACCCAGAGTCTACTATAGTTATATTAAGTACATAAATATGTAAATGTATTTGCAGTATACCTATTTTTTTTATTTTATTTTTAGCTATATTTATTTTTCACCAGGTTAAACACTGAAAAAAAAAAAAGAAAAAAAATATTAATAAAATATAGAAAAAAACGCATCGTTCATGCATCGTTAAAACTAAATACAACTAAACTGAAATTGAAAAGCAAAAAAACGACTGACATTTTCAAACCACGATAAATGCGTGTGAAAGTAATGATGTGAGCTCAGTCAGATTGTGTAGCGTCCCCCAGGCTACTGTTTACACTTTAAGCTACTGTTTAAAATGGAGCGTCTAGAGCTGAATCAGCGACTGTGAACAGCCTACAGTCAACGTGAGTGAGTGTGTGAGTCCAAATGCAGTTAAAAATGCATCTTTATGCCTTTGGAGCACATTCTTAAAGCACACACACACAAATAAAACATTCCCACACAAACCTGCATGTCCATTGGCTTTCTGACATTGCAAAATGCTATTCTCACTGCGACATTTTCCGCTAATTGTCTCGCGCCTGTTCAGCATGACATGAATTAATCCAGGGCCCTTTCTCTCAGTCCCAGGCGCTACAAGGGTCAACTCGGCAAAGAAATGATGACGGAGGGGAACTGAGGACAAGGAACGAGGGAACCAGGCGTAAAAAAAAAAAAAAAAACATCGAACCACAAAAGATAGAAAAAAAAAGAAAAAAAAAAGCACAGAACCTGCCATGGGACTGGGTTTTAATTCGGCATTAACGCTACAAACTTTTTCTAATTGACCTTGCGCATTAGGAGCACGTGGCTCAGGCGTTAAGCGCATTAATTAGCGCAGGGACGTCTCTCCGCAGCGTTCTGTCAAAGCAGACACGGGAAAGAAGAAAAAAAATCCACCCAGCTTTTCTGTTCAATCTCAGCCTCGGCGAGAAAAGCCATGTTGCTGAAAGCTGAGATCAGCTGGCACAAAGCCCAGCTCGCAGGCGGACTCATTCAGGCCGGGCTGGGAGGAACGGGCGTTTATTCCTCAAAAGAGCAATAAAGCCATTACAGCGAGTAGGGAAAAGAAACATCGCTCATGCATGGCTGCTGAAACATCAGTCAATAGAGCAGGTTTTTGCTTGAGCATGTATATATGTACTCTCGTGTAGCCAGACATTTGACTAGCAGCTTGAAGTTGGTTTACATAAAATTGTTCACTTTGACAGAAAGAGTGATAGGGTTGGTAGAACAATCTACCAAATTGGCATCAGACGATGTCTGTGAAACACTGCAATGGACGATGACATTGGGATTGGGGTGGGGGTGGGGGTGGGGGGTAGATTCGGTAGATGGCCATCTGTCAAAACATTCCCATATTATGTCATATATAAATAAAATTTGCATAATGTAGTTTATGTTTTTCTAACAAAATAGTTTTAAAAATGTCATATTAGCCATATCCTGAGTATTGAGTAATTATTGATTAAAAGAAAAAAAGAATGTGTATATATATATATATATATATATATATATATATATATATATATATACAGTGCTATGCATAAGTGAATACACCCATGCTAAAGTTGACTAAAAAGAGGAATAAAAAATCATATTTTGGAAATTGAACTTAATGCCTTAATTAAAAAAAATAGGAAAAATCCAACCTTTAAGGACACCAATTTTCTTTGTGAATGAATAATGTATCGTAAATAAATAAATGTTCTTCCTTAAAATACATGGTGCATAAGTGTGTACACCCCTATGTTAAATTCCCATAGAGGCAGGAAGATTTTTATTTTTAAGTATTTTTTTATTTTGGAATTAAAATAGCCCCACATCATCACATAGCCTTCACCATACCTAGAGATTGGCATGGTTTTATTTCAGTTAGCCTAATAGCTAGTTTGATTTGCATTGAGAGATGATCTTATGGAAAGTACCCCATGCCAATCTCTAGGTATGGTGAAGGCTATGTGATGATGTGGGGCTATTTTAATTCCAAAGGCCAAGGGAACTTTATCAGGATGCATAGTATCCTAAAAAAAAAAAAAAAAAAAAAAACGTAAAAAAAAAAATCTGCCTGCCTCTATGGGAATTTAACATAGGGGTGTACACACTTATGCACCATGTATTTTAAGGAAGAACATTTATTTATTTACGATACATTATTCATTCACAAAGAAAATTGGTGTCCTTAAAGGTTGGATTTTTCCTATTTTTTTTAATTAAGGCATTAAGTTCAATTTCCAAAATATGATTTTTTATTCCTCTTTTTAGTCAACTTTAGCATGGGTGTATTCACTTATGCATAGCACTGTATATAGTACATGCCTATTTTCAAGGATACAATACTACGAACCTGGCAGCTAGTTCTTGCCAGAAAAGTTCTGTATTTTTGCTATGATTAAAAAATAAATAAACATCTGCTATAGTAACTTAAAAAAATAACAAAAAATGAAAATTATTTAGTCAAAATGAAAAGGACGTTGTGACAGCGTTTTCTTGATGTGAAACAATAAAAAAAAAGTAGGGCAGGACTTGATTTTGTCCATTGGGAATTTATTGGTTTACATGGTTTGCTATTGGTCGATCTCATGTCAGTGAAAGGTTGTCCCGCCCTCGTGCCAGTAGAGAAGAGAAGAGATGTTACTGCAAGAGGGAGGGGAAGTTATTTTGATTAAAGATTACAAGGGCACTATCAATACATTCATTTGTATATTATTTTATAAGGAATATGACATTTAAAATCTTTTTTTTAATTAGAATTACATTCGGACAACATACATCAAAAGGTGATTATGCAAGACTTCTAATCAGGCACTGATTATAGTACCTGTGCACCCTGCCTGCCAGAAATTGTGTACAACCAGCATATTAGATCGTTCCTTGATGCTTTGCGAAGGCTCTTGCAATGTGTGTGTGAAATACGCATCAGACGATCCACGAACAGTCCGTAGGCGTGCTGTCTGAAGCTGAGACAACTGCAAAGTCAGAGTCCATCGGTGTTAGCTTCATCATCCTGTAAATTCCCACACAGATTTCACTAGCCTCTCACAAACAACAAACAAACAAACCAAAGCAAAAGACTTAACCAAAACCCTCTGATCTCAGTCTTGCAGAAAACAACCCTCTTTTCTCATTGAAGTGATGTTTTGAGTCAAATTTGAAGTTCAAGGGAACCGGGAACCGCCTGAGTTTTATCTTCTTTACAGCGCGTGTAAGTATAATCCAAAACAACTGTTACGTCTTGATTATAGTTCCACCATTGTACTCCCGCACACATACGTTATTAAAACCGTGAGACAGCACTTCATACGCCGTAATTGAAAATGGAAATGAATTCTAAAGAAAATAAGCTTAGTTTGCATATTCATGTAATGGCGGTGTGAAGTCAGAGAGAGCAGGGAACATCATGGCCTTTTCCATGGCCGTTTTGATTAACTTTTGTTCAAGGAATATCAAATATCTCACAGCACAAGCACTTTACAAAGTGAGCCACATCCACGGGCCAAACGCTTAGCCTTTCGGGAAATTCTTCATCTGTAATGTTAATGAAAATCATGATCTGCATACGTACGGCCATAAAGAGGGATGGAAGATAAGCTAAATTAAATCTGCAGCTATCAGATCGAGAAAACACAGAGATAGAGAGAGACTGCTGCTGAAGTCATAAAGGCCGTTTACGCCGACAGTGATTACATCGTTTGAGGTCGCTGTACTGTATCGCAATGTGTATCATGCGAGTTACAATGTCTGCACTCCCATTGGTAGGCGCCACACTGTGTCACTGCATATTTGCATAGAGCTGAGCAGCTGAACTCCGCTCACGTGTCGCATCGCCAAAGGCCTGATTTGACTCAAATCTCAAAGAGAAAGACTTCTGGTTGTCATTAGGGGCTTTCCCACCAGAGGAACGTTTTCATAGTTCCTATGACTATTGGCAGAAGTACCCGCTTTTTGGCATGTTCGCACCGCAGGAACTGGGAGTGATTTTAGTTTTTTGGGGATTACATTAGCTCATACTTCAGAGTTAGGGATAGGTCACCCAAAAATGTCAAATTGTGTCATTAATTACTCACCCTCATGTCGTTCCAAACCTGTAAGACTTTCATTCATTTTCGGAACACAAATGAAGATCTTTTTGATGAAATCTGACAGCTTTCTGTCCCTCCATTGACAGCTCTGCAACTAGGCTACCACTCTGACGCTTCAAAAAGCTCATAAAGAGATCATAAAACTAATCCATATGAATTGAGCAGTTTAGTCCATACATTTTCTGAAGAGGCACGATTGCTTTATATGATGAAAAGATTGAAATGAGGCTTTTATTCACATATAAACATTCATCAACTCACACATCAGTTGTAGTAAACGGAAACTCAAGCATGCTCGCTTGATGTGCGAGAACCAATGCGTCAAGCAGGTTCGGTTGAGCTTCTGTTTATGTTCACTGATCTATATGTGATCTAAGTCTATATGTGAATAAATGCCTGAATTCAATCTGTTCATCGTGTCAATTGCCTAGCTGTCAATGGAGAGACAGAAAGCTCTCAGATTTCTTCAAAAATATCTTAATTTATGTTCTGAAGATGAACGAAAGTCTTACGGGTTTGGAATGACATGAGGGTGAGCAATTAATGACAGAATCTTCATTTTTGGGTGAACAATCCCTTTAAATGACGTTGCTGACGAATGGTGGTGGTGCAGATGCAACAGGAAAATAGCCAGAGGGAAATATGTGTTCTCTGGGGACCGTCCTAGTGACTAGCTCCTATAACTGAGTTCCTATAAGTACCCGGTGTGAATGCCCCTAATGTGAACCTTTGTCAATGTGGGCCTATCAAAACTGCCTCCAGCATAAACATTGCAAATGAACAACATGTGCATCAAAGAGCCTTGACCTGAGAATGAATATGTTACATGACAATATTCAAGCAAAATTCTGTTGCTGCTGGCTATTTGTGACAAAATACTGAACCGAAAGAAAGATGCACTTTTGACTAAAATCAGATAGCATTTAACAACCATCCCCAATTTTAAAAGTGATGTTGCCACTATCCTCAACACTCTTCAACACGTTCAAGAATATGAACAGAAAGCACTTTAATTACTGCACAATGACTGAAATGGCACAAACAGTTCAGTAACCAACTGCATGTTCAAGGTATTTGTGATAGTTGGCTGCATGGTGAGAAAGCTTGTAGAAACCTGTGATATGAGTTCAGCTGTAGTCTGTGCATAATCTTTTATTCATCCCTCACGTAACAATGGCTAGATACTGAAAACGTGCTTCCTTACAGTTCTCAAACACATAAGGCCTCGGACAGAAAAGCCCACTGGTTCACTGAAAGCTTCACAGCAATGTTTGGAGCCATCAGGGTGTACAGTACAGCACGCTCCTAAAAAAGTGGCCACATTTACCAAATAGCCCAAAAATGGGTTGTCAACCATAAACCACCTGACCTTGACTTCCCCCGACAATACACTATTACACTCCTAGAACCTCTTTATGTCAGGTGCTTCATATATAGAACCTTTCAGGGGATCATTTCATTAATTTACTTTTAATTTAATTAATTTAGATTTAATTCATTCTTAATTTGAATTCAACTTTACAAATTAAAAGGCTCATAAACAATTTATCACCAGATCTTTTTCTCTAACCTGTTAAATAAAGTATTTTGCAATCATTTAAATATGAATGTCATTAAATGTATTGTAAAATATCAGTCCACGTGGTGCAAGACATCGATACACATTTTTAAGCAACACATTTCACAAAAAGTAAATGGAAAGTAAATTTACATCTTGACTCAGTTTTAAAGAACATTTTATGCCAAAAAGGAGATATATATAAGAAGAAATGTCTTCTTTTTTTGTGGCTTCAGTCACTGTATTACTCTCTTTTTGTACTGCCAACAATTTAATGAAACAACTCTGAAATAAGTTTTTCATCTTTGCAACTACACAGAATGTCATTGTGAACTGAATTGTGCCATTTAGCACTCTTTTATTGACAACTTCTGAAAAAAAGTCTTTTTGAGTGCCTCTTATGTAAGTCGAACCTTGAATTCAATAACTGTTTCACTCTCTTCTGTGGATCTTTCTTTCTATGCACAAAGTTTTTCAGCAACATGGTTCTATCTATCTATCTATCTATCTATCTATCTATCTATCTATCTATCTATCTATCTATCTATCTATCTATCTATCTATCTACAGTATCTATCTGTCTGTCTATCTATTCATGTCTGTCTATGTATCTATCATTCTCTCTGTTTCTATCTATCTATCTATCTATCTATCTATCTATCTATCTATCTATCTATCTATCTATCTATCTATCTATCTATCTATCTATCTATCTATCTATCTATCTATCTATCTATCTATCTATCTCTCTATCTATAGATCAATGTTTGTCTGTCTATGTATCATTCTATCTATTGTTCTCTCCCCATTTCCATCCATCCATCCATCCATCTGTCTGTGCTGTGGGTGTGTTTGGGTGTGTTTCTGTCTCACTCTCATTACCTCAGTCTGTTGATCATGAGATTCAGGGTCTGCCATCAGACGCATACGGGGTCAAAAGTCATGACCTCTGCTGACTCTGAGGCTTGGATGTGACAGTGTCCTTTAAGTGGCCACTAATCTGTGTCAGCTTTTCACACAACAGTGTCAGAGTGTGTGCGTGTGAGACAAACAGCCTTAGAGTGCATTTTCACTCATCTTTGTGATGAGCAAGCGTGTGTGTGTGTGTGTGTGTGTGTGTTTTTCCTCTTACCAGAGCGTGACAGTGATGTATGGAGCTGACCAGAACAAACTAAGTTTCACCTTTACAGGCACAGGGAATGGATTACAGTGAGTGTGCGTGATCAGATGTGAGTAGCTGTCATTACCTCTGCCAGACTTAAAATCCCTTTTCTGAGAATCTAAGCTCTGCTCCACTCAGTCTAGAGCCGTCATCGGCGCGCAGATGCATGTCATTTAATGCACTTCATTTGTTTCCAAACATGCCCTGATGAAAACACGCAAACCACAATCTCGAAGTCTAAATCATCCATTTCATCTGTCAGAGAGTACAAGCATTAGGCTGCATCATTCTTTATATGAATTGACAAGAACAAACAAGTGAACATCCATTCCATCAAAACCACACATGCACTCAAGAAGCAAAGATCTTGTTCCGCAACTAATACTAATCATTTGAAATTATATCTGGAAAGTGAAATATCTGAACATCCTTAAGACTTGTTTACAGAGAAAATATAGAACTGTGTTCCCAACACACATTTAATTGATTTTTTTTTTCTTGGTTTAAGCATATATAAAAACAAAATTATGCTTAAAAAAATATTTTAAAAATGCCAATTGAGTGATAAAAAAAAATGCACCTCTCAAAAAAATAGGTTCAAATATTTGAAAACTATCACTCAGCCTGTCATATCCAAAAATGAATAAGATAATGAATTTTGTCTTCATCGGGTTACTGTCACTAGAGTAAAACCATGGTAAATTATCCATAAAAGATTAAACCAAAACTACAGTGAAATAAATGACAGGATATTGACATTTGTGTCCCAGAGCGTGAAGTGTGTGTGTGTGTGTGTTTGTGCACATGTGTGTTTGTACCATATGTGTTGTGACTCACAGGACCTGATAGAAAACCTGACAGCCCTCAGCAGGCTGTTGCCACGACAACGCCACAGCTCTCAACTCACTGGCCTCTCCCAGCTTCTCCAAACTAACGGTAAGCGCTAATCTTCTTGATGACTGAGTCCTCGGACACGGTCACCAAAACGTCTCTATTCTGTATTTTCCATTTCTTTTAGAGATTAAGATGGACAGTGAGAGAAAGAGACATAATTAGTATTCTAAAGTCCTCCATCGGCACAGTTGAGAGTTGGCAGGGTGCGACATCGCTTCATGAGGAGGTCTGACATCAACTCTTTTCCTCCAAATCGCTCCTCCTCTCTCCTCTATCCATTTTAGTTTGTTATTATTATTATCATCGTCATTATTAGTTAGTTGACAACACAGGCCCCTAAAACATCAGTACAAATATTTAAACAGCTTTACAGCACAAATAATTCACAATATTTAACAGAGGAATTAATATAAGTGCTTTTATAAAATAAGCTTTACATTTCTGCTTTTAAATCCTTCAAAAATTGACGTCATGCACTTCCATTGTAAGCGCCTCACTATAAACTCAAAAAAAAAAAAAAAAAAAGGATGAGTCAAAATTATTATTTTGAGGTAATCAACATTGCGCATTGAACCAAGAATATTCCTTTCAGAAACCTGTGCTTTCTAATAACATTCATTCACCCTCTCCATGAAATAAACTATTATTACACACACAAATCTACCAACAGCTAACAACTTTCACTGGTTCAAGGTATACTATTTAATGTTCTCTCAATAAAAGCTCTGCCATTACCATATAATCACTTTCTGATTTCCTAGATAAACAAACCTTGATTTTGTCCTTATGCTTTGATTACAGCGGTATTTAGTAAAGCCCTGAACATCCTCTGGAGCTTTTAGCCTCATGGTGCAGCTAATAGACTGGATAGAGAATCATGCTGTTTTACAAAACACAACTCTTTGGCTCACATAATGCTTGACAATGACAAATGAGGGTTAAAATACACACAAACAAAGACACATATACAGAAATCACAGATAACAAATGATATGGCACATAGCTTCCCAGGGAATGTTCTCAGAGCACTGGCTAACGTTCTGGTAAGGTTCTCTCAAAGTTATGGGGACACCCATTGCAGAACATAGAACAAAGGTAACAGAGGGCTAAATACACAGAAGAAAGCAATCAATGAAACAGGGAACAGGTGTGCAACTAATCAGAAACCATAACAAGTGGCAAATGAGGCAAATTGTGACAGGGAAAATTAAACGGAACATGATCATGACAAATTATGTGCTCACACTATACGGTCCGATCGTCGAGCTGCGACTTGACTGCTCACGCTATACGTGTGAAATGTGCACGATAAACCCCCGTGCCGAGTTGTAGGGTAGGCCTACTTTTATTTTTTATATTCATATTACAATTAATTTTCCCCTCAATAATTCTACAGCGCATCACCGCATAACTGACGTGCTGAGAGGATAATGAAAGATTACTCTCACGTAAAGTTTGCACATATCCACTGACTCGCCTTAATGGTTTAAAACTGGTTTAAAACAATATTGCGACGTGACATTTTTCTTTATCACCAATTGCCAAATGATGGACAACGGTTCATATTTCCTGTGATAATAAAATGAAATAAATATTAAATAAGTAAGTTAAAAAAGTGAAAAGTGAAACAAGTAAATTAAATGGCATTTTTTGGCATGCCAAAATTATTTTCTGGCATGCCAAAAATAAATCGGACCATCCGATTGCCGGTCGGGAGAGGTTAATCACTAATAGTTTCCCCTTGTACACTGCACGACAAAACTGAAAATCGGCCCGATTTAAAAAAAAGTTTTGCACACATTGTCTATGGAACTTTTTTCTGAAATTTTTTTGTTGTTACTACTTGTTCCAGTGTTCAATGTAATGTTCCCATAATGTTTGCAAAACTTAAAATGGAATGTTCCCTTAATGTTCATCTAACTAAGGGTATGTTTACACGACAACAAAAATGCTTAAAACTGAGTTTTTCCTTTGAGTTGTCAAAACGATCCCCTTTCACATGGATCCGCGAAAACGACAAACAATTCTGCATTCTGCTGACAGGCCATTAGGTGGCGATGAAACGCATACACTGAGCAAGTAATACGCATGTGCATGACGTCATCGTCTTCAGAGATTTGCGTTTTTGTTGTTTACACAGAGAACGTTTTCAAAAACGTGCACTTTGAAACACGTTTTCAAAAGTTTGCGTTTTCAGGCACCCAAAATGCCGTTGTAGTGTAAACGAACGGCTAAAACGCATAAAAAGTTCTACGTTTTTAGTTGAAAACGGAGTCATGTAAACGACCCCTAAGAAAATGCTTTTAAAACAACGTTCAGAAATAATAACTTAAGAACGTTAGCAAAACGTTCTTGGAACAAGCTTTCATTAGCTGAGTTAGTGGTTAGCGCATGTGCTACAATGCGCTGAGCAGTCATGCTTACCTAGGGTGACCAGATGGGATGATCCTGGGTTTATGAGCCATGTCGTGCATCCCAACGGAGTTGCTGTCAGGATGCCATTTGTCAAGATAATTAGTCTTAACTTTAGCATGATTGCTATAAATGTCTTAAATGGATATTTAACAATGTTATGTGTAGCCTTTAAGGTTTAGTTAATGTAAAAACAATGTCTCATGTCATTACAAACCCCTATGACTCTGTCTTCAGCTGACCACAAAAGGAGATTTTATAAACAAAAGGCCGGATTTGAAATCAGTTGCCTGCATATAAGTGTTAACGGATAAGATGAAGCACCAACAATCTACATCATCTTTATCAAGGTCATCTGGTCACCATGTGCTCATCCGACAATATGAATTTGTGAAATATTCTTGATACTATTAAATAATATGGCAAAAAAAAAAAAAAGAAAAAAAAAAAGATCCTCCTTGATCCTTCCCATTTCTCCAGTCCTGGCAATGACAGCCCACCTGACTAAAACGAGCTCTAATATTTATAAGATACTTAAAGTGGTATTGTGAATTTTAAAAGAAGCATTTTGATGTCTGAGGTGGTAAAAACCTCTCTTTGGCTGTAATGAAATTTGCCTCGGCTATTAGCTTTGTCTTGCTAAGAGCTGGTCTCTCTTTAAGCGCCGCAGCTCATTAACTGCAAGGGAGGGTCGATTAATCCATAACAGTTAACGAAAGATGCTCACGCACGGCCTTCCTTTCCATTTTCTTTAATGTCTGTGTCTCTAACACTTAAAATTCCTGTCATCTATCTCTCTCCTGCTCTAAAACACACACGCACATATAAAGAACTCTCCAATACTGTTTCCACACTAATAGCAAAAGACCTAGAGCACTTGCACTTATCGATATGTATTATACTTTTAGGCTTTTTACCAACAACTGCTTGCAGTGTTTTTTTTTTTTTTTTTTTTTTTAGTTCATCAGATGGATGGATGGATGGATGGAACGACAGACAGGAGTGCATTTCCCGTACAACGACGTAACTCGCAGCTTAACTACCACACTCTCAGAAAAAAAAAGGTACAAAAGGTACACCTTTGTACCTAAAGAGTGCATATAAGTCCCTCAAAGGTACATATTGGTACCAAACGTGTACATATCAGTACCTAAATGGTACATATTAGAACCCCTTTTAAGGGTACTGTCCCAGTGACAGCTTTTGTACCTTTTTTTCTGAGAGTGCATAGTACGATGCATCGTTGAAGAAATCAAGTATATCTAGTCACAACTGTTTCCCGACACCGTATTGTCGCAAATTGGTTCAACCATGTTGGTTAATGATGTCATGCAGGTGTTGGAGTAATAACTTCTTTTAATGAATCTGTTTGAGATTTAATTAATGGTAGATGTTTTTCTATAAATTACAGACATGGCATCCGATGACTATTTCTCATTTTTCTCAGTTATTTTGCTTTATTTCCAGATTCAATCATAGGCTCGTTCTTACGTAGTAGAGCACGTTCCCACATGCGCACTCTTCAAAAATGACGCTTTAAATCTCTTGACAAACTAAAAGACGTAAATGACATTGGTATGTATTCTAAATAAAATATAATAAATTGTACTGAATGTCAGCTTGCTTATTTGGTTCAAGATAAGGATTTATAGACTCCACATGTCATGCAAACTAGAAACTCTGCTTCTAACCACAGGTCTACAGCTGTCGTTCCAAACACAAAACTTTGCGATGCTGTTTGCGAATGTTCATTAGAATAGTTTTGTGAAACACTGACTCGTTGAACTTTGCTGATAACGACGGAAATTGCGACCACAGTTGGCTAACGATGCTTTTGGGAAACGCACCCCAGAACGGTAGATCGAACGAACGAACGAACGATAGATAGATAGATAGATAGATACTGTAGATAACAAACGATAGATCAAATGATAGAGCAAACAATAGAACAATAGAACAAACGAATGAACGAACGATAGATAGAAAGATATCGAACGAACAAACGAATGAACGATAGATAGATAGATAGAGTGTGTCTAAGTGATCTAAGATCTAAGTGATCTTTTCTGTTTGCCCACTACAATAAACAAAACAAAAAACCACTATGCGTGTGTGTTTTAAAGGAAGGGCGGAAAACTACCACACCGCCATTTACAATCTAATTCAGAACAATGCTCCGAAAGTGGGACTAGAGGGAGAAGCAGATCCAAAATATTCCTATCTTAACTAAATATCAGCGCTGACAGCCCTTTGCTCCATGTGGAAACCTCCGTCTGGGATGCACATGGAGTGTGTGTGTGTGTCTGTGTGTGTGTTGGAGTCGAGGTGCGAGTCTGAACAAGCGAGCGCTCACGTCTGTCCCGGCCTAACTAAATAAGCTCTCTCTCTCTCTGCCACCTCATTACCTGCGCCGCCTGCGAGCGCTTCAATTGTGTATGAAGCGGAGGTGATGAAAGCAGGAGTCTAAAAGCGACACGCTTCGCTTGCACAGCTTTATTCTGTCAGCAGTTTACCCTCGAGAGAAGCGCCACCGCCAGTTTGAGCAGCGAGCTTTTACACTCGTATTTGCCGCTGGATTAGTTTATTTGTTTTGACTCTTCTGTCGCTATCTGATCTTCATGTGCTGTCACGCCATTGTTGATTCATCCGGGTGCGTTTTGTTTCTACGGCAGACTGGTGTGTGTGTCGAGATGTTTGTCTGAGGACGGGTGACTTGCAGATGTCAGCTAAACAAACGTCAACTTGCCATTCTGGTGCGGACATAAATAACAAAATAATAAACATTTCTTTATTTTTTTCACATAAACCTACTGGTTATTTAGAACAACACCACACACGCACACACCAAAAAACAGATGCATTAACAAGTTATTTATTTATTACTCTAAGGTGTTGAATATTTTCCTGGTACGTGTTGTCTAGAATAAACAAACAAACAAACAAACAAACAAACAAACAAATGCATATATTTATAGAAACAGCTATGTTTGCTAGTCTGTTTACTAACTCTATAAAAACAAGGCTATGTATGCATGTATGTATTAGCTTGTGTTAGCTTTACTTAATTGTCTAACAATAAAAAAGTGAATAAATAAACATACATAATAGGAACTGTTATGCATGAAGCAGAGTTTTATTTTTCAGTTTGATATTCTGATGCATAAATATTTATAGAAAACGCTATACAAGTTTTATTTCTAGGTCTGTATAAACTTGCATTTACTTTTTTTATTAATTTATTAATTTATCGATTGCTAACGTTAATGAATTTACTTGCTTTATTGTCAGCTTTATTTTTATTTTATTTGTCTAAATAAACAAAAACATTTAAACAAATAAACAGATGCATATAATTATAGGAATTGCTATGTATGTAGTTGAGTGTTCTGATGCGTAAATACAAGAACAAGAAAAAAAAGCAACATTCCCAACATTGATATTCATTAACCTCAGTTATTTTGTAAGTGTGTCTGAAATAAACAAACAAATAAATTAGCAGAAGCAGGGACTTTCAGATACAGTGTTTCTCTAGTACGTTTACAGCAACATACACTTCATTAATATGCATTAGCGCTAGTTATTTTCCAAATGTCTCTAGAATAAACAAATCAAATACAAAGATAAACAGATGCATATAATTACAGCAACAACTGCAAGTCAGTTTGCCATTCATAAGTTAATAAAATAAGTAATGCTAATCATTACTCTGGTTTACAGTAGTTCCTCCAACATCATCAATACTCATTACCGCTGGTTAAAGCTACAATATGTCATTTTTTCTGTAATAAAACATCCAAAAATCACTTGCACAGTGTGATATATTTCCTGCAATTGTGTACTTAAAATATCCCAAAAGTTCCAAAAGATTTTTAATTTCAGAGAAATAATGGCTCGTCCATGTTCACTTGTCGCCTGTCAATGACGAAATATCCGCGTTATCCCTGGTTTCCGCTCGTACTCCATAGTAACCATGGCGACAGACGTGGACATCTGCGTTACGTCTAGCGGCACGCTCACGCTGTTGTTGTTTCGTTCAAACATTATGGACCATGACAAGCAGACTTTGGGACAAAAGGAGAACTAAAATGAGGATCAATATCAGCGTGGCGTTTTCGAGATGCCGAGAGCTCCACGTCCGTGACAAACTTCGACTTGACAGAGACGCCGCTCCTGCATGCACTTTATTAGACAGGTGAGCAAATGTACATAAAACTAATCAATGTTATATAGCTAAACGTGATGAAATGTTAGAATATGATCAGTATGTTATTCTAATGTTGATCTAGCTTACTCATACAGACAAACTAACACATAGAATAACATTATAACTCTCAACACACTCACATGCAGTTTAGTGTGATAGTGTAGACCAAGTGAAACAACGCTGCGTTACCTGACAAGTTTCATTCGTCTAATAAACTGACCTGTGTGAGTATTAATTCAGCACTTGCGAGTAGTTCGGTAGAATGAAATGTCCTTATTCCTCTGCGGGACTCGCGTGTGGAGCTGATATCTGTCTCTCATTAGCAATCACGCCCTGCTTCATACCACAGTCATGTTAAAAACATCAATGTATTCACTCATCCATAAACATTATTAGATCCTTCGGTATGACGGCAAGTTCCATAATTCCGCTTATGCGTCATCAACCTCCGCCTTTGTTATTGTAAGAGGTTAGCGACACCTAGCGGCGAAAAAAATAAATAAAAAAATGACATATTGTAGCTTTAATTGTGATTCTAGATTAAACAAATAACTAAACCAAGTAAACAAATACAGATTATTTATATAACCAACTATATACAGAATGTAGTTAAGTTTTAATTTCGGGTTTGTTTAAACTCGCACTGATTACCGATGCAAAAACCAGCCAATTCAGATCAACTTTTTTAAATAAATGGTAATTTATTGTTCGCTTTAATGAGGCATCTAATTAACAGAGCAGCTCAGTATGCAGGATTTTCTCTCTTTGATATCAGAAAGGATGCTGGAATATTTCAACGTGCCAAGCTTTGAAGGTGAGCACATACACACACACACACACCTGAGGCCGTGCTGACTTTGGTGACTTTGTCAAAGACTCGCAGCCTCTGGCCAAGTGAAGAAGAGGATTAAACCGCGTATGCGTCGCTCAAGCGATCCAACAAAATAATGAACAGACAATTGAATAAGGAATAAACATTTTAATGATAAACAGATGGGCAAGGTTAGATTTGTGGCCTTTCCCGCTTCCTCTTTGTTAGGAGTGCGTTTATTGCGCCAGCAGCGTCCGATAAGTTCTATATGCCACATGGCCTTTGATGGCACAACCTGCAGTTTGGAGTTGATAATGTCCCTTTACATAAAATGTAAACATCTGAATGTTGTCGGTACGACATCGATAGTGTTACTACCTCTCATACTGCACACTCACACATTCACATGCACACAGAGAGATCTGAAAAGATCTAAACAGCCCCAGAAAAAAACAAACATTTACTGCACAAAAAGATCAGTGTTCCTCATGGTTTTTTGTTTGTTTTGTTTTTTCATTCCAAGGCCGAAAAAAATAATCAAAACACCCTATGGAGGAAAAGATATTAGTGTCTCTGTAAGTTGTAATGATGATAAAGCTGCAAAGTTTTTGAGAACAAATTGAAAAAAAAGGAATACATTTAAATTTAGAGTTAAAATACAGGGGTTTTTGTACATTTTTACACACACACACACACACACACACACACACACACACACACACACACACACACACACACACACACACACACACACACTGTTTTTGGGGACAATCCATATAGGCATAATGATTTTTTTATACTGTACAAACTATAAACTATATTCTGTCTACCCCTCATTTTTACATGTTCAAAAAAACATCACTTCTGTATGATTATATGATATATAAGCCATTTTCCTCATGGGGACCAAAACATTTCCGCACAAGGTCAAGGGTTTCGTATATTGCCATCTTTGTGGGGATATTTTTGTCTCCATAACGTAGCGTTTACACACACATGAAATCACCTGTGAAGTTACTCCAGGGTGTATGGCTTAAAAAGCAAAAATTTAGCTTTTCATGATGACTTTTCACCCTCTCTGACCTTTAGAATTATTGTGTTTTTTTTATGCTGTGTCTCTTCACAAAACAAATGAAAAACGGCACTTTGCTATGCTTACACATCAACAGCGTGTTTGCGGTCATGTCTAAAATAATTTGCACTGGCCTTCAAAAACTATTAACTTGTGATTGGCTCACAACACAAACCCTGTTACGATTAGACTGACGTGATCAGCAATCTTTCATCAGCGATCTTTGTGAATATATATCTATATATATATATATATATATAATTATATATATATATATATATATATATATATATATATATATGAAGAGTTCAGATGCAAAAGCCTATATTTAAGTTCAGTAATTTCACTTAAATGGCAATGAAAATTGCCTATTAATTGTCATTTAAGTGAAATTACTGAACTTAAATATACGAGCTTGATAAAAATGACCATTCCATACAGGAAAATAGAAGAACACAAACAACAGGACATAAATCCCTGACCCTTAAAATGTTGCTATAGGATAACGTCTCAGGTTACGACTGTAACCTATGTTCCCTGAGAACAGGGAACGAGACACTACGTCAGAATGACGCTATGGGGAACGCCTCAGGCGTGACAGGTGTCTGAAATAAATATCAACTCACGTCAATTATGTTGACCGGCGACAGCCCGTGAATCATCAGCTTGATTGATTAACGCGCAACCTGGATGTATAAAGGGAAGCCTTGCATACATGACAACATCCTATCGTCTGAAGGGACTGTTGCAGGCAGGCCCCGAGGCATGGCAGGAAGACGTAGTGTCTCGTTCCCTGTTCTCAGGGAACATAGGTTACAGTCGTAACCTGAGACGTTCCCTTTCGAAAGGGAACTCTACACTACGTCAGAATGACGCTATGGGGAACGATATACCAACGCCACCATGCTGAGGGGAGTGCATGCCCAAAGGCAGTGACAACTGTCCGAACCAGTAATTCAGAAAACACTGGAACCACTCACCCTTAGGTCACATCGGGCTGTCAGTGACAGCACTCCCTACCGGTCATCACCCAAGCTAATGAACCAAGAAACCGCCAGAACATAGTTAATGGGGGGTATATCTGGGCCAGCTCAAAGGCTTAGGACCACAGCTTCCAAAAGAAGGGGTCCCTTCTAGGGAGTGTGGCTAGGGGGCCCAAGGGACTCCCAGCCAGTCACTATTCAGGGGAGCGTGCCACCTGAAATACCACCAGGCAGGCCTGACCTGGTGTCACTACATAAGACACTAGAGTCTGGCCACTTCCTGTCTGTCTGAAGACAGAGCCTCTGGACACTTGCCTTAAGAAGGCATCCAACCCGAGGGACTGCAAAACAGGCAGTGAACCACTCAGCCCGGATCTCAGAGACGGGAAACCCTGGAGAGTATGACTCAGCATAGTGCTTTACAACCCTTGCCAGCGAGGGGAGTCTCTCTACTCGATCCATGGATCTACCCAGTGTTTGTGTTTCAAAACACTGAGGAGGCCTGTGAGGGCCTAAAGGGAGCTACCTCCAGGAAGGCCTGGTAGGACCTCTAACCTGGCGACCACAACATGGGGGAGCTTGTATTCAACCACAATATGTGGGAGCTTACCTTCAGGAAGGCCGGTGAGGCCTCTGACCTGGCAACCACAACATGTGGGAGCTCATATTAGGAAGGCCGGTGAGGCCTCTAACCTGGTGACCACAGCATGTGGGAGCTCCTATCAGGAAGGCCGGTGAGGCCTCTAACCTGGCGACCACAACATGTGGGAGCTCATATCAGGAAGGCCGGTGAGGCCTCTAACCTGGTGACCACAGCATGTGGGAGCTCCTATCAGGAAGGCCGGTGAGGCCTCTAACCTGGCGACCACGTCATGTGGGAGCTCATATCAGGAAGGCCGGTGAGGCCTCTAACCTGGCGACCACAGGATGTGGGAGCTCACTTTCAGAAAGGGAATAAAGCGTACAGCGCACAACCCTTACCATAAAAAATGGAAATCGAAAGTACATGAAAGAAAGTGCATGTACTTAGCCATTCTGAACCCAAGAAGGCCTGATGAGGCCTCTAACCTGGCGACCACAGCATGTGGGAGCTCATACTCGGGAAGGCCGGTGAGGCCTGTAACACGGTGACCACAGTGTGTGGGAGCTCATCAGAATGTGGAAGTTAGCTAGAGAAAAACATCTGTCGTAATAAAGTGACGACAGGAAGTATCTAGAATGGGACCCGAAGAGAAAGACCAGGGTCTGAGCCACATAGGAAGGGACAGAAGCGATACGCGCATGACCCTTACCATAGAAAATGGATTTTAGAAAATACACAAGACATAAGTCGTGTGACTTACCATAAGCATGGTATAAAAAAGGTACGGAACGTATGTACCAAAAAGGAATGAAGTAAAGGTTTGCTCGTACTTCATCACTCTAAAAACACAGTATGTGTGAGCCCACATTCGGGAAGGCCGGATGAGGCCTGTAACCTGACATGTAAAAGCTCAAAACCAGGAAGGCCTGGTGAGGCCTGTAACCAGGGAACCACCTTACGTGGGAACCTATAATCAGGAAAGCCAGAAGAAGCCTGCAACCTGATAGACACAATACGTGGGAGTTCTCATTCAGTAAGGCCTGGTGAGGCCTGCCACCTGACATGAAAGAACTCATAACCAGGAAGGCCGCAGAGGCCTAAAGCCTGGTGACCACTAATTGTGGAAGGTTAAAACTCAGGAAGGCCGGTGGGGCCTGTGACCTAACGACCACCGCACGTGGGAGCTCAAATTCAAGAAGGCCTGGTGAGGCCTATAACTTGATAATCACAGTAAGTGGAAGCTCACAGCATGTAGGAGCTCACATTCAGGAAGGCCGGCGAGGCCTGTAACCTGACATGTGAAGACTCCTAACCAAGAAGGCCTGGTGAGGCCTATAACCTGGCGAATACAGTATGTGGGAGCTCATATACAACCACAGTATGTGGGAGCTCATACTCAGAAAGGCCTGGTGAGGCCTCTGACCTGATAACCACAGAATGTGGGAGCTCATAACCAGGAAGGCCAGATGAGGCCTGTAACCTGATGACCACAGTATGTAGGAGCTCACATTCAGGAAGGCCGGTGAGGCCTGTAACCTGACATGTGGAGGCTCTTAACCAAGAAGGCCTGGTAAGGCCTATAACCTGGCGACTATAGTATGTGGGAGCTCATATACAACCACAGCATGGGGGGAACTCATACTCAGGAAGGCCGGTGAGGCCTCTAACCTGGCGACCACAGCATGTGGGAGCTCAAATCAGGAAGGCCTAGTGAGGCCTCTGACCTGATAACCATATAACAGGGGAGCTCATATTCACCACAGTATGTGGGAGCTCACATTCAGGAAGGCCAGTGAGGCCTGTAACCTAACATGTGGAGGCTCGTAACCAGGAAGGCCTGGTGAGGCCAATAACCTGGCAACTACAGTATGTGGGAGCTCATATCCAACCACAGTATGTGGGAGCTCATACTCAGGAACGCCTAGTGAGGCCTGTGACCTGACAACCACAGCATGTGGGAGCTCATATTCAACCAAAATATGTGGAAGCTCTCATTCAGGAAGGCCTGGTGAGGCCTCTGACCTGATAACCATAGAATGTGGAGGCTCATATTCAAGAAGGCCTGGTGAGGCCTAAAACTTGATAACCACAGAATGTGGGAGCTCATATTCAACCACAGTATGTGAGAGCTATACTCAGGAAGGCCTAGTGAGGCCTATGACCTGATAACCACAGTATGTGGGAGCTCATATTCAAGAAGGCCTGGTGAGGCCTAAAACTTGATAACCACAGAATGTGGGAGCTCATATTAAACCACAGTATGTGGGAGCTCATAATCAAGAAGGCCTGGTAAGGCCTATAACTTGATAACCACAGTAAGTGGAAACTCACAGTATGTAGGAGCTCACATTCAGGAAGGCCGGTGAGGCCCGAAACCTGACATGTGAAAACTCCTAACCAAGAAGGCCTGGTGAGGCCTATAACCTGGCGACTACAGTATGTGGGAGCTCATGTACAACCACAGTATGAGGGAGCTCACATTCAGGAAGGCCGGCGAGGCCCGAAACCTGACATGTGAAAAACTCCTAACCAAGAAGGCCTGGTGAGGTCTATAACCTGGCGACTACAGTATGTGGGAGCTCATAACCAGGAAGGCCGGATGAGGCCTGTAACCTGATGACCACAGTATGTGGGAGCTCACATTCAGGAAGGCCGGGTGAGGCCTGCAACCTGACATGTAGAAGCCCATCACCAGGAAGGCCGGTGAGGCCTGTAACCTGGCGCCACAGTATGTGGGAGCTCATAACCAGGAAGGCCTGGCGAGGCCTGTAACGTGGCGACCACCGTGTATGGGAGCTCATATTCAGGAAGGCCTAGAAAGGCCTGTAACCTGATATCCCAGTATGTGGGAGCTCATAACCAGGAAGGCCGGATGAGGCCTGTAACCTGGCGACCACAGTATGTGGGAGCTCATAACCAGGAAGGCCTGATGAGGCCTGTAACCTGATTACCACAGTATGTGGGAGCTCACATTCAGGAAGGCCGGTGAGGCCTGTAACCTGACATGTGGAAGCTCATAACCAGGAAGGCCTGGTGAGGCCTATAACCTGGCAACTACAGTATGTGGGAGCTCATTTTCAAGAAGGCCTGGTGAGGCCTCTGACCTGATAACCACAGTATGTGGGAGCTCATATTCAACCACAGTATGTGGGAGCTCATACTCAGGAAGGCCTGGTGAGGCCTATGACCTGATAACCACAGTATGTGGGAGCTCATATTCAAGAAGGCTTGGTGAAGCCTATAACTTGATAACCACAGAATGTGGGAGCTCATATCACAGTATGTGGGAGCTCATATTCAAGTAGGCCTGGTGAGGCCTATAACTTGATAACCACAGAATGTGGGAGCTCATATTCAACCACAGTATGTGGGAGCTCATTTTCAGGAAGGCCTAGTGAGGCCTATGACCGGATAACCACATTATATGGGAGCTATATTCAAGAAGGCCTGGAGCGGCCTATAACTTGATAACCACAGTATGTGGGAGCTCATATTCAGGAAGGCCTAGTGAGGCCTATGACCTGATAACCATAATATGTGGGAGCTCATTTAACCATAGTATGTGGAAGCTCATATTCAGGAAGGCCTAGTGAGGCCTATAACCTGATAACCACATTACTCCTTGACAGTCAATTCCTGGGAGCTCACCTCAGGGAGGCCCAAGCACTGTCCGGTTGCAAAATGGGGACTGTCTGGTCAAGGAGGCCTGTTAAGACCTACTACCTGACCAACGAAAAAATCTTTAGATTTACTTCCATAACATTTTGCCCCAGACTCTAAAACAGGAGCTGTGGTCTGAAAAGAAACAGAAATATGTTAATTTCACATTTTACAAAAAGACCAGAATTACACCTGCTCTTTTTGTTCACTGCTCATTTTTCAATTAAAATGCAGCCAAAAACACTGGGTAACGCGATCTGGATGATAGGCTGAATTACTAAATATCTAACTTCTTAAAAGTCAGATAATATTCCATCATTTTAATTCATAGAATTAAATGCAGCCATACTCACCAGACAATACTGTTTTAACATTTATACGTTCTCGTAATCTACACACTGCCTCGGCAAGCGCGAGAAAAGAGCCGTTAAAAAATATTTGGCTTTCATCCCTCGAGAAGAAAGTCAACAGTTGCGAGGTTGAAACATCCGACAGCGCACGGATTTTTTCTTTCTCACGCGCGCCGAGATATTTCTTAATGAACACTGCCAGCACCCTCAGGAACTGACTGTGAACGCCTCGTACCCAAACAGTATTGTTTCACAGATCGCACGCACCACAGCTCAGATGCTGAACCCTCCTCCCTCGAGAAAAGGGTCCGCGAAAGCGGAGCATTTTTAAATAAAAAACGCTCACAGTTTGCACAAGAGGCTCTCTCGAGAGCCTCCCGCGCGCTTCAGCGATATTCTCAATACAGACAAACAGTCCCTGAAGACGAAAAGATGTTGTCATGTATGCAAGGCTTCCCTTTATACATCCAGGTTGCGCGTTAATCAATCAAGCTGATGATTCACGGGCTGTCGCCGGTCAACATAATTGACGTGAGTTGATATTTATTTCAGACACCTGTCACGCCTGAGGCGTTCCCCATAGCGTCATTCTGACGTAGTGTAGAGTTCCCTTTCGAAAGGGAACCTATGGCAACATCAACATCAACAGGCACATGAAACATAAACACACAAGTACTTACGACCTTGACAGGGCATCTGCCAAAACATTATCCTTCCCACGAATATGGCGGAATGTAAGATCATATCCCTGCAAAAACAGGCTCCACCGCATTAAGTGCTGTTTAGTGTTTCTCAAGCTGTGGAATATATAAAGTTATTTATAAAACCGCCTAATTACCAATTTAAAGAATCCAGAAACAACTACGATGATCTGAACCTATGTGACATCATTAGTATAAATTCTAATCTCCAAAAGACCATTTAGTAGGAGTAAATGATAAGAATGTGCTAAACAGACTCATCTTTAGTTTCAATAGTGCCACTCACACACGTACACTTCCTCTTGTAACATCACAGTAGATTATGTGAGTTCTTTCTGAGAGGCATGTGCGACCCTGTCGCCTTGATCCAGTGTAGGTCGACCGGGGTCCTGTGACTCCGCGGCCCTGAGATGGGTTGCTTTTGTGTAGACTGAGATTTGCCTGTCTAAACGCGGGAGTCTAAGCAGCTTTCCAGAAGATTAAGACAGAGGGGTGTCTGAGGGCCCGGTCTGAGGGACCCGGGGGCCGCGCACAAGGTCAGCAGGGTGAAATGAAGTCTGGCCTTCCAGACGAACACGCTCTGATGGTACACAAAAATGACATACCATTAGTATCGCTGCTCTACCAGAGAGAGAGCTAAGACCCCTATTGTTGCTTCCCTTCAGACTCTTAGAAAAACAGCAAGCGTTTGGGCAAAGACGAGAGCTGAGAGGAGAAAGGAAGAAAGAGAGTGATTAATCCTCTTTAAATGGCTGATGAGGGAGGAGAAATGCCTTTTATTGCCTTTTCAGATTTCTAAAACATCCACGGCATTAAAAAAAGGCAAATGACGAATAAATGCATTTAAAAAACAAAAAAATATTCTTCATCCTAGCCAACAACATTCCCGGGTTCCAGCCCGCCGAGGGATTATTAAACCATTTTATGGCAGTGAATAGAAACAGAAGGTGTTTTTTTGAGTCGACAGCCCAGAGCAGAGGTCTGTGTGTACATAAAGCTTTGAGACGTACAGAGTTCAGCGCCGAGACGCACCCAGAGGAGAGCAGTCAACTGTGAGACCTGCTGTTCACACGGTGCTGTGTATCTGCAAACCGGCTTTTCACCTCTTCACCAAACGCATATTCAATCTGCAATGACTTATCACCTGCTCAGCCCGCTGCATTCATAAACTGAGATAAGCCCTCGGATAACTGAAATTTAAGCAGAGCAGTCTGAGGGAATAGATCTCAGAAATGTCATATTGCCACAGAGAAAAGAAAAGAGCCTTTTTTTGGACATCAGAATGGACAACAACTGCAACAATTTGCAGGAATGGTTTTACGCGTTTCATGAACAAGGTGGTCCAATACGTTTATCGGGAAAACAACAAGGTCCATTAGTGAACGCTATTTAATGCATTAACTAACAATTGTCAAAACATTTCTTCCAATATTTATTCATCTTTGTAAATGTTAGTTGATAAAAATGCAACTGTTCATTGTTAGTTCATATTAGTTAAGGTCCATTAAATAACAAAAGTTTTGATTTTAATAATGTATCAGTAAATGTTGAAATTAAGATTAATGAATGGTTTAGAAGTATTTTTCATAACACTTTATTTTACAGTCCTGTTCCCATGCACATACTATGTACTTATTATAGTAAGTACAATAACTGGGTAATAACTAGGTACTAACCCTGAACCTACATCTAAACATAACCTTAACTCATGTAGTTGCCTTATATTACCCAGTACTTGCTTAGGTAAGTACATTGTAAGTACACGTAAGTGCACATACTGTAAAATAAAGTGCAACCAATATTTTTCCATAACAGTATAACTCAGAAAACAACATGGAATAAAATGGTCTGCTTGTAAATATCTAGTTGACTTGTGCCTCAAACAAAACTCTGAATAACTTTCTAAGATTCGATACCACTAACCTGACAAACAAAAGAAAATCCTAGTTTCTAGTTTTTCCTCTGAACTGCACGCTGCAGGGATCTAATGCAATGCAAGCCAATAGAAACGTGTAGGCAAACAAAGTCTATGCAATTTTTAGATTTCTAGAGGCAATTCTAGAGATACTTAGTGCTTCATTACTTTCATCAGTCAAGTTAAATTTACATTGTCAAAAATAAAATAAGGACATAAAACCATTAAAACAAACAATGAAATAAATAATTAAATGAGTCAAATGTAAATCACCCATGGAGGTTTAGACATTACAATGTGGTAAATGATTAAAATGTCATTTGTGCATCTTACTTTCTTAACTTTCTTAATGTTTTTAGGCCTTGTGTCTGATGGACACTTGGCTAATTCTCTGGCACCCTGAGGACCTTCAGAAGAATCCGTTTATCTGCCAGCACACAATCAGACGTCCTGGAGAATCTCGGAATCCTTTCTGCTGCTGCCACAGACTCATCACAGGACCCAAACCAAAATGCCATCTGAAATTACATCTCCAGTGCCTTTTCTCTTCTGTCGGCCTTCGGCGAATCAAAGGATGGTAAGAAAGACAAGACGGAGAGGAGGAGGAGAAATGTTATGGTTATTGCCCTATGACAGCGCACCATGAATCTCATTTGAACGCCTGAGGCGATGCTGTCAGGTTTCTGCAACCAAGAACATCTAAATGTCCATGTTTGGTGTTGTGAAACACCTTAGAGTAATCTGAGATTCTTTTCTCAAAATCAGTAAGGAAACATTCAGAGACCTGAACCAGATGTAATGTTCTTCCCTCGGCCTTATCAGGACATTCCTTAGGAAAAGCATCTTAGTTCTGCATTGCCAGATTAGTTGCGACACCCATGCACGAAATTGAAAGACAACCACGTCATCACTAACCTCACAAATACCAAATTACTTGACAGGCACATTTATACCTAAAATATGTATACAGCTAAACCAAAACCAAGTAAGCTGTCACTCTGGCTAACGTTTACATAGGTAGCTACTTTAATTTGAAACTCTGAATGGGCAGCAACTTATGTGGTCGCATTTACCATTGTTCTGTGAAATTTTGCAGGCAAAATCAAAGTAATTCCAATAGTAATCCACATGAATGGGAATGAATGGGCTGTGCATCATTGCTATACTATTGACAATAGACCGTTCTTGTCTGAGAAATACTTTTCCAAAATTTTGCTAATGGCAACAATGCACTGCACAACTGAACAGATTTTAAAACACTGGGCATCATACCAGACTTTAAGATGTTCCGAACACAACAAACTCATGCAGAACC
Source organism: Rutilus rutilus (assembly GCF_951802725.1). Taxonomy (NCBI): domain Eukaryota; kingdom Metazoa; phylum Chordata; class Actinopteri; order Cypriniformes; family Leuciscidae; genus Rutilus; species Rutilus rutilus. Next base: position 8,386,567 of record NC_140214.1, read on the forward strand.
ATTTATTGTTGTTGAAGCTAGGAGACGCATGACTAATGAAAACAATATCGGTGCATCCGAAATCGCTACTGTCTGAGTACTGCATTTGAATGTGAACTTACTTCGCGAGTGTTAAAAAGTATGTTCTATATAGTAAGAATATGGGTAGTTTGAATGAAATTCAGCGCACTACATCCGCCATATTGTCACTGTCACTTGACCTGTCAGTTGTGTCGCTTCACAGCCATTCATAAATCCTCTCCCGTGGCCTCATGGGACAGTAAAGTGTCCATCGGATGCGAACTTCAGAATTTCGGCGGAAGTAGTACAGTAGGTCATCAGAGTACGTTTTTCAAATACTATGTTTTCGAACATAATACTCTGCTGGCGTACTGTTTTTCGCATACTATATAGTAGGGAAGTATTCGATTTCGGACACAAACATGTTTGATATCCTCTGACTGGATGGAATCATAGTTTGAAGTAAACATGAAAGAAAGTGTAATTGTACTTCAAACTAGGTCAGAAACTCGGATCTTCTGATTTCAGCATTTCAACGATTCTGTAACATTTATTAATGTTTAAGTATTTATTTTAGTAAAATGTAGAAAAATGTCTGCAGGCAAGACAATTTTCTTTTGACTTTTTGCTTTTTTGGGGGGCATTTTTTAAGTGCAAATACACATCAACATGATTGCTGTTGTTAAAAGTCAAATCTGTCAGCTCTCTCGGTTTTTCTCACTGTAAAAAACAGGTAACTGCAGTAACCATAATTTGTTTTCCTTGGATGGGGTATCTATGGAGGATGGGAAAAGTGTTCTGTAAACCTGTTTGGAATTACTCATTATTTTTGCAATTACATTAAATTCGGTTCAATTGCCAAGATTTTTTTTTTCTTTTTTACACCCTCAGATACAGTGTGATTATATACACTCATAAACTGAATTTGTTCAGTTGCTCAGTTGCTGTCTGATGTTGCAACACATGAGTCTCCAGAACGAAAAAGATCAAAAGAGAGATACAGACAGGATGAAAGAGAAAGGAAAACCTAGAAGCCTTTGCAAATTCAGCATTCATGAACTGCCATGTAAACAAAAACACAGTTAGGAATTGTCAGTACGCTATTCATTTTCCTTTCTCCTGATTTTTACAGTCACGACCATCCCCTCGTCTCTTTCATTTCCCCACAGCTATTTGATATTTTGCGCAGGCATTTGAAGTAGGCAGCCGTGGCAGGGGATCCTCGCAATCTCTCTCAATGCCGCTCTGTGATCAATAATTTGTCACTGAAATGCTGTCGGCTGTGTGGACACCGCCAGTCCGGGGCCAAAAAGGGCCCCTGATGTGCGACTGCAGAGAGTGTCCCAGCAACCACCCAGTAGTGGTTACAGATCTAAGGACCCCTGGTGCGACAATTTTGAGTTATGTTCTTGCCCACCTGTTCTAGCGAATGTGCGTTTTGCTTCTTTTAAACATAAAACGACTGTACATTCTTTGATGAAGTAGTACTTTAGCATTCTTGAATGTTCAAGGACAGCTAGAAGCAGAGTGAGCCTTTTGCATCTAAGATTAAATCAGAGACGCAATCATAATATTGCCGTCTTAGCGTTACACAGTGTTCAGAAAACCTAATGTCCAAATATCATCACAATATTTACGATGTTCCATAATTTGCCATTAGCAACAAAATAACACTGAATATTTCATAAAGATTTGTCAACATTCATAAATGCCTCAGCTTTTGGAGTTTGGATCCCCAGCATGGGATTTTAGCATGCTGAAATTTAACCAGCATGACTTCCTTGGTCAACAAGCTTCAGACTGAAAATATATGTTGTTATTTACTGAAACTCAAAAAGAACTTTTGTACTTCATCTTTAAATCTAGGGCACAATTATGAGTCAGACTTACACCTCTAACACCATATCGTAATGTACACAAATGCGAAGAGCTACGACTAAAGAGGACAATTATAAAGTGTATGATGCCTTAAAAACTATTCTTTGGCTTCAGAAGACTTTAAATTTAAGTAATATATATATATATATATAAAAAAAAAATTTTAAGCTTGTTTGTTGGCTGTTTTTAAAGCTTGATCCTGACAGAATATGATTTGATCATTATATAGAAAAGGTGGCAGCAGCTTTTTAATTGTAAAAGTAGTTACTTCAAGAGTAATACATTGCAGATAGTGTTTGCACCATGTGTACAAAGCAACAATTTAATGTCAATGGCTTTGATTGATAATATGCTAATATGCATTGACTAATAATGTGCGCTTTGGGGTGAATCCAGGGTTGCAGGACTGGAGATGGAGATGAGCTCCTTCAGGGCAAAGACATGCATGAGTTAAACATGCAGATTACATGCTTTATATTCCATCATTACGACATACCGGACAGAGCTGGTGACAAGAAGTGAGGGAACTGTGTATGTTTGATTTCAGAGCCATCTGCGTGATGGAGAATATGGAATGCAGTTAGAATGCCCCTAAAATTCAAGATTTCAGGGCAAAAATGCCCATGTATTGTAAGAGTTTTTTTTTTTTAGTTTTTTTTTTATATATTTATATTATGATATAGGCTAGTTAAGAAATAAATGTATAGTTCACCCAAATGTCATTATATACTCACCCTCATGGCTGTTAAAGCATAAAAAAAAAAAAAAAAAACAGTGTATCAAACATAAAAGTTTGTGTAATAAATTCTATGTTGAATCAAATAAAAAAATTAAAAATTCTAAAGCTACTTTTAGTAATGTCTATTTGATGCTTTTCTCATTTAACACGATAATGACTTCATATGATCTTTTAGGGGTGATTTCTTAGCCAAATTTGATGTGCGATTAATTTTTGATTAATTGGATTAAATTAACACATTGTGTAATTAATTAGATTAAAAAAAAATTAAATCGCTTGACAACCCTAATTTTAATATTTATGTTTAATTTTATATTATATAAGTATTCAAATTGTTATATTGACTACATTTAATGTCCAGTGGGCCGGAACTAGTATTTACAAATTCACATTTACAAAAATGTATATATAAGTATACACTGTGTATGAATAAATAAAGAAACAAAACAAAACAAAACATTAAACCAAGAAAGTACCCAAATACGTTCTCCTCTTAATTTTGACCAATTTATACATTTTACACTAAACAAACTACTTGAAATGTTTAGCTTGAAATGTGCTTGTACCATCTTCTTTAAATGAAATGCCATTTGTTATTATATTGAGTTGTGTAATGCAAAGGCAAGCAATTTTTAAGTGTGGCTTAAGTGTCCAAATATATTTGGGCATATATTTATCTGTTTACTCTAAAATGATACAAAATGCCATGAGGGGACTTTTTTGAAGTGGACAGTTCAAAAAGAACTGATTCATGGAAATGAATCAAACTTACCAACTCTATCAGCACTTTTGCAACTGAGATTAAATCAGACACGTCATTATAATATCGCAGTCTTGGCGTTCTCAAAATCACGAGTCATGACACAAAATCAGCCTACTGGCACAGGCCTAAGAAAACCTAATGGCTGAAAATCATCACAATATTCATGTTCATTTTAGATCGCCAACAACAAAATAACACTGAATATATTGCAAATATTTAATATATTATTAAACCACGGTGCCAGTAATGAATCTGAGGTGTCAAACCAAGCAGTGGTAAGTCCTAAGCAACTGTGTATGTGTGTGATTGAGTTTAACTTACTAGTCAATTAGAGCAGAAAATGAATGAATTTAGGAAAAAAAAGAAGCCCACCATAAAGAAGGGAACCAAGAGAGCGGGAGGAAGTGGATGATGAGGATGATGTGGCTCTTCATTAAAAGCGACACTTTTCTTCACCTATTCAGGCTATTCAGCACACTCCCATGCCAGAAGTCTTTCTAGCCCGTCTGTCTCTTTCCCTTTTTCATTTGTCGTGTCACCATGGCCTTTTCTCAAGCCACATAATAGGGCCCAGAGATCGGAGAGGTCAGAGAGCTCTTTAATTGGGTTTCAAGGTGACTTCACAGCATGCGAGTGTGCGAATGGCCATCATTAGGCTGTGTGTGTTTGTACACTCTAATAGCGTATTAATGTCGTCTCTAACGGCATTCAGACACAGGAGGAACTGAAAGAAACCTTCTGAATGCGCCACACATGAGCAGACTTCCTGCCTTTTTTCTGATTTCTTCATTCAGTCGCTCACAGAATGAAGGCCACCTCTACTCGCTTTTAGAATTCAAATACCTCTTCGTTTTTTTCCCGCTCATACAAACCAACCGCCGTGCTGTGAAAATCCCCGGTGCATTGTGGGAATGTTATTCGAATGCGCAAGCAGTCACAATACCCAAACGGCCTCCTCACAGCAGCGCTGCCGCCTTTAATGATGTTCTTTACAGAAAACAAAAACAAAAAAAAAACATTGTGTTGCAACACCAGGCTGCTACTGCTGATATTTTGACATTCTGTTGACAATAAGTAACATTGCACCAACGTGTCTGTTAGGGGTAGGGGTAGGGTTGGTAGAATAAGTTGGCATCTACTTAAAATGTTACTTATAGTCAATAGAATGTCTGTTGGGGGAGCATCACAATAAAGTGTTAGCAGATATTAAGCAGACCGTCTAATGAGAGTTAGTTGTTGGTGTAGGTGCAAGGTTACTTATAGTACACAGAATGTCTAAAGGGGACCATCAAGTGGTATAATGTCCTGTTCTAAGAGACGTTCAGGCATAGCAGAGGAACTTCATTATTGATATCCAAACAACCATTATGTTAATGGTAGTTTGGATATAACTTACAATTTAGTTATTCTGCTATTATTTCTTAATTAATTATTATTGTACTATTATTCATAAATTATTTTAGTATTAATTTAAAGATTCACTTAAAGAAAACTGTCATTAACAAAACAATGAATTATTTAGCCGTTGAATTGAATAGGCCAACAATTGAAAATAGACAATTTAAAAAATGTTAAATATTCAAATTACAAATCTAATATCTCGTTTTGCAAAACAAAATGATCCCAAGTAAAGCTGATTGGATGCTGATCTCAATGACTCTCAGCTTGCAACAGAAAAACCACACCCTACAATCATATTTCAACTGTTTTTTTGTTTTTACATATTTTGAGATTGAGAGCCAGAGAAATGCATTCAAATAAACCAAACCAAAGCAATCAAATTAACTGTTGTTTTAATGAAATAATTTTGTTTATGTGAATAATTCAGATGCACTGCATTATGATTATTCATTCTGACCAATCAGAATGAATATTAAAATAATGCAACGTCATTTGCATCCATAAAGGAAGAATAATGATATGAATCCTTTCCATTTAAACAGCAATCATCATCATCATCATCATCATCATCAGAAGAAGAAACATTTCAAACCAGCTTTCAAAGCATGCTTATCGTCAACCAGTCAGGTGGAGAAACTTGTGAAGTCAAAATAGGATCTCAAAGCAAATGAAACACTGAACAATAATATGAATTTGCCATGATGAAAAAGTGGAGGAAGAAATGGCACTGTGATTTGTTCCATCAGTTTATGATAATAGGTGTGAAAGATTATACTGTGCTAATAATTATAAAAACTATTTTTAGATATTACAGAGATTATCTGTGCATAAGATCATAATTATCAAAAAAGGCAATTCTGCTTGGCAGAAGCAATATTAAAGGGTTAGTAATCCTCATGTTGTTCCAAACTTGAATTATTATTTCTGTTTAACCTGAAACACAAATGAGAGAGTCAAGCTCTGAAAAATAAATAAAAGTAGCTCATATGATAAGTTTATCATATCTGGTTCATCAAGAAACCAGACCAAAATTTAAAGAAGATTGTCACCGAAATATCAAACACGGTTGCAGTGAACAGATCAGCATAAACCTCCATATACTACACCTCGATCATTAGTGCATTAATAACACAGTCGAGATGGATCAATCTATTTCAGCATGTCTCTCTCCAGTAACTCAGACAGCAGCTAGTGAACTTCTCTCTGTCCACCACTCCCTTGAATGTTAAATAAAGACCTGTGGAAAAGACCGAATCCAGCCGTTCACATCCATCCATGAAGAGAGGGATGGTGTGATTGATGAAGAAGAGAGAATGAGAGACTCGCCCCCTCCATCCCATTCAATGTCACAGGCGGTGAAAGGGTCAACTAGGCTTGTCTGAAAGCTGCCTGCACACAATACACAATGAGGAGGCCATCCAGCCTCTGTGTATGTGTGTGTGTGTGTGTGTGTGTGTGTATTAGTGCTGTGCATGCATGTGGTTTGCATAGAAATGGGCCATCACACAAAGGCTTCAAGCGTGGCAATACGTTTTCAGCATGGTTAACCAATTACAAAAGAATAAAAACATACTGCGACATTCAGTCCTCCGAGAGCAAAGTGAAATAAATCACACACACTCTGCTACTACAGCATAGGAATGGGTCCATTCAACTACAAAAAATACAGACTAAGTGACTCACTAAATGAAAGTGCGCAGCCTAGAATATGCAGACTGTTATTCATATTTATAAAACAGATGGTTTTGCCTCTTACACAATTTTGCTTCTCAAGTAAATTAATCGGGTCAGGTGTTTAGAGATTTATACTTTTACTTTTAATTTGACTTGATGACATATGACCTCTTTTGACATATAAGAGGTCAGTGTGTCATTAAAACAGTTTCATAGTTTAAAATGTCCTCCTAATTATAAACCAAGCATTTATTTAATAGAGCTCCAAAAATGGCTCTTTTGGATATTGTGGGATTTGTGACATCATACAGACAAATACATTTGCATATTCCTGCCTCAACAAATAGTTATACATCATTGCACCATAGGCCTCGCCCACTAGCATTCGGTCGCTTAACAGCTGACAATACTGCCCGACAAAGGCAAAAGACCTTAGCTCGCTAGAGTGTGGAACTGAGAAAAATGACTTTAAAGATTTGTAGTTGTCCCGCCAAATTAATTATAGGTAGGACACTGGAAATCTGTCAAATAGATGTTTTAGTAATGAAAATTATATACATAAAAAAACTTAAAGGAGCCGTATGTAAGATTGTGGCCAAAACTGGTACTGCAATCACTTTCAAATTACTGTAGAGCGGTGTATCCCCTCCCCCTCCCCCCTGACTCGAGGTTGCCAGATAGGCTGCAGGATCCAGCACGAACGTTTGTAGCTGCAGCTGTGGTAACTAGAGCAGAGCTGGCAACCCTGATGCCGGAACACTACTGACTTCGTGATTGGTAGATAGGTGGAGGGTGGCGCTTCAGGCCAAAACACAACATGACAACATCAACATCAGTTGAGGGCTGCAACTTCACTTTTAAAATGACAATATCCTGGCCGGACTACTGTTGTCAGTGATATAAGTATTTGAAATGAACATGATTTCTTAATGTCTAGTGACATATCAGGGCCATTTTATGATTAATTGAAATACATTTCTTACATACAGCTCCTTTAAGCTAAAACTTGACTTTTGACCACTATTTTAAAGTTACTGTAGTCTGCCTTTGTATTGTCAGCAAAAAGTGAGAAGTCATGCCAAGGCAAAAGGCAGTAACTTTCACATTATCAATATTTGGTTGCTGATCACCATTAACAAAATCATTTCAGTAACACCTGTATAAAATCTAGTGATCATGGCATTTATTTTGTATGATTTACAATTATTTATAGCCATCTACTTATTGCTATCCTGTTGCATTCTGATGGCATTATTAATACATTTGACATGACAAAATACCTTCATAGATATATTAGTCCAGCGTTGGCTCGGCCGTGTTTAGGGCGGTGCTGAAGGTCCCGGCGAAGTTTTGGCACTCTGTCAACTAGATGCATGAGTGTTTCAACCACGTCCGGTACCCGAACTGGGTGAGGCGGGGCTTTAGTTCTTTGTTGTGTTATCTGCTACGGCATGTGTAGCATTTTTCTGTCAACGCTGCATAATCCTTCGCGATCGATATCGCACGTTTGTGGGACTGGTGGCAGCTGTACAAAGTACACAGGCTACACCCTAATTTTAATTTTAATGGACAGTAAAACAAAGGCAGATAACCATACAATCTGGTAGGTAGCATTATTTGATAGAACACCGGCACACTCTTAACCCGAATTAGCTGACTTTACTCGCAAATCGCGTGGAAACCCGTTGCCCTATACCACTTTAGGTTTTACACAAGCTGAAACTAAACATGTTGAGTTGTATTAACATGGAACCCTAACTTTTTATACAAGCTGAAACTAAACATGTTGAGTGGTATTAACATTCATATCAATCATATGGAAAGACCCAAACAATAAGAGATTAAATAGATTGAATGAGGTGCAGATGACTTATAATCTTTATAGATGACTACATCAATATGCAGTCATAGTCACTGCAGTCTTTTTTGCTATAACAGTTGTGCCTTTTAAACACACAGGTAAAACAGCCAGAGAAAAACTAATGTTCAGTTGTCAAGGACAAGAGCCCAACTAAAGCCAACACTTATCACCATTATGGTGACTACAAATTAAACAATAATTCATCAACATCTAAACCTCTGTTAATTCTCAATACCGTCTGCTTCTCAATACTCAATACAATTCTCAATACTCGTCCCGCCAGGTGTAGAGCCCCTTGGACGCACGTTAGACGCGGGTCTTTTCACGTGACCAGGCAGGTTTTTGATTTGGCCCCTCCCCTTCCTTATGAAACTAAACATACCAAGTTATCTCTGCTAAACCTGATTAGTGCAATGAATCTTTCAGTTAAATAGTACAACTACAAACAACTAATGTTGTTTAGTAATGATAGCAGGTTTTTACTAAACATAAAATAATAAGTAATGATCACTCGTAAGTTTAATTAGAAACAAAATCTGGGTTTACAGTGCACAGTAACTTCATATTGACGCGCGGTAACTGGTGTTACGGTGTTCTGCCTTGGTTTCTCATGGGCTTTTGGAAGTTACTGTTAAGACAACTCATTATTTTCTCGGAAAAACAACGGAATTGATTCAAGATACTCATCCACATGATAAAGGAGGTCTTGAATGTGCCAAAAATATAAATAACTAATTTTCGACCAAAAACGAAGTTACGGTCTTTTGTCTTTGCACGGCAGAATACGCCTGAACTAGATGTGAGTGATGTGTCGAGTCAAAAGCCTTATAATAGAAACCATTATAATCACTAATGCTGTATGATACAACATAAAGATGCGTGTTCTGTTTCTGACATGTTCCACCCCTTTGAGTCTGTCGACAACAAGACAAATGGAAGAATGAAAGAATTTTGCTTTGACACATCCAGTTTATTCAGCTCATTTGTGACCATGTAAAGGCTTCGGAAGGATCCCAGCATCGGAAACAAGTTGATGGTTTATTTTGATGGCGTCCCGGAACGAAACAGAGGATTACATGTTTGTTTGGAAGATTTTGTTGTGTAAACGAGGCACAGTGTAATGGAGAGTTAGCAAAGAAACTTTTGTTGAAAGATGAAGCAGCCAATTATATTGGATCTGATAGCAGATGAATCACAGGCCGTAAGTAAATTATTTCAAAATGCTTTGACTGTAAATGAAGGTTTTATATGGATAATGTTTTTTATATATATATATATATATATTTTTTTTTTTTTTTTTTTTTTTTTTTTTTGCTCAAATTAATAATTTATGGCAGGACATAAATATAACACCTTAAAGCAATAGGCCACAAAAGATTTCATTAGACTCATTTTAAAAGGGTCATGACATGTTCCTTGAGGTTCACTTAAATACAAATATATTAAATATATATATATACTGTATATATATATATATATATATATTTTTTTTTTTAACATTATAAGTGAACCTCAATGAACATGTAATAACCCTTTTAAAATGAGTCTAATGAAATCTTTTGTGGCCTATTGCTTTAAGGTGTTATATTTATGTTCTGCCATAAATTATTAATTTGAGCAAAAATGGTTTTGCTATTGCTCAAACAAATGGGTCTATCACGGGTACTTTGATTGCTGCACTTTTGGCTGTTCGGGTTGTGTTTCCACAGGCCTCTGAGGTCTCAAGTCAATCCAAAACCAGAAGTAATTTGTGAAGATGCTTTTCTGGTGTCTCTGCTTCACGTTCCTAAAACAAAAACCGGCCTATGGTAAAACTCAGAAAAGCATCTCATGCCTTATTTCTTTGGTACTGACCCGCTTCACATGTTTCTTAGAAAGACCCGTCTCATTTGCGCTGCTGCGTACACGCACTTCAGGAACACAAACCTCAGGACACGCTAGCACACATGTATCTGAGTCTAAAACGCAGAGCGCTAGGTAATATGAGCTTCTAAAGCAGAGCATTAAATATGCACTAGACAGCTCAGAGAATGGAGAGCACTACTCCTGAATAAATAACCAAACAAACAACAGACTATCAGCCAATCTACAAATCAGCACTGTCAGAGAGAGAGCGGAGATAATAATATACACGCACACACCGCAGGCGTGAGTATTTATGGGTCCCAACTGGCCTCTCCTTTTTCTTTCACATTCACACTCCACACTGAGAGAGCTCTGTTTATCACTCTTACAATCATACGGACCAGACTGAGAATGGTTTCTGTGCTAATAATTCCTCACCATAACATGACTGTTTACATTAGCAGCTGCCTTCTAAGGAAGAATAGAAAAGAATCACAAAAATACAACCTCAACTCATGACTGGTTTGAAAACAAATTATTACAAAGCAGCTTGACAAATTATCCTGACCAACAAGATCCGAAGATATATGATCACGTCAGTCCAATATTATTCTCTGTACACACATTTCATGGAACTCACTGCAATGCATTTTGGGATTGCCTGATCTACTGAATACGTGTAGAGTACCGTTCAGAAGTTTGGTATTGTTTTTGAAAGAAGTATCTTATGCTCACCAAGGCTGCATGTATTTGATCAAAAATGCAATAAAACAGTAATATTGTGAAATCTTTAGGGATGTCCCGATCCGATCCACGGCATCGGTATCGTGCCGATACTGGCCCAAAATGCTAGATCGGATATCGGAGGGGAGAAAAAAATGTATCCGATACCTATGATCCGATACCCATTAGGGGTGGAACGGTACGTATTCGTACTGAACGTACGTTCGGTGCGTGGATTTTAAAATAAATAAATCTCGCGTGCACATTAATTAATGTAATACGGAACTAACGTTACTGTTAGATACGCGCATATGCGGGTTCTTTAGGGACACCTAATCTGTAGCCCGCCTTAGCTCTGAACGCGCGTCTATATCGCTTCAAACGCTCACTTTATCATTATACGCATTTATACACATTATACGCATATATATCATTATAATCATTTATCAATATCATTTATCTTTATCCTATTCGCTTTGGACGCGCGAATGGATTCAAACTGTTCAAGCATCGAACTAGACGCAATAGACGCAAATTTGACGCTCTATTCGCGTTTGGTGTGAACGCAGCAAAATGAACAGGCTGCGATGTCAAGATTGCAATGCTGGAGTGTGTGTGTGTGTGTGTGTGTGTGTCAGAGAGAGAGAGAGAGGCACGGGCGCGATCGAACAGTGGAAACGAAACATAAAAACATACTCCGTCATTTTCATACAGGACATCATTAAAACTGCAAAAAGTGTTTAGCCTACTTATATTTGTGTAAAACACAACATTGTGCTTTTGTCAAACTGTAAACTCTTGTCAAACTGTAACTGTCACCCAACCAAAATCACACACACACACGCGCACACACACACACGCTGTTTAAAAGCAAAAATGATCTCATCTTTTGGACATTCATCATTGCATTGGTTTTCATTTCTTGTCCTAAAGCAGAGCACTAATCTGTTTATTTTTAAGTTACACATTCTACATTGAATAAAAAAGAAAATCAAATATGTTTTTTAAAAAGTAGTATTATTTTATACAGAAATAAATTATTTATAATTCAGATGAGAATAAAGTTAAAGTTACTTAAAATTTTAAGGAAACAAATATATTGATCTGAAATATAGCAAATTAATTTTAAATTCATTCAGGTTACCAAACATATCTCAAGGTCTTGAATAAAGGCTGGCAGTCTTTCATTATCAACTGTTGTTGTGGACTATATACTGGAGAAGTATTTGTTCTCCATTTGAGTGAGATGTTTTTATGTGGCTAATTGAGCAAAGTGCTTCCATTATATTTTATTATTAGTAGTATTAGTTCAAGAATAAAATAAAAATATCGGATTGATATCGGTATCGGCAAATAGCCAAAGCTGCGGCATCGGTATCGGTATCGGAAGGGAAAAAGTGGTATCGGGACATCCCTAGAAATCTTATTACAATTATTTAAAATAATTAATTATTTTCTATTTTAATATATTTTAAAATGTATTTTTTCTCCAGAATTTTCACCATCATTAGTCCAGTCTTCAGTGTCACATGATCCATCTGAATCATTCTAATATGCTGATTTGCTGCTCAAGAAACATTTCTTATTACTATTAATATTGAAAACAGTTGTTTAATATTTTTGTGGAAAACATGATACAAATTCTTAAGGATTGTTTTTGTTTTATTTTTTATGATGAATAGAAAATTCAGAAGAACAGCATTTATTTGAAAAAGAAATAATTTATAATAACATTATAAATATCTTTACTGTCATTTTTGATTAATTTAATGCATTCTTGAAAAAAAACAAAAAAACATTTGAACAGTAATGCATGTTTAAAAAACACAATTAGGTATACTATAACAATTTGGCCAAATGTTAGCCTATGTCTTATAAGGTATAATTTTGTTGTCTACTGTTAGGAGAATAAAAGTGAGCATATGATTCCTAAAATGCCGTGTAGCAGCTCTCTTACAGGGCCCTGACACTCAAGAAGGTTTCTCCAGCACTGCACTTTAACCTGCCCAAACTGGTGTATGGAGCAGGTATGAAAGGTGCCACAAAGATGATTAAAAAGCATCAGTGGCTTCTTCTGTCTGACACAAACACACATAGTGGGGTGTTTTTTGTTGTTGTTTTTTTGGTCCTTTCCTTAATCAGTGGCTTCGGCCGTTAAATGACAGCTGTTTATAGCGCCTGAAGCCAGCATGGGTGAGCTAAACAAGCAAGTCTGAGGTGCGTGAACGTCATCTGAAGTGACAGGACACTGGCTTTGTCTTTTTCCATAATAAATATCTCAGAAATAATCAATGGACTAATTCGTTCCTCCTTCTTTATCAACATATGTTTGTCTGTTTAAAGAATCAGATACAGCTTTTTTGCTTACATTTTTGGGGATAGTTCACCCCAAAATGAAAATTATGTAATTTCCCTGTATGACTTTATCATTCAGCGAACACAAAAAGACATTAAGCAGAACGTCTGTGTCTCTTTTCCATGCAATGGAAGTGAATAGGAACAACATAAAAGTACCCTAATAATAAGCCACATGATGTTTGCGCCTTTTTCAAAGATGACGAGAATTTAGAATGTTTCAATGCAACTCTCAGGGCCCTATTTTAACGATCTAAGCACATGGTCTAAAGCAAAGGGCGCAAGTGCACTTAGGGCGTGTCCGAATCCACTTTTGCTACTGTAGTTTAACGACGGTAAAAATGATTGGCGCACCGACGCATGATCTAAAAGGGTTGTCCCTATTCTCTTAATGAGTAATGGGTGTGTTTTGGGCGTAATGTGCAAAAAACCAATCAGAGTCTCATCTCCCATTCCCTTTAAAAGCCACTTGTGCTCGTGCCATGGCAGGTTGCTATTTACATGGCGGAATTTGCAAGCGGAAAAACTGAACGCGTCTCAAACGAGCAAACGGAGAGCAAACAGATCTGCTTGTGTGCGAGGTTAAAACGTGCAAGCAGACCATCTAAAGGAAAAGACAGGTTCCATCATATCTTTATGTACACAATAATAATCTTTTACATTGTTATCCATTTATTTTTAATATTTGGCATGTTTGTGTGCTTCTGCTGTGCACATGTTTGCCCTGTGTGTGTAATAAGCAGAGTTGTGCACCCGCCTATAGGTGCATATTATAATGCACCCTTTAAATAACAAAAAAAAAAATATATATATATATATATACTGCGCCATTGACTTTAGACCAGGTTTTTGTTGGTCAATGGCGCAGTCTATTTCAGTTGCCTCAAAATAGCAACGTGCCATCAACGCGCCCGGACACTCTTCGTTTTCAGACCAGCACGCCTATGGATGAACAGATGGGCGCAAATGCATTTGCTATTTAAACAACGTGGCGCAGGACGTGAAAATGATAACTGCGTCGGGCTGAAACTAGCAAAAAACACTTGTGTCGCGCCTGGTGCTCCATTGTGTTGAGTGTATGATAGGGCCCTTGAAGTGAACATCTCCTGTTCCATGGAACTACGGCAGACATACAGGATTGTGATGACATGAGGCTGAGTAAATGATGATCACTTTTGTGTGAACTCTTCCTGTCTTCCAGATTTTACTTTATTTAATTGCATACATGAAAAAATTACTGTACACTTGCATTCATTCACAACGCAACAACTGCAATTCAACCATTAAGAAACATGAGTGATAATCTGTGCTGAAACAAAATGTCAAAATCAGGGGGGAAAAGCCTCTTATCTGGGTCAGTACCAAAGCGTGCAGCAGTGAACTAGCAGTCGATCAATCATTGGCCTGTGTGCGGAGCAGTTTGATTGATTGGGAAACAGATTTTTCCCTGCATGTTTCTGGCTATGGGCCGTGTACGGGGCCTCTGGTGCTGGTGTAGGCTTTCCAAACCATTACCCTGACCCGATCAATGACTGACCCACACTTACTGCTAACCTGACGGGCTACTGAAGCAGAAGAACCCTGAAGAACATGTGGTTTGCTCCAGATAACTGAAGCAAATATTAATACATTAAGCAGAGCTCAGAGGAGAATGCAGGCCCGCTCATTCAACCCTCAGACACGGATCAGAGCTATAAAAGCATGCTCACTTCCCCCATGAAAATGATACGGCTCAGAGATTGCTCTTTCATTTCTCAGAGGAAATGATGGAGTTAGTTATGTTTAGTATCAACTTCAGTCTCAAGTATCAAAAATATTCAAAAATATTTATCCTTCAATTCCGATGGATGGATGGATGGATGGATGGATGGATGGATGGATGGATGGATGGATGGATGGATGGATGGATGGATGGATGGATGGATGGATGGATGGATGGATGGATGGATGGATGGATGGATGGATGGATGGATGGATGGATGGATGGATGGATGGATGGATGGATGGATGGATGGATGGATGGATGGATGGATGGATGGATGGATGGATGGATGGATGGATGGAAGAACAATAGATAAATAGAAAGCAATGGATAGATGTATAGATGGATAGATGGGTAGATGGGTGGATGGATGGATGGATGGAATGATGGATAGATGGGTAGACAGTACGGTAGAGTGACAGAACAATAGATGGATGGACAGAGCGATGGATGGATGGATGAACAATAATATAGACGGGCAGAAAGATAAATAGACAGACAGACAAACAAAACGATAGACAGACAGACTGACAGACAGATAGAACGATGAATAGATGGGTAGACAGAAAGGTAGAGTGTCAGAACAATAGATCAGCCATTCCCAAACTGTCCGTGAGGGTACTGCAGGTGGTCCGTGGAAAGGCAAAATAAAATATAAAATAATATATTTTTTTTACCTTCATTTTACCAGGAAATTCCCATTAAAAAAAAAGTAAAAAGAATATGTAGGCCTATATTGATATAACATTTTAATTAAATTTTATTGTGAGTGTTATTGTGTGATTACTAAAATAGCCTAGTGGTGTTCGGCTGTCAAGTTCAGTGCCATTAGAACCACAACATTGGTTCGGTGGATAGCAACAGGTTCTCTGAAGAGAAAAGGGCAGAGGCAAATATGTTCTCATTATCACATCACACGCTTAGCCTTAAAGGGATAGTTCACTTTGAAATTAATTTTTGATATGTTTTAGCTTACCTCAAGGGCATCCAAGATGTAGGTGTCTTTGTTTCCGCAGTAGTTTCAATTTTGATATTTTTAGGTCAAACCGTTCTTGTCTGTCAGTCATATAATGCAGGTCTGTGGTCACTGTCTCAAAACACAAGCACAGAGTCCAAATTAAAACAATTCCCCATCGTCCAAATGAAACAATTCCCCATCATAAGTACACATTGATGGCCTAAGACACGAAACGAGCGGTTTGTGTGAGAAAACGAACAGTATTTATATAGTTTTTAGCTCTTGAAAACAGCACACGTCCAAATGGTCTGACGGCGCGGGCGAGTATAGATATATACATAGATGTCGCCTTGGCTACTGCAGTTCATTGGAACGAAACCGTAGCAAAGCGACATCTAGTGTATATATCTATGCGGGTATAGATGTATACACTAGATGTCGCCTTCGCTACTGCAGTTCATTGGAACGAAACCGTAGCCAAGGCGACATCTATGTATACATCTATACTCGCCCGCGCCGTCAGATCATTTGGACGCGTGCTGTTTTCAAGAGATAACAACGATATAAATACTGTTCGTTTTCTCACACAAACCGCTCGTTTCGTGTCTTAGGCCATCAATGTGTACTTATGATGGGGAATTGTTTCATTTGGACGATGGGGAATTGTTTTAATTTGGACTCTGTGCTTGTGTTTTGAGACAGTGACCACAGACCTGCATTATATGACTGACAGACAAGAACGGTTTGACCTAAAAATATCAAAATTGAAACTACTGCGGAAACAAAGACACCTACATCTTGGATGCCCTTGAGGTAAGCTAAAACATATCAAAAATTAATTTCAAAGTGAACTATCCCTTTAATGGTGCGTTCACACCGGACGAAATTTCGCTTCAAACTTTTGTTTTTACGCGCGTCAATTTCGCTCTTGACGCGCGAATTGATACAAAGTGGTCAAGCGTATCACTAGACGCGGCAAGCGCGAATTTGACATATGATCCCTTTTTGAATTTGACGCGCTATTCACGTCTGGTGTGAACGCACAGTTAGGCATAGGCAGTTTATATAAAACGAAATGTTTATAATTGGAATGAATAAGGCCTGTTATTATTTTAATTTCCAGTTAGTTTCTTGATCTCGCGTTTCTGAAATGTTTTGCGGATGTGCTGTTAAGTGGACAAACTCAAGCCTAGGTACTTTTTGAGGACTTGTAAAACTCTGAAGATTAATAATCCCCTAAAATCGCCAAAGGTTTTGAAATGTTGACTATATTCCAGTGTTCTTATTACTGTATATATTTCATACTCCATTGCTATGGAAATAAGCCTGTTGTTCAAATGAACCTGATTATGCCCTCGGGCGCTTGAGTAAATAAATAAATTAAATATGTGGCAGCCGTTGTGTGCAGTAAACTTTCTTTTAACAAGCCTGTTGTACTGATGTGATGACCAGTTATAGTTTTAGTGCTAGTAAGCCTATTTAGAGGTGCAGATTAATTCAGGTAGGACTCTACCCGTCCTTCGGATGAGACGTTAAACCGAGGTCCTGACTCTCTGTGGTCATTAAAAAATCCCATGGCATTTCTCGTAAAGAGTACTGTAGGGGTGTAACCCCGGTGTCATGGCCACACACCATTGGCCCTTACCAATCATGGCCTCCTAATAATCCCCTTACATTGAATTGGCTCTATCACTCTCTCTCCTCTCTCCACCTATATCCGGTGTGTGGTGAGCGCACTGGCGCCGTTGTACTGTGGCTGCCGTCGCATCATCCAAGTGGATGCTGCACACTGGTGGTGGTTGAGGAGAGATCCCCTGACATGATTGTAAAGCGCTTTGGGTGTACAGTAGTACATATGAAAGCGCTATATAAATGCCCGATTCGATTCGATTCGATTCGATTCGACTCTGTGTAGACATATTTTATTATGTGTATTATGAGGTGGTCCGCGAAAATTCTTGATTACAAATAGTGGTCCACACACACAAAAAGTTTGAAAACCCCTGCAATAGATGGATAGAGAGGGATAGATCGAATGATAGAACGATGGAAGTCCAGTAAGCCCAACCTCTTAGAAAAGTAAGATTACACCTCTCCTCAACAAGCAACCCTCCAGCCTTCAGTATGAGCAACAGTGCTAATGATGTTGCTATATCAAACACTAGTAAATAGTGTGTTTGTGTAAGTGGGCGAGCAGAATCACATGAACTGATGATTTCACCGTAGCTATAAAGCTCAAAGGTTCCACTTTAAAGTATCTGTTAAAAGGCATCTAGTGTTCTTACAGAACGCACGGTCAGAGTTTATCCTCCCTCAACATGAAGCCAAAAAGCTCTCTCTCCATCAGAGCAAAGCTAACGAAGAGCTCTTCTGTTTTTATAGCTTTGTGTACATGGTGTAAACATGAAGATCACAGAGATGGAGCCGTGACACTTCTGAGCGGCAGCGCAGAGGGGAGGGTTTGTTTGTGCTCTTTAAATGTGTAATTAAAATGAGCATTAAAACACACTCACTTTTCATACCGCTGTGTCCTCTGTGACTTTTGAGAGAGCAGAGGGAAAACGAGAGACAGAGACAAACAGAGGGAGAAGAGAGAGAGAGCGACAGGGAGAAAGAGAGAGACGGATAAACAGAGGTCACATAGCCACTGCAAAGTTTTAAAAGTGACAAGCACATACCTAAGAGTAAATCCCCTGTCACTGCTTTTTAAGAAAAAAATATATAAAGAAAATCCCATAAAATTTCACAAACGTTTAGTGTAATGACTAAACTTTTGAAACATCTCATTCAAATGTACAAATTACATTGTTCTAAAACCTAAATAAAACATTTTAATATATTTACAACCAAAATGTTTATAACACAACCTAAACCAGACAAAAATACGTTTGTAAAAAGTACAAATTAACTGCAGCCAAAATGCAGAATTTAGTATGCTGTAAAATACAGTATTATAGTTATTACTGTAGTTATTTTTTCAATGAAAACTTGAAAAAAGTTTTTAAAAAATTTAGAAAATTTAACAATTTAAGAAAATGTCAACATATATTATTATTATTATTATTATTATTATTATTATTATTTAGGTTCACTATTGTTATTGTTTTTTTGTTTTTTATGAAAACTTTAAACTTGAACTATTTAAAATACAAAACGCAAAAAAGGAAGCTGGATAAAAATATTAATAAAAATGCCAAAATACATTATTATAGTTATTTAGGTTCAGTATTGTTATTGATAACAATTAAGTTGACATTGTTCAAGTTTAAAGGTTTCATTGAACATATATAAACTTTAGCTTTGAAAAAAAAAAAAAATAGACATGCTGAATAAAAATGTCAAAAGCCCATAAAAAAGCCATACTAAACCTTAAACTACAATTAAAATCAAAAGATAAATAATTAAAAAATCAAAGCCAATTCAAAATATTATTAAATACTAACATTTAAAGGTGCATTGCGCAACTTTTCATGTTAAAAATACCCGTTTTCTAACCCATACATGCTTAAACAATTGCCTGATGGGCTGAATGAGCCCTTCTCTGATCACTGCGATTGCCTCTATAATCCTGTACAGTAAAATAAATAAGAGGGATTCGGGTCGGAATCTGAGACTGGGCGTGACGTCATGCGCGTTCACGGCACGCTCATATGTCTGGCAGGTTTGTGTATGCGCCGACGCCGCCATTCTCCGTAGAAAATGGATTCTAAGAGACCGGCTTGTAGTTCATTTCAAACACCAACGCAAACTCCACGTAAGATAAAAAAAGAGAACTTTTGTCTAGTGCAACCAAAAGGTCCAAATTGGAGTCAGACAGGCGTCGGGGTAAGACGAGAGTAAACATAGGGAAGGCTTTCAACAAATGGAGAGATCTCCGGTCAGCTCTAGGGCTCAAACGGGATCCTCAGTTGGCTTTTTTCTTGATTAAAAAGGTAAGATATATCCCATTCTCTAATGTCTGATACGGCCAATAATGACAATAAATGACGATCCATAAAATGTGTAATGCTTTAGCGTAAGCTAGATAAATGTACAATCGGAATAGGTTTTACTAACTTACCATTGTCAGTGATCAGGTTCAGAATGATTGTGATATAAAATGCTGATATATAAGTTAGATACTTAGACACAAATTTTGAGCAAATTACTGCTTAATTACGATGTATTGATATTGGAATATGCTACTTAGCTGATCAATAAAACAGGCTAAACCCTCGCAAATCTTCGGCGGATTAGCCTGTTTGGCTTTTATGGTAACGTCATAGTGCCACTTGATTGTTTATTACCTTGAGACATTTGGGTGTACTTTGTTGACCGACTGTGTGGTATGGTATCATGATTACAATTTTGAGCTTTTACAAAGTTATAACTTATATTGTTCATGAACGTGTTTCCATAATAATAGTCATAAGTGGATACAGTAAACACATAACACAGTTCAACATGGAGATAGATGGGAATAAAAAACAAAGTTTTCTACTACCCCCATTTTTTCCCTCACACATAAGTGTGTTATTTACTCAATTGCCTTTCCTTTCACATATTTTAAATTACTTGCAGATTTAAAACTTTATTACCTCTGAAGACATTATGATTGTAAACAAAAGATTTGTGCGGCTGATGCTCCTTGGGTTATGACCAGCTCGAGCTCGTGCAAGCGTGCGTGTGCGTGTGGTCCGTGAGCGTGCACACCTCTGGTTGCAGTTTCGCTTGCCGCCAGAGGGGGCGTAGTTCTGCGAAAACTCAGACTCTCGCGCAATGCACCTTTAATACAATTAAAATAAATGTTTAAGGTTTACTGGTCCCAGATAAGTGGCAGAAAAATGGACAGAATGGGTGGATGAGCAGTTATTCAGTTGATTTGTTTATTTATTGAATCTGATTATAGAATGTGGTTATCACTTCCCTAAATAAAATGTGTGTGTACAGAGCAGCATAAAGCACTCAGAAGAGATGACAACTGTATTTACTTATATGCCAATCGTATTCAGTGTGTATTCCTATTCCGAGAGCTGGAGACAGAAAGAAACACACAGATTGGATGTCTCTTTTGGCCCTGTTCTAGAGAGAGAGAAGCAGGAGTCGAAATTACTATGTCTGCCACAGTTCTCCTCATTTCGGTCCAAAAGCTGCTTTTAGTCAGACACACACACACACACACACACACACACACACACACACACACACACACACACAAACACAGACCTAGCACCATTCAGAAGAGATTGGTTTTCTAAATGGCGTTTGATGTACAATTATAAAAAAATAAAAAAAGGACATCTGTGATTTCATGTACAGGCTGGTAATGAAGTTGGACCAGGTCGCAAAAAAGAAATCTAGCTTTAGTTACGGCATTCGACAAAGGTCAAAATAATATTATACTGCAATTACAGACATTATACACACGGGATTAGATTTCTAAGGACACAAGAGTTGTTCTGTGATAAACACCGAATTCAAAATCACAAAGTACGTCGGTGAAACACCAATTGACCAAACACCTCCCTTAGAAATGCGACTACTCAAATTCAGAAGAACCGAACAGCCAGCTATCCTCTGTTCGCTCCCAAATGTTGGCAGTCGCCATCAGAAACCCATCATGTACACAAATCTGCATCCTCAACAACGGCCCCATCTGCTCGTGCTTGTTGTGGGTCATTTGGTGGGATTTTTGAGAGGGGAAGAGGGTTCTTCTCTCTGGGAAAAGCACGGCGGATCATCTCGCATGCAGACGGTGGAACACTGATTGGACCGCGCGGTCTAAAATGAGTAAACAAACTTCAGCTAGATGAGTGGGATCTTCCAGATGTCCAAAACCTGAGCTGTTTGTTGTACATAATCGTATCAGTGTGTGAGTGTGTGTAGGGGTTCGCTTCTGTACTCAATGACTAGCATGTGTGTGTTTGTTTATGCATGTTTTAATAGAGCTCTGCAGTGTTTGCCTATGCCTGATTGTGCATGTATATAGAGCCGTAGGTGTGTGTTTATGTAACAATGCGAGTGCTTTTCAATGGCCTTTTGTGTGTGTGTGTATATAGAGCTGCAATTGCATGCATGCATGTTTTGCGTGTTTATTTGTCTGTGTCGATCTGTTCAATGTGTATGTAAGTCTAAAGGTGTAAGTCTGTTGTTAATTTAATTTATGTAAAAAAAAAAATCTTAATATCACATAGGCTATAGAATATATGCATAAAAGACATTTTAATGTCTCAAATTATCAAAATTATTCAGGCTGATGTGCATATACCAATATTTTTGGTAAAGGTGTTTCTGTCATAGTTTACATCTTAGAAAAAAAAGGAATGCTTAAAGGAATAGTTCACTTAAAAATGAAAATTCTGTCATCATTTACTCACCCTCAAGTTGTTTCAAACCTGTGTGAATTTCTTTGTTCTGCTGAACAAAAAATAAGATATTTTGAAGAATGTCGGTAAGCATCCGGTTGATGGACCCCAATGACATCCACAGTAGAAAAAAAATATATATATGGAAGTCAAGTCACTGGGGTTCAATAACTGTTTGGTTACCGACATTCTTCAAAATATCTTCCTTTGTGTTCAGAAAAAGAAAGAAATTCATACAGGTTTGAAGCAAGCATATAGATGTTTGCAGCATTTTAAAAACTTTATTCAAATGTTGGTGCTTACATCCGGATTTGTTTTATGCAATAGCCCAAACCCAAAATTAGCATAAAAATGCATGGATGGAAAAGCAGCTTATGTCTACAGTATACGTATGTGTTTATATTTGCCTATACCTCATTTTGAGTGTGCATATAGCTGTGTGGGTTTTTATAAGCCTATATCTGTGTGCATTTTTATACAGTGCGAGTGTTTGTATAGTATTTATATGCATTTACATACACAAACAAATTGTATGTGTATTTTTATACACATACAAAATACTTTCACAGAGGAAAGTATTTTGTATACGTGCATTCGAAAAAGCTAAACGTGAGTGTGTGTGTGTGTGTTTGTATAGAGCTGTCTGCTCTCTCCAGGTGTGTGTCAGTTCAGACAGCTCTTGCGGTGAGTGTATCTCTGTTCAATTCCGCAGCCTGTGAGGGGTCGTCCGGCCTCTCACCCCTCTGTCAGAGCGCTGGAGACACACACCGACAGAATATAGAGCCAGATCTGCACCCCAATCGGCTCGACCCAGCCTGGTCCCAATCACTTTTACTGCAGAACCGAAGCTGAGCCGAGCCAACACAACACGGCCTCTCTGTGCTGAGTGCTGTGGTTAATGGGGGAGGTTATTTTATTAATATTCAGATTTTACTTCGGGTGACAGCCATCATTTCTCACCCTCGGGGTGAGATCTAATCCGACTCTCACACAGATATGTGGACATACACACAGTGATTATTCAGACTCCCTCGAGCAGGGTCAAAATAACAAACCCAGCTGTGCATTAGATAGATAGAGTGAACGAGGGAAAAGAGAGAAAAATAGATAAACCTTCCTGGAGACACCTTGGCTGTTTTCTAAATAGCAAACTAGCATACTACTCATACTATTTTTGCAGTAACTATAATGAGCCAAGTATTAAATGTTTTATATGCATGGTAAACTTTTTTTTGTTGCTAAAAAGCGCAGTATAAACAGCACACTGCCTATCCTAGAATACCATTTCACTGCCAAAAGTCACTTTCTTAGTCATTTTTTGGTCCTGGTTTCCATTAAAAATATCTAAACATTCTTAAATCAAGATGCACTTAGTTTTGTTCCAAAAGAACATACAGTGCTATGCATAAGTTTAGACACCCATGCTAAAGTTGACTAAAAAGAGTAATAAAAAATCATCTTTTGGAAATTGAACTTAATGCCTTAATTTAAAAAATTAGGAAAAATCCTACCTTTAAGGACCACCAATTTTCTTTGTGAATGAATAATGTATCGTAAATAAATAAATGTTCTTCCTTAAAATACAGGGTGCATAAGTTTGGACACCCCTATGTTAAATTCCCATAGAGGCAGGCAGATTTTTATTTTTAAGTATTTTTTTTGTTTTTTTGTTTAGGATACTATGCATCCTGATAAAGTTCCCTTGGCCTTTGGAATTAAAATAGCCGCACATCATCACATAGCCTTCACCATACCTAGAGATTGGCATGGGGTACTTTCCATAAGATCATCTCTCAATGCAAATTAAACCAGCTATTAGGCTAACTAAAATAAAACCATGCCAATCTCTAGGTATGGTGAAGGCTATGTGATGATGTGGGGCTATTTTAATTCCAAAGGCCAAGGGAACTTTATCAGGATGCATAGTATCCTGGATCCATGAAGTAACTGGCCTTTAAAAATAAAAATCTGCCTGCCTCTATGGGAATTTAACATAGGGGTGTCCAAACTTATGCACCCTGTATTTTAAGGAAGAACATTTATTTATTTACGATGCATTATTCATTCACAAAGAAAATTGGTGTCCTTAAAGGTTGGATTTTTCCTATTTTTTTAAATTAAGGCATTAAGTTCAGTTTCCAAAAGATGATTTTTTATTCCTCTTTTTAGTCAACTTTAGTATGGGTGTCTAAACTTATGCATAGCACTGTTGTCAGTTTTATGTTTATGGAAAAAAAATCTACCAGTGGGATAAAAATAAACCTGCTTTTGCAGATGTTGTTTTTCTTACCTCATAGGCCATTTATTTTTCTTGTTTTAAGCATAAACCTCACTTAATTTCAATACATTTTTCAGAAAACAAAACTTAATATTGCCATTTTCATACTAGAAAATAAGACAAAAAAGTAATAAAATTACTTTGCAGTGTTTGCAGTACACCACATGTACCATAACTAATAGCAATGGTGATTTTTAACATATTTCTTGACTTACTATTTAATCAAAGTGCCAAAATTGAAGAAATGTGTACACAATTTTGAATTAAAAAGCAAACAATTCATATTTATTTCTAATAATCAACACACAAAATTAAATTTGATCCTAATGAGGTCATCTGACAAGCATAATGAGGTCATGTGACAATGTGGCATACTATTGTTCGCTTTTACAAACTAGATGTAAAAAACTGTAGGCAGCACACAGTGTGTAATGTGACTATGTAGTCAGTAGTATGCTGTAATCCCTTCCAAGACACAAAGCTGCTCAGACTTCCTTTGAGACACATTTATAATAGCTCAGACACCTTCATTAACCCAAAAGACCAATTACTCTAATCAACCTCTAATCACCCTCTCCAGGTCCAAATTGACCAATGAAAGCAGAGGGGGGTGGGAAGCTTTGGAACCAGACCATCAACAAAAACAGACTAATGAACATTAAAGGAATACTTATTACCCCAGGTTGCCTGTGCTGGTAAAAATCAACCCTGGGGAATTTATGGAAACTTTATAAGAATGTAATGTGTGTGTGCATGTTCAGACTGCAATATATTACCCCATCAAAAGCCTTTATGGGAACTCGCAGATCAAAGCGGCTGTAATTAGTGGTGACTTGCTGTGTGCGAAATCGTTAATCCGCTAACACACTGGCTTTTAAAAACCGCGGCCACATCTAGATGACAGACTTTACACCAGGCACTAACACCCTGCAAAACCTCAACCATCTTTAATCTTTAAACTTTAATCTAAGTTTATGACAACTTTATCACTTCTTCCAGATCACTGAGCATTCCAGAAGACATCCGACACCGTGTCCTCGCCAAGCACAACCACGACACGTTTCCAGCATCGACTTCAGAAATCTTATTATCAGATCATAATTTTTCTGTCAGAAACCAATGTTTCTGTCCATTTACACCTATATTATTTTTAACTTCACTTGTTCCTTTAATACATTTTGTTATTAAACATTTTTCCTTGCCTTCACTTCAACATGTCAAGACCCAGGTGAAAGCAAAATACTGTACAAAACAACAACAAAATAGCCAATCCAAGCATAATTAATGTGTGTGTGTGTGTGTGTGAGTGTGTATGTATATATATGAGGAGTCTGAAACAAGTCTTAAACAGGGACTATATGGACATCATGACCATCTCTCTGTTCTAAGAAGACCTTGCCTGAGGATGTCAACGAACTCAACAAAGCTGCCACCTGTGCATGTGTGTTTTTATGTGTAGAGGCACCTGTGGTCCTCAAAGTTGGCCCTACCAAACTAAGTGGCATATCTCTTTATTGATCAAAACAGATAGCTGTCAATCAATCTTATCGTCTCTCTACACGTTTGGTCCTGAGGGAGTCAATATGGCACTGGCCTTGAGTGAAGGCCAAATCGGCCAATTGCAGACCTTGAGAGAACAATATGATTGTGTGTGTGTGTGTGTCTGTGTGTGTGTGTGTCAATGTCCATATGAAAAGAGAGCGGCTAAATATAGACAAGAATGAAAAAAAGTGTGCATCATTCAACCCAACATCAACACCACATTCTGCTCTCTTTCGATCTTAAACACATGTGCACGCCGCCATATTAATCCAGAACAAATCTACTCAAACTCAAAATCTGTTGCTCAGAAATCTTCTCAAATAATCACAAATCTGCACATATCTCTCAACTCAATCTAAAGGAAGTTCATTAGTCAAAGCTACTAAATAACTTTCTAGAGCTAAAAGATCAGCTTAGTCACTGGGTTACCAGCAAATGTTGGGTTTTGGTTGCTTTTGTCCCCACTTATCAACTAGCTTAACCAGCAAGTTATCTTTAGTCAGCCTGTTCACTAGAAAAACTGTCGGTAAATGTCATGGCTATCCTGTACTGCTCCAGCTCTAAACCAGCATAAACCTGGAATAAAATGGAAATTCATACAGTTTAAAGTATTTTCAACAGATAAATCTTGTCAGTGAGAAAAGCTCAGAAAGATACCAAAGACTATTCTTTGCTTTCCACCAACTGAAAAAAATCCATTAAAAACACTTCTAAATAAATCAATAAACATACTTGTATGAACCAAAGATCAACACTACTGGAACCCAAACTCTTACCTCTACAGACGTTCCCGTTATCCGGCTCAAATCCCGCCTTGCATGTGCAGCTCCCGATCGGAACCATCCAGTCCCCATCGCCATTACAGTACAACTTAATGGGTACGTCCACTTCCTCAGAGTTCGGGATGCACATCCCGCGAGCGATCACCAGCGAGGTGCTCTCTGCCCCGGTCAGGGTCTCTGGAAAGATTGCAAAGTTCTGCACCACGCTGGGGCATTTCTTAAAAAACACACGCACGGACAGCAGGGACATGCACGCACCATAGTCCTGGAACGCCAGATAAAAGCCATTTTTCGAGAGTGGACCGAAGCTCCGCACCTCCGTGTTCACTTTCATCAACCTACCACCAAAATCCACCTGTGAGAAGCTTTCGTCCGCCGCAATGGTGTCCACCTTCAAATACGGAGCCTCCATCCAGAACGCCCCACCTTTGGTGGCGATGACAGAGTCCGTTTCGTAGTAGTACAGGTTAAAGGTCTCCTTACAGGACCCAGGCACTCGCGGGATGCTGCTGCAGTCTCGGACGGTGAAACGCATCTCCACGTAAATGCGCTGAGCACCGCGCCGAGCGATGAAGGTGGTGAGCAGCCAGTTGTTCTGGTTGGACTCGAAGACGTTGCACACCTGGTACGTTCGAATGGTGTTGAGGTTTTCGTCGTAGCCGCTTACTTCCTCCCACTGGAAAAGAAAAACAATAGGAGGTTTAGCACAACAGAAAGAACAATGGCAGATGACCGTACATAACTGAAAAATCAAATGGAAAGGTAATTTTGGGGAAATGTTTATAATATTTAAACTGGAATCTCTTATTATAAAAAGGACAATAATAATCTTTTTTTGATGTAAATGACTTATTCATAACATACAAAAAAAAATGTGCTTTCACTTACTGGTCTAATGATGTAATGAACAAATCAGTGAACAAATCTGAATGATTTTGGGTGAACTGATTCAAATAAGTCTAGTCTCTTGGTAAATACATTATACACAGTAATGTGCATTTTCCATTTTCAGGTCAATGGTGTGAAAAAAAACCTTATTTCATCTTAAAATTGCAAGAGGTGCCTGTTGAAGTGGAATAAAGATGAGAAATATCACTGCTGGTCCATTTGATGCTATCGATGTGGAACCGTGGCCTGAACTCCGACAGGTTTTTGCCTTTCATAAAATATTGATACAAATTGAGTTCCCAGAAACCTCTCTAACCCCATATTCCCCACCCAAAAAACCATCTAAAAGCTTTTAAACACTACATCACTTTGAAACTTTTTTTTTTCCCTCTGTGAGATGATGAACCCTTTATGGCCTCTATTTCCGAGTTTCAGATCACAAAACCTGTCTCCCTAATCACCTGAGGTGGGAGGAAGCCGCTGCCATCTGCTTCGGTCCAGGCCAAGTGCGGCCAGCCACTTACCATTACAATATTACCATATTATAAAATGTGATGCGTAACAAATTTGAGATTATGTGCTATCGAATTACAATTAGAAGTAAGTGGAGCAGTATATGGCTGCCCTCCTGCAACCCTGATAAAAAAAGCACCATTGGCTGAATGTGAAACATGGCACAGACAAAAAAAAGAGAGATAAAGTGCAGCCATTGACTTTAGACTGCTGTTGCAGGCAGTTCTGCTGATGGTTGTGGACATTATAGTAAAAAAAAAACCCAGGGGGGTGGGTTCCAACATTTTGATGCCAATATTTTGAAAACTACTGCAATAACAGAATATATAAAATGTTAATTATCCCCAAAATGAAAAATCTGTCATCATTTACTGAGCCTCATCTAATTCCTTCATCTTCACATAGATTATTTGAATAGGAAACGTGAATGAGATTTGACAGCTGTAGCCGAGGGCAAGACTTTCAAATGATTAATAGTGAACTTTTTGGTCTTTTCCTCTTAAAAAGCTATTGTATGGCCTTAGATGACTTTCATGATCATTTTTTGTTCCTTTTTGGAGATTGATGGCCATTGTATGGAAAAGAGCAGCATCAACATTCAACCTAACACATCCTTTTGGGTTCTATACGAGTCACACAGGACTGAAACTAGGGTATGTAAATCATTTTAAAATGTTCATTTTAACCATAGCTGTCCAAACACACAATCCATGCGGTTAAAAGCCTGATTCTTTAATACTGATCTCAGCGGTGGACAGTTGTGAGGTAAAAGTACTGTAGGGTCATGTTGCCCGTACGTGATTGCTTGCTGCTTGAACCATTCAGTTCACTGTTAAAGCTGGATAACAGGCACACCACCGCATGGCCCTGTGTGTAATCTCTACCTTTTAACAGAGCAGGTTGACCGATTGAACCATCCTACGCTATCCCAGAATTCCCTTGAGGTGGCACAGCCGTGGGAGAGGGAAACAAATACAAGGTTTGTAAGTGGACTCTTGAGGGCTGTAAACTTATGGTATCAGTACGGGAAGTGTGTGTGCGCCGGTGTGGGCGCTGTTTGTTTTTTTTAAGTGTGTATGGCTTCTGTAAGGGTTGCTCACTCGTGGAGCCTCACCGGATAAAAGTCTGATCCAATGGGCTATCAGCATTCGTGTACACCTTTGCTGTTTGTGTGCGTTATGAAAGCAGAAACAGAGAAAAGGAGAATTCGAGAAAATCTAATCTGAACAGTGATGGATCAGCGTCTGTGTGGCAGTTTGAAACCCAGGAGGAAAAATCAATGTGTGAGTGTTGGCAAAACAGTATAATCTCTCCAGTATGTGACGCAAAGTAAAATACAGCTGAAATAAATCTAAAAGAAATTGTTCACCTGAAAATAAAACTTTGCTCATTATGTATCATGTCATTCCAAACTGGCTTTCTTTCTTCCGTGAAACACAAACAAGGAAAAAAAGAGAAGAAAAAAAAGTTCACTCTTTTCTATGCAATTACAATGAATATGAACTGGAATGCCATAAGCATCATAAAAGTGTCCCATTTGACATTATATAGTCTTCTGAAATCATGTGATAGATTTTTGTGAGCATTTTGTCTCCAGCAAGCTGTTAATCACTGCAAACGGTCAGCGAGTTGAGAACCATTTCAGTCCAATTCATCAACAAATCGTTCATTGAAAAGATTTGGTTCAAAAGAATGATTCGTTCACAAACTGGACATTGATTCTTCTCTCATGAAATGGGCAAGGGGTGCTAAGGGAGCTTAAATTTCAGTCTATTCCTCTCGCAAAGACTTGGAATAGTATACTAGTCATACTTGATGCTTTTTCATCGTTTTTGAACCTTGAAAAAACTCCAGTTCACATTCATTTAAATTGCATGGAAAAGAGCCACCAGTTACATTGTTCAAAACTTCTTTTGAGAGAAAGAAAGTCAGTCATAAAGGTTTGGCACGACATGAGAGTGAGTAAATGATGACAGAAATTTCATTTTGGGCTGAAATATCCCTTTAATGTTACAATAATATTCAGGAGACTTATGTTTAATTTAATAAAGCAGGAAAAGCAAAGAACAAATAATACAAAAGCAATCATAAAAAGCCATCTGTAGCTGACTCGTTCATTCAAGCAATTCCACTTCACTAGAATTAATTCCATTCTTCTTGTAATGCCTCTTGCATGATTCATATTTTTTAAATGTAAGATTAATGTGAGCAGGCACCCACGGGATAAATGTAACTTACTACACAACACCACGATTCGATAAATAATTTTGAGAAAACAAGATAAAAAGCAGAAACACAGTCCGTAATGATGGTAAATCGAAATCCAGCCCTCCAGAACAGTGCAGTTTCCATTTCATGACACATCTGTCACCATTTTTTTCACAGCAATTTCATATCTCCACGTTTAATTATACACTGTCATTTTACCTCTTTTGATTGCATCAGGTTGAATTGTTCTTTCCGGTAATTTAAAGAGACGTGACTGTCAGACAAAAACTCCGCCCTCCCGTTTACGCTTTCCATCTTTAAGAGACAACATGAAATAAAAATTGACCCTTTCTGCTTCCTTAATAACTGTCTTTAGTCTTATTGTGCACAATCTGTCAGTTATTTGAATAGATTCATAATGTTTTCATAATACTGCATAATCAAAAAAAGTATTTAGGTATATATATATATATATATATATATATATATATATATATATAATATATATTAATAATATTTATATATTATAATAATTCCCCAGCTGTAAGGCAACGAAAGCCTTAAGCATTTGAAAGACAATTTTGTATAAAGAAGCATGCTGTTTTGCACATTATTCTCTCTAGATATTAGTCAAATTACTTAATATTGGACAGATTGGCTTATACCTTTCATTTTGAAGTGGAGAATGAAGTTTAAGGTTGTGATGTCGCGTCCGATATCCTGGCTTTGCCAATTGTGCAACACCTAATCTCCTTTTATGAATACTGTCAATTTCAGTGTCAACTTTAGTGAAATTCATATCATTTTCTTCATTTAGTCAAGCAAGTCACAAGTCCTTAAATTTCAAGTCAAGTCACATCACTGCAGTGCAGTGCAAATTCCATGTTGTCTTTAAACACAGTAGAAGAGGGAGTGTATCATCACCTCCTAAGAGATAGCAGAGCTGGAAGGCATTGCTCTGGAGGAGAAGGAGGGATGAGAGCGAGAAGTGAGAAGAGAGAGGTGGGACTGGTGAGGAGGGGTGGGAGTGTAACATGGCTGGCATGATGAATGAGTTTACAGAGATCCTGGGCACAAATGAAAGCCCCCTTTTTTTTTTCTTCTGACTGCCAAAGCAACTCCCCACCCCTCCACCCCTGTAATGATGATTTATCTGTATAAGATGGACCCGTCCAATCTGGCACGGCGCTGCCATTAATACAGGCCCGTCCCTCCCCAGCCTGGTCTAGGGACGCTTGTCTCTCTGTCTGCTGAAATGACCACAATCACTCAACCCGACTCACGCCACAGGCTACAGCAGACAGAGCCGAGTACCAGCTCATATATCACATTACGAACTGTGTTATACCATCAGAGATTTGCACATAATATCATGAGCATGCATGCATTGATATGCGCTCTCACATTAACACTAACACAGTGTCATTATTGCTATGGACATTAAACTTGTAAAAGTGTAAAGTTATCTTTAGAATTGTACACACACACACAGAGAGAGAGAGAGAGAGAGAGAGAGAGAGAGAGAGAGAGAGAGAGAGAGAGAAACGAGTGCATCCGTTTCATTAAAATGATCAAAAGTGACAGTAAAGACATGTATTATGTTACAAAAGATTTCTAAATGCTGTTGATTTGAACTTTCTATCAATAAATCTTGGGGGGGGGGGGGGGGGGGGATATTAGAATGATTTCTGAAGGATCGTGTGACACTGAAGAGTGAAGACTGGAGAAATTATGCAAAAAATTCAGCTTTGCTTTTATTGCTTAAATTATAGAAGAAAGATTTAATGCTTGGACCCCTAACTATCCCTTTCCCATTACATGGTCACATGTTAAGCCTACAAGTACACATGACACGAGGGCTGCATCCGAAATTGCATACTTCCTTACTACATAGTAGACGAAAACAGTATGTGACAAAATAAGTCCGAATGTCCGAATCCACAGTACTTATAAAAGAGAAGGCAAAAAGTACATGGATGACCTACTACTTCCGGTGAGATTCTAAAGTGTGCATATGATGGACACTTCACTGTCCCATGAGGCCACGGGAGAGGATTTATGAAAGGCAGTAAAGCGACGTAACTGATGCTGGTAGGTCACATGACAGTAGCAACATGGTAAATGTAGGACATCCAGATTACATTCATACTACACACATTCATACTATACAGAACGTAATTTTTTTAGCGCTCATGAAGTAATTACTTATTCAAAATAAGTATACCTAAGAGAGTATGCAATGTTGTACGCAGCCAGTATCTACACTGCAGGTCCCTATGATAAAATGCAACAAATCAAGATCACTGGAAGAGAGAGAAAGACCCTCAGCTGATAATGATGTAACATAATTAATTACTTTTAACACAGTTTAACAGATTTGAAACATTCCCCCGAATACACACATTCACAGCACACACACACAACAACAAATTCCCTCCACAAGGCTGGAGGCGCACACAAATAAACGGTGAGAAAGAGGTCGACAAAAATGGCAATTTGAGGATTCGCAATCTCAGACTGTCTATAAAATGGTGATGAAGTCATTAAAACTGTCCAGTGTGCAGGACAAAAGTCAAATTGTTTTGAAGCCCTCTGGCTTGGACTATAATGATCATGCTCATAAACTCCCGGACTGCACGCTTTCATCAGCTCGGATCTCAACTAGAGCCGACCGTTTCTCTGCCTGGGATTTACAGGTCTGCTCAGACCCAGGAGGGGTCACAAATATATCAGAGAGAAAGATGTGGAAACACATTCTCCGCTTTAACAGATTTAATTTGGGGACCTTCATTATACAGTGTAGTTCATGCTACACCGCTGAGTAAATTTCCCCTCAGGGATCAATAAAGTATATCTAACTGTAATGGGTGAGAACCGAACCTGTTGTCAAACCAACACATTAATCTCCAGACACAGGCAGAGAGGACAGAACATTAAGCACATGGATTGAGTTAGCCGTGCACTTCGATTTGAATGCATAGTTAAAAACTATGAAATATGGAAGGCCAACAAATGTGTACAATATGACATATTTATAGAGCTATTTTAAAGCTGATCTATGCTACTCAGAATTACAGTCAAGATTCTGTTTGAGAAATTAGATCGATACACTACAAGATACTCACAGGGAGCAACTCACTTTTTTGTTGTTTCGTTCCTCTGTTTGACAACATTTTATTTCTCTGTACTACTTTGCAATGTATGAAAACATACAAAATTTCAAATAATTTTTCAATGAACGTTGGAACAATATTTATCTGGCATAAAAATAAGGATATCAAATATGTTCGCAATATCAAACCTGAAAACAAAGTTACAAAAACTACAATATTTGTAATTATATATACATATTTTGCAATATTAAGAGTCAAAACAGCAATAATAATATATATTTTTTATATTATATGTTTTATATATATATATATATATATATATATATATATATGCTACAACATGTTGTCTTTTTTAATTAAATAACTATTTTAAAATATGAATATGTTAATTAAATATTTTGTATTATATATATATATATATATATATATATATGTGTGTATGTATGTATGTAGGCTATGTATGTATGTATGTATATAAACAAAATATTTCATTAACATATTCATATTTTAAAATAGTTATTTAATTAAAAAAAGACAACATGTTGCAGATGGACTCCTGGAATTGGTAAAACATTATTTTTATTTTATTTTATTTTAATCAGTTTAAATGAACCATTCAAATAAAGGATTCTAAAATGAGTCTAAAAAAAAAAATCAATGACACAAGAGGAATACACTTTCTAGGAGAGGGTGTTGGATAAAAATGACAAAACAATTCCGCTTAGTAACACAGTCACTTTTTTCCCTGATATTTTTTTTTCTATATCGACTCTGTAGGGCAATGATGAGAAGAAGGGAAAATGGGATCGGGAAATTATGCAACCGAGTCTTGAACTCCCATTTCCCTCTTGAGCATCACGACTCGACATGTCAAAGCACACGCACTAAGAGCTAGGGCCCCAACCTTGTCACTTTCAGAAAGGCACACAAGGTTTAAAGCAAAAAAAAGAAGCAAAGAAAAAGCAGCAGCAAAACAAAGGTATTCCATCATCCGTCACCATAGCAATAATGGAACTCTCCAGGACCCCAACATCCATTTCCCATCTATGACAAGGCTTTAAATAGCCCTGTACGTGCGGCTGGATATATTTTGGTTCCACAGTGCATGTGTGTGTGGGTTAAGAGTGTTCTTAAACTGAATAATTCAGTCGTGAGATGAGAGGTAAACAGGGTTAGCAAAAGAGGTGGAGAGACCTAACCTATCTGCCCAGAGGAAAATAAGTACCCCTCAACTAAACTTCACCATAGACACTGACCTCTGGCTCTTAACTTCTCTCTAATATAGCTGTATGGCTGTTCTAACGGTTTATGGCCTAGAAATTTAGTCCGAATAAGATTTCTTGCACTTAAAGAGAGAGCATTGGGAATCGAGAATAAGTTTCAAAGGATGGAATTGATTCTTTCAAAGGGAATAGACTCCCCTATATTAGCCCTATTCAGTTCAATATAGCGAGTCATTGCTTGGTAATATGGGAATTCCGATTCATTTCCACAAATGGGTTCTTTCGACCAGTTTGTTTCAATGAATCTGTATAAAAAAAAACACACAAAAAAACGACTGCAGCCATTCTGTCAAAGTGTCATCATGTCACACATTCAAATAAAGCCATACTGTATGTGTGAATGCATATTGCTGATACCTATGAAGGTAAAAGAGTAGCAAAACTCGCGAGCACGTAGATGTGAATTTGAGAACTTGTACAATAAATATTCATACTTGTACGCTAAAATTTACACTCACAGCTCCAATGTGAAAACCTGTAAAATTTTTGAAATTTGCACTCACAGACAATAGTCACAAACCTGTATTCTGAATTTGAAGCTGCAGACAAGTAGTCACAAATGTGTAAAATGCCATTCACAGAAATACAATGACAGAAACAAAGTTGTAATTTGCACTTATTCTTACATTCACATTTGCAGTACAACCTCAATTAGGCACTTCCAACTTCTCAAATCTGTCACTTCAATTTCAAATTTCACGCCTTGACTTTTGCTACTCTTTTCGCGATATATTAGTTGCAAAACTAACTTGTGCACTTGCAACTCAGTGGCGGCGACAGAGAAAGGGGGGGCGGGAGCGGGGGTGTTCAAACGAGCCATTTTATTGGTTGGCTCCTAGCCAATGAAATGGGACTTCTATTGTATGTGATGATGTCACAAAACCTGCGTCCTCTGGGACGTTCTGAAACGCTAACATGGCTTAATGCATTAGACTGATATTAAAATAAAGAGAAAAAAAAAAAAAAAAAAAATTGTATATATAAAAATAAATAAATAAATAAATAAATAAAAACCACACAGTGAGGATTCATTTCAAGAGTCAATTGAACACGGAATCTGAGCCAATTCCAAACATTTTGGAATCAAGCAGCCCTACTTGATAGTGATAGAGGTGTTCGGGACACCCCCAGATTCCTGTTGATGCAGGATGAGGCCGCCCCCTTACAGTATTATGAACCAATGACATTTTTTTTTTTTCTATCTACAAATGCATGGATTTACCAGGCCGACCATTTCACGTGAAGCAAATATTTAATGACAGACCTTTAGTGACAACTTGTCTACATTCTTGAACATTTGCTGGCTGACTTGCCTGAAAGCCCCCCATCACGAGCTCTAGAAACACTGGAGAAATGTGTCATATTTGGTTTGTCATGTTATAGTGGCTTAAAATATTGAGACGGGGTGGTTTAGTGTTTAATGTGTTGTGTTAATGACCACGAGTTACAGAGAGAGAGAGAGAGTTTTGCCCAACAACCCAGTGCCTACTGCTGTTAGAACATGACGGTACTCATAAACAACCATTCATCATATTGGCCTCCAACTGAGAGAGAACGAGATACGACTGTCCAAATAAGACCAACAGGTGATGCATGTTCTGATATAAACCTGGAAAAGATGAAAATACTTGTACTTAAATGTGCAAGCATTTTTGATTATTTTCACAAAATGTTCATGCCCCCCAGAATATTTTATTGTATGAATATCTGAACATGCAATAAAATTATATATATATCAAAAGAAAGAACAGAGCCTCTGGTTTTAAACAAAAATCACGTTTTAGTCAAAGACAATGTCCGGATTGGATTCAGAACAATGATCAAAACATAGATTAAGTAAATCGAGTTCATCAACACCCCCAAAGTTCGCACAATCCTACACCTCTTTGTGGGTTCGACATTTCATTCGGTAACGTTAGGCAGTTTTGATTTATATGCTGTTAAATGTTTGATGATCACATTAGCTTACATGTGCGTAAGGAATCTTCTACCGCTTCTTTCTGCTTCTTCTTCGTTTGTGTTTGGATCCGGAGATTCCGTACTATTTCAGAAGATGCTTAATAGCGCCCCCTACCGTATAACAGTGAAAACGTGGATTGCTGGAAAAACTTGTCAATGGCAGGGAAGCATTGTGTCATAAATTACGGAAAAACTTTTCAATGGTGGGGAGAGAGTTGAAAGATGTTCAGAGTGTCAGAGGGTTTGAGTAGCATAAAAGCAAGACTTACCCACCTCTTAATGCCACCTACAAACAACACAAATGGCTGTTGATCACATTACATAATGCCACACGGTTTTCTCTTTCTGTTTAAGTCACCAATTCTTGGCCAGGATAAACTGCAAAGTGGACCAGACTTTGTGCTGCCGTCAAAAGTTTGGCTCTGTGCGACTAGACAAAAAGAGATCTCAGCCTTTGGAAAAACTTGTCTTGTTTTTAGGACAGGACATGTCGCGCCTTAAATCACCTCCTTGAAGTGGCCTCGGCTGAGTAGTGTGTATATGTAGCGCTGCTGCTAAGTATAAAAGAGAACAAGACATTAAATATACAAGAAAGAAGGGCAGATATTCTCGTGTACATTCACTTAAGTGAACTGAAGGCAGAAAATACAGAGAGAACATCTATTCTCACACACACCTCGACTAGGAGAGCAAGAAAAAAGCCTGTGGACGCTGCCACTTGTCACTAAGTGTTAACTCAAAACTAGCTACAAGTCCATTGCAGACTTTACAAACACATACTCTCGTCCATATGGGTTCTTAAGTGACACAAAGCACTTAACACAGAGAAATCACTTTAAAACACACGTACAGCACCTAGAAGTGTGTGAGGGATTGCACTTTGTGTAGCGCTGTTGCGAGCCATCGCTC
Source organism: Rutilus rutilus (assembly GCF_951802725.1). Taxonomy (NCBI): domain Eukaryota; kingdom Metazoa; phylum Chordata; class Actinopteri; order Cypriniformes; family Leuciscidae; genus Rutilus; species Rutilus rutilus. Next base: position 8,424,345 of record NC_140214.1, read on the forward strand.
TTCGAAGAACAGTGTTCTTAATGTGCTCGAGTAGAGATGGCCTTCTCTCTCTCTCCCTTTCCCTCTTGATAATTTGGTGCAAAACTACACTTAACCTCAGGTTCATACTAAAATAAACCAGCAGTGCATACTAAAAACATTAAAATAAGAGATTCTTAAATTTTCTGAGTTGTCCACCGTCTTAAGTTTTATTAAAAACGTTCGGGAGGAACATGTTCAAATGATCTATCCAACCAGAGGCCTATACGTAGCTGACTGACCTATGCTCCTCGACAGTTTTCAGCATCCCTCCACCACCCTGACTCCTCACTCTTGGCTGGTTCTTACCACAGCCAGGAATACGGGGGGAGTTCTCTGGGTCCGGGCTCTGAGCCCTCTCCTCGGACAGCACACCAAAAACGCAAACTTTTTTTTAACTTATAATCTGATTATTTGTAAGTGTGAACTCGTGAATTGGGTGTTCTAGGTAGTTTCCAGCACACCACAGAGACGTTTTTAAGCACAATTTTATGTAACATGGTGCTAGGGTGTTCTGTGTAGCATAGCAACATAGCAACACCCTAGCAACCACACAGAGATGGAAATGTGGCACATATAGCAGGTCAACTGTAGGCACGTATTTATAATATAAATATAAATATAAATATATATATATATATATATCTTACCGACCCCAAATTTTGTATATAAAAACCCTGATTTTATTTTAAGGATGTCTAGATATTTGAACTGAAAAACAACAACAACAACAAAAATACTGAATCAGAAATATTTCTTTGCAGTATAAGGCAAGCAAAAGACTTCCCAGACTCTGAGTGAGAATGAGCGTGTGAGATTAGAAAAGAAAGGGGGAAAATGAAAGATGAATAAAGAGGAAATGGAACAAAGGGCATCTGAAAAGCTGCAGGCACATGGTTGGCTGTGATTGAGCTAAGAGAAAACAGCAAAAGATAGTGACCGTCCTTGTTTAGCTTGTCAGAGAGAAGGATAGAGGGCTAAATTGCTTTCAGAGGAACAGAAGAGCAAAAAGACTGGGTAGACTTCAATTAAGGCCTTTTTTAATCTACCACACACACACACTCATGCAACACAAGAGTCTTTTTTATACAACAGCAACCAAGGCATCTCAATTGGTACATCCAGAGAAACCACTGAATCATGAGGCACAGAGACAAAGAAAGAAAGGCCTACGATAGAAAATAAATCTCATATGGCTCAGAATGTAATGCATGTAATTTTTTGTTGTTGTTTTTGTTGACTTTTTAGTCATTTTTGGACCTTGACTGCCTCTATGCTTGTAAATAAATCATATTTACAGTAGAGCTTAAACAGTAGAGCATGACACTAGCAATGCCAAGGCCTTTCGTTTCTGCTCTGAAAGCCGGTGAGTGCGTGTTAGAAATCAGGAATTGTGAGAGAACACTGTGCTTGGTATGTTTTTCATCTTTAAATAAAACGTGGATATTCAGCTGACAAAGTTTAAATCCCGTCTGGCTAGTGTGTTTCTTCTTTTGTGACGTCTTTTGTGGCTGTTCGAACACATTCGACCACATGAGCGTTTACACTACGAAAGCAATGCGATTGAATGCGTTTTCAACTACCTCTAGAGTCTAGAGTCTAGACGTGGTAGAAAGTGGAAAAGCTCAAAACGTTTTAGACCCCGTTTACACCTGTATAGCGAAATCTTGTGATCCGATCGACCAAAATGCATCTTCATACCATGCCTTGTGCACCAAATCAGCATTTTAGAATGATTTCTGAATGATTACGTGACACTGAAGACTGGAGTAATGATGCTAAAAATTCAGCAGAATCACAGGAATAAATATTTTAAATTGTAATAATATTTCACAATATTAAATGCAGTCAAATCAAATAAACGCAGCATTGGTGAGCATAAGAGACTTCTTTCAAAAACATTTAGAAAAAAAATTATAATCGTACTAACTCCAAACTTTTGCTTGGTAGCACAAGTCACTCTGAATAAAAGTATTTGCCAAATGCATAAATCTAAATGGGAAAGTCAGATTTGGAACAACAACAAGGTGAGTAATGATGACTGATCTTGACTATCCCTTTTGCTACAAGTTTTTAAGCTAAAATAATGCCAACACTAATAAGACAATTTCTTGGTTTGTAGATGAAGTGTAAAAACACACATCCACATCCACACAGACACTATCCCCTGGCTAAATTTGTTTAACTTATTCGCATTTGACTGTCATAAACACCCAGCAGCGCTGCTCCTGTTGCATGCACAACTAAGAGTCTTTCACGTGACACAGCCAGGACAATTCATTCAGATTCATATGGAGTGAGTGTCTACTTTCCCTTCCAAATCACTCAGACTCCATCCGATCGATACGTTCACACATGCTAAAGTACGATTGCTGTGACAGCAGAAAGGGAAATCATGGTATGGCACATACATCATATAATCAAGAGCACATCTCAAAGTCTCCTGGGAGCATTACACACACACACACATACACAAACTGGGGTGATGAATTAAATATGGGCTGCTGAAGAAGCGGCCGACCTCTGACCTCTGACCTCTGGGTGAGGGACGGGGCAAGCAGGCGTGAAAGGTAATTGCAGAGGCAGAGGGGAACAATCGGCCATTCCAGCTCAAGATGCGTGCGGGAGCCTTTTTAGCAGGAGTGGCCGGCTGAGGTCTGCGAGGAATTGGGGATTTTAGGGATTTCTTTAAGAGAAAAGGAAGGGGTTGGGGTTAATGGAAAGCGAGATCTATTAGAGAAAGACTGATGCGGGTGTGTTGGAGGGGGGCAGCTGTGAGAATTCGCCAAATGGTGTGAATGAATCGTGAAAGCAGTCAATTGTGCATGTGAAGGACGAGCAGGGTTAAACCTTCACATGTGACCCCAAAGAGAGAATGAAGTGATGAGAAGAGAGCAGAAGAGTAAGAAGATGGATGGATGGATGGGTGGATATGACATTATCTGAAGTAAATGTGAGTGGTGCTTGTCAAAGTGCAAAGCATGCAACCACAAAGTGACTAAGTTTAAAAATGTGTTTGCTCAAATCCTTCCCCTTAAGCAATAGTATTAGTGATGCTTGCCTCAGCAAACTGCACTAATTACAGGGGGGAATATGGCTGTCTGTCACATGATGAGCTAATGGATTTCCTCTCACTAAATTCCCTGTCCATCACTGTCAGATGTGTGTGTCATATGCCTGTGTGGGTGTGGGTGTCCTCCGGTGACCATCTGTGGACACTTTTATTATAAATTTTTTATAGCACAGCTGGTCAAACGAACCAGAGAGAGAGAGAGAGAGGGAGAGAGAGAGAGAGAGAGAGAGAGAGAGAGAGAGAGAGAGAGAGAGAGAGACAGAGAGAGAGAGAGAGAGAGAGAGAGGGGGGGGATCCTGCAATCTCTTAGAAAAGTGTAACAATATCTTCTCTCAATATACCATAGCTCACTCCAGTCAATCTTATTATAATCAAGACTAATTTTTAGATCTTCTTTAAACAGTTTGCTTTAACAAAATGTTCCAGTTTTTTCTGTCCTCGAAGGAAAACAATTGCATGAATCAACTAAATCACAGCTGATCAGAATGTATTTTGATGTTTCATAGTAATGTGAAGTAAAATGATTTGAGACCAGTGAGATTTCAGTGTGGGTGGAGCTAGAATGACGTTACAGAAACCAAAACCGTCGGCCGCATGCATGGACGCAGAATGTTAGGAAAAAAATTAGTTCACACTGATAAAATCGCCAGTCGGTGTGCTATCATGCAAATATATGTTTCTACTCAACAACAGTATCCAACGGAAACAGTATCACTTTCTAAAGAATCTCCATGAAATAATACAGAAAACACCCAGACAGAACAATTTTGTGTGCCCTTATTGAGAGTTCAATGAAAGCTTTATATTTCTCTGCAGGCTGTGTCTGTCATTACAGTAGCCCGCTCTCCTCCGGACCACATTTAGATGGATTCAGAGGTGCTTTTTTTTACCTTAAGTGGACCCATTATGTCATTAAGTCTTTCTGAACTGTGGAGTGTAATGCGTACGGTGATTGCAATGAGGGTTTTGCTTTGTACCTAGCAGGAAGAGACGTTGATCTCTTAATTTCACATTTCAGACACGGCACCTGTCGTACAAACATATTTTATGGCATATTTTAGAGTTAATCTGAAATTATTAGGCTCTCTTCATCTAGTAAGCTGCTGCTGAAGGGTGAATAGGAGGTGGTTTTGGTTTAATGTGCTTTTCTAAAAATAAAAGACACAGGGTAAGTATTTTAACAGTGTGAGCAGTTCTGCGGGTCATTTATTCACACAAACACACACTCACCCCTGATGAAGGGTACGCCGTCCACCCGAGCTCTGCTGTGGCGGTCCGGGTGTCCATTAATGTTTCTGAAAAGCAGACAAAAAGAAAGATTCATGAGGAATTATGAATATTTAGTTTAATAAGGAATTGTAATATTCATTAATATTAAATAAATCAATGAATACATAAAGTATTTATTTAATAAACTTTTTTGTATTATTTAATAAATATATTACTGAATGAATGAATATTTAACAATAATAATAATAATAATTAGTATTATTATTATTTAAAAAATCATTCAATTGATCAGTTAATCAGAATTGAAAAACACTGCTTTAGAGTAAAAACCCTGTACAGTGGCACTTTTGCACCCACAATGGCCTTGTGTTTCTGAAGACAGATCTAGGATAAGCTGTATGTGTCTTTTAAGTGGTCAAGCTCTTGTCTGACGTTATCAAGGGAGATATCTTAGACCAGCCGGGAGAATAATCCACATACACACACTCCACAAAACACAGATAAGATGGATGAAAGTGATAGAAAACCTGGAGTGAAACCTGACTTTTCCATCAATGACCATAAAAGCAGAGGAAACACCAAATTATACAAAAGGGGTGCCATTTGCATCCCTTAAAGTAAGTATTTATGTGTTTTTTTTGTTTGTTTTTTAAGGACTTAAAGGTGGTATCAGTGATTTCAGGCCCAAAAATATTTTTATCACATTCATCTAATCTTTCCTAACGATCCGCTAGCTGCCCGCCCCATAAGCATGCCGTCAAAAAACCGCCAACCAATTGGTTCCAACAAATCACAGACAGGGGGAGGGTGTTGTGAGGTTTTGAGCCAGCTTTTTCTTCAGCTCTGACTTCGCGTGCAGCCGTGCACGAGCACAAAACCTCACAACACCCTCCCCCTGTCGGTGATTGGTTGGAACACTATTTGTTTTGGTTTTGAGTGTTTGGCTAAACCATTTGTTTTTGTGTGCAGATCTCAGAGCCTAGGCTGCCTACAGAGACGCGTTTTTTTGACGGCATGCTTATGGGGCGGGCAGCTAGCGGAACGTTAGGAAAGATTAGATGAATGTGATAAAAATATTTTTGGGCCTGAAATCACTGATACCACCTTTAATGAATATCCAATGCTACCTTTTACATTTTCCAACAGCATACTATTTTTTTTTTAATCCAAATGGGAATACAGTTAGCATTCAGTCTTTTTTAATTTATTGAATTATTAATTTAATTTATATTGGAATTTGTGTCCCAAGATTGAACATCAGATGTGTTTTTATTGTGGAAATAATGATAGAACATTAAAGGAATACACACACTAACTAACTAACTAAATGTTTTTATTTCATGAAGATTAATTTTTGGTCTGTCCTCAACCTTGCGTTTCCAATTTCTCCTTGCTACAATAGCAACAATGCACAATTGAAGTCAGCACTTTTTTTCTTCTTGCAATGACCTACACCATCATTTAAAATAAAAAAAAGCATCAAGATTAGCAGCAAGCACACTGTAGCTCATCAAAGATATGAAACAGAACATCAATTGAACAAACAATTGAACAATTTCTTTAAATCACTTTATGAAACTGAAAACCGCTAGAACTCCAAAGATGCACGTTTGATAGAATTACCTATTTTCATTCCATTTATGATATTGTTTGTATGCTCATGTTTGCACGCATGAGTAATTGTTTAAAAAATAATGACACACGCATGTTCTGAACACTGCACACGTCAGTCCAGTGCTGTTAACTTCAGTTTTGTTGCGCTGTAGGGTCTTCCTGCACTATAGCATCGTTCAAGTGCCACACAAATTTCTGGAGCCAAACCACATCAGTGTAAACGGATCAGAATCCAACTCTTAAACCCACCAACGGCCATTCTCCTTCTACCCTTCCCTCTGGGTCCATCACACACACACACACACACACGCATGTATATGACGCACTGTGACTTAATTGCATCCCCGTGTGCTCCCGCTCAGAGCGAAGCCTGTCACACCGGGATGGTTATAACTAACGAGTGATGTCACAAGGGAGAGAAAAGATTAAGGATATCCGCTCTTTCCACAAAACAAAATCTAACGCTACGCACCGGAAGCCAACTGTCATTTCCATTCTCACTCTCTGCGTCCCTCGTATGTCGTATCTCAATCTCTCTGGAGTTAATCATGCGCTCTCTCCTTTGATTTCTCTATATTTCAAGAGGAAGAAAGAGAAGATGATGAAGTAAGAAAGGTTTGCTCTCTTTCGGATAAATGATGACAAGCAGACGACAAGCACTTGAGCTTCCAGCTACAGGATTCATAACATGATGTATAATTCTGTGATAACGTGACTCTCCTCCCCGGCCGTCAATAACTCACCGCCGGCTGATCAAGAAAACACATAGCCTACTCACTCATATGAATCATAAACCGTATTGTCAAGCGCTTGAGTAAAGCATAAATAAGGCTCGTAAAGTTTTAATCCAAGTCAGTGGCAGCCGGTAATGCCCAGTTAACTTCCTTAAAAACAACCAATTAAATTCAAATCAGAGTTCCTCAGTCTATCCATGTTCATTCTCTGTATGCAGGCAAGTTCCAAACCAAGAGCTGCACACTTTTTAGGCATCATTAGCCATCAACTCACTATAAATTATAATGTTTCCTCTCCAATATATCGTTTTGGAGCTCAACTGTTATATATAATTATATATATATATATATATATATATTTTTTTTTACTTAATTCAGATGAAAAAAATCTAATAAAACCAACCCAAAAGCTACACATTTGAATACAATTTTATTTCAAATTAAATAAAAATAAAAATACAATAAAATAAAATAAAATAAAATGCCAGTCATAAGCTATAACTGAAATAAATAAAGTATTTAAAAACTGCTTACAGGAGCTTTAAAATCGTTAAAATAAAGATTGTTATGAGAAAGAGATTATATTAACACATTGAATGATTTAGTTGTTATTGATCGGTGATGATTGATAAGCCTCTGTAGGAGATAATAAGCAGAAGATCATTCATTCTTCGATTGGGAGAGCGGAGAGTTAAGAGCCAATCAGAGATGCTCTTTACTGGTGTGGGCGGGGCACAGTGTGATGAATGGAAATATGAAAATCACTAGACTCAAAAAAATGCACATTGTGGGTTGGCTCTGTTATTAAAATCACACGCCATAATTCAATTTCTCTAAATAGCACAGCCTGTGCGCTTTCTCCAGCAGCTGGTGTCTCAGAGGAGACAGACCTCTGTACATTACTTCCCTCAGGAGATACATCCTCCTCCAGAGAAATCACTCTCAGTCTGTGTGTGAGAGGAGAACAGGGTGGTAGGTTCAGAACTTAATGGTTTTTGAGGTCATATCAGCTTCGAGCTCATTAATATGCAACATGCGGCCTATGATAAATTATCATAATGGAACAAAGGGATCATGGAATCTTGTTAGGATGCAAAACGCCAACAAAGAGATGCAAAATGGAGACCACCACAGAAACCAGAGAGTAAGAAGGTGCAAGCACAGAGTAGATCACATATTTCATGTATAATAGTTAAGTCAATCTACACATAGTGACCCTCTTTACCTCTGTCATTTCACACAAAATTGCTTCCTTTTATTTTCTGCTTTCTTTGGGTTTAGAAAGTCACTGAGCTATTTGTCTTTGTTTTAAATCGTCCGCACCCATCGTGCCGAGCTGAAATCGGTTACGAGGGAAAAACAGTGTATTCATTCGCTGACATCAAATAGGGATGCACAATATTACATTTCTGACTGATATAATTAATCCAATATTTTCATGGTATAGATCTCATTTCACAAAAAAACTCATTTAAATTACAACAAAAACATTGTAACAATTAACAAAGTATGAAAAATGGATATTAATCTTGACATTTGATAAAGATTAAGATAACAGTCTTATTAAATGTGTTTTTAAAGATTAACTTTAAAGTGGCTGTGTAAGAATGTTGGTGTGTTATTCGCTTTTTGTACTGCCAATGTGTGAAGAGCTTATACGTTGATTTAGATACGTTTTCTGGTATGTGCCGACTCGCGCATGATCCACTCTGTGCTATTGTGTCTCTGGAACGGAGCAGACTGTATGTGCGGTGGTTCGTGTGACACTAACGTGAAATCAGACTTCATTCACCCCAATTTAAAGCATAAATACACTGTCTGAATCGTTCCCTATCCCCTATATAGTGCACTATGAGTCATTCACCACGTAGAAAATAGAAATTGTGTGAACAATTGACCGATTTCAGCCACAGCTTCAGCGCCTATTTATTTCTAATGTAGGAGATGGGATGCTTCAGATTCTAGAGAGCATTTGATTGGACGGAAAATCTGATGAGAAGCTGAAGTGCAGATTGATCCATATCATTGATCCATATGGCAGAAGTGATAAACTGTAGGTTTAGAATGCTTGTATCTTCTAAAAGCGAATTTTGTCATTGATTTGAAGCGCATATAGCTTATAGATAACAGATAACTTATAAAATATGCATACTAAAAGCAAAAGCACTTCAATTTTGATTTCATGGGGACTTTAAATAAGCAGTGCCAACATCTGCAAAATATCTCCTTTAGTGTTCTATGAAAAATAAATGGAAAAAAAAAACATACTGTACAGGTGTGACAATTTATTTATTTTATTTTTTTGTGTGAACTATCCCTTTAAAAGCTTAGCTTTGCAATTTGTCTATCTCAAAAGCCCACTCTCGTCCTTAAGACACAGATTACAGTACATACATTTCTATTATCCGTAACCGTACTGCAGACGAAGCCACCTATCCTAGAGCCCCAGCTCACTGGATTTATTACCAAGCAGAACTTCACTCCCAAAACCTGCAGAGCCACAGTGCAATAAGCAGAGAGTCTGTTTTAATCAGAAATGTGGTCCTGAGAGCCTGAGTGATGTCACAGGCCTTAAATAAAGCTGTGTAAATAGGCTTATTCATCTGGCTGGGTCAGAGCGCTGACTTCCATGACAGTGGAGGAATAACCTTCACCACGAAAACAGCCGCATCACTCACCCATTGGCAGGCGGGGTCAATAACCCACAACCCCGAGAGCGCTCGACCCTGTCTCTTTCTGCCTGTCGTATTTACACTAGGCGTTCGGGGATGAGACTTTAATATTTAATGCAGGATAGTGCCAGTACAGAAAGAGCGCATTAAACATTGAGCAGGCCTCCGTTCTCCGATCAATACTGTGGTTCTCACCATGAAATTGCTCAACTGCAGACACACATATGCAACAGGCCCATCCAGAGCAACCAGCGTGGTATTATATTGACCAAAACCTTAAACCACACAGAGGGAATTTCTGATCTAACCTTACACAAGTCTAACCAGTCAACATTGCTGGAAACTACTTTACATCTGTAGTACACCAAGATACAAGCTACTTAAAATTTAAAGCAGTTCAACTACAGTCAAGTTCCTTGTAAAAAAGTAGCTTTTAAAATCAAGCGGCAACCTTCCTGTCTCTCTCTTGAATCCAAAACGGAAGCGATTAAAACTGCAATTCAGACGTTTAGTAGCATTTTACTGGAAGAACATAGAAGGTCCATCCATTGATCATTGGTTAAAAGATCTGTCACATTGTATTGCATTGGAAAGAATAACCTACAGTATAAAGGGCAAACTAAAAGATTACCATAAAATATGGGATCTTTTTATACATTTTCTGGAAAATAACCAAATATCGATACAGGCAATATTAGATACCTCTCACTCAACTGATTGATGTGTGTATATATGATGTGCTTATGTATTTGAAAATATTTGGACATGTCTGTCTTAGCCTTTGTGTAATAACTTCTATACCTGTGTAACTGATTTTTTGGATGCTGAGGGTGGGTGTGGGTGGGGGAGGGAAGATAGTTAATAGATATAAAATATTTAGTTTTTTGGAAATGTTCTTGTTATGCTTCATGTTTTTCAATAAAAATATGTAAAAAAAAAATAATAATAAAAAAACTGCAATTCATCGACTGGCCTCTAGAGACAGGCTCCAAAAGAGAGTCAATCCCATAGACCCCCCATGTTAAAATGCCCAACTTTACAGCAAAAAAAAAAAAAAAAAAAATTGTATACAGCCTGGGACAAAGAGTGGTTTTGGTCTATATAGCTAATTTTGCCCTTTATGGCAACTGTGAGGGGGTGAATTTTTTTTATTTAAGCCTTAAAGTTTGCATAATTAAGTGCATGGTCACTTGAGTGATAGGTGTGTTGCCGCTGCTGTCACTACTAGCCGTTTGTCTGCTGTCTGTTAGCAGTCACGTCATGAATCTCAGCTAATTCCGCCTTTTTGCCCATTTTCGTTTATCCGGGAGTGACACGCGGTGTCGCGCTACCAAGATGGCGACGGCCGGCTCCGCCCACATTGGGTGTTTAAAAAAATGTTCTTCAGAAATCTGCGGGTGATGTCACAGACACAACGTACATATTAAATTTTTTTACAGTCTATGGTTAAAATACATCTGTGCAATCATATAACTTAACTTAACCTAAACAGAAAAAAAAAATTAATATGAGAATACATAGACGTGCGCGCACACACACACACATATGTATATATATATTGTAGAAAGTTGCTCTGTCTTGCGCTGCGGTGCAGTCATCCTGTCCTCCTGCTACAGAGCCTTCAACGTGCCGACCACACGAGTCCTCCTCCAAAACAACTGATGAAGACAGCGCTATGAGTTGGACTCTGACAAGTAAGATTTACGTTTAGCAAACAAAATCGGCTAACTTACTTGTAGTGGCACATGCTTGTGTACTATTTAAATTACCGTTTCTGTGCACGGTGATATAAACTGGGACCTATGTAACGTTAGATATTGTTTGGATGTATAGCTAGCTAAATTGGTGCTAAAATGCTTTAAAGTTGACAGTACTGTAACTGATCAAGTTAAACTCACATTAAAGTAGTTATTTAGTTAAAGCGTGCAATGTTAAAAATCTTGTGTACTATTAATTGCTGTATTTTATCTGTTTGCTTGGTTTTTATTTTTATTGTATGTAATTGTATTTTTGTAATTATTTTTTTTGCCATGAAGATGGTCACAGATGCTGACATGGCATTAAATAAAACTATACTGATACTGTTAAAGTGTGCTTATTCTTAAGGTTGGCTGCATTAACAGTTTAGCTTTCTTGTTTTTTCCCCCCTCTTCTCAATGTTATAGCCTCTGTCCCTGCCGACCGTTCACACTGGCAGAAAAAGGAAAAATGATGAAGGAAAATATGATGTAGCCTATGATGTATGGTGTTGGTCATATTTTTTTCCTTTGTGCACTGGCTAAGGAGATGAGTCTTTGAGTATGAAAAGTAACTCACTGAAATAACAAAAATGCAAACTGAAAAAAATAAAACCAAAGTTTTTCTGAGATAATGTGTTATGTAATCTTTTCATAAAATTGGTATCGAAAAAAAGTATCGTTCAGGAACCGGTATCGAAGTCAAGATATTGGTATCGATATCGACATTTTTATGTATATATGTATATAAATATATTCATACACACCTATAATCTATACAGTGGCAAAACCTAAAATTTAGAAATGTACATATTTACAAAAATATCTATGTGGTCATTGAATGAATGAATGAATGAATGAATGAATGAATGAATGAATGAATGAATGAATGAATGAATGAATGAATGAATGAATGAATGAATGAATGAATGAATGAATGAATGAATGAATGAATGAATGAATGAATGAATGAATGAATGAATGAATGTCCTCATCAGTTGTCACGGTCGCAACTTATTAGGATAAAAAATTCATAAACATGGTATAGCTATGCCTGAAAATGTATAATTAAAACTTAAATCAACACTGTATTTATTTGGCTCAAAACCAATAAAGAGTTTTCTCGTGCTGAATCTTGAATAGGGTGTAATCACTTACTAATACAAAAAAAAATATTATAAGTGAGTCTAAAACTGATGATAATTTAACGGCAAATGAATTACTTAAAAATCATACAACGTGATTTTCTGGATTTTTCATGTGTATATATATATACACACTTTTTTTGTCAAAACTGTCAAATGCCACACAGATGCCACCCATGTTGCTTAGGACAAAAGATTGATATCTACAGCTTGTATCGCTGACTGAATTTCAGCATCATTATTCTTTCGTTTGTTGATATAGCTACATTCTGTATCTGTATTTGCTAAAGTTGCTAGTTAGGGGACAACCAGATGGGGTGAAACAGGTCTCACATCAACCACGACCGAACCACACACACTTATCAGATACTTCAACACCTGTCCCTCCCACTGATGGGGTGAAAATGAATCCTGAGCCACATCTGAGTGTGTGTGAGTGAGACACGGGAGAGGAAATCCTTAATGGAGGCTGTAAGTCACACGTCGATGAACGGGGGAAATCAGTAAGTGTGAGAGAAAGAAAAGAAAGAGCGTGAGAGAAGGGACATGCTACAACTGATCGATTTAAATGTGGGAAAAAAAACTAAGAACAATGGAGCAACAGCTTATTATCAGGATTCTTGCACAAGAAAGAGAGAGAGAATAGTCAATGTGACTGAGTAATTGGATCTTTCAGAAGACCAAATCCATTTAGATTCCTCTAATTATTTCTAAATTACATTTGTTAATTGCAGTTTCATAATAAGTTATTGTTCTAACTGTCAGGGTTTGTGTCAGATAAATATGACTCTAGTCTTACTCTCAGACAGACTGCACTTGCTGATGCACATTGGACATGAAAAAGTACCTTTTGTGCAAGCTAACAAGCTGCAATCAGTCTTTACACTATTCTCAGGAGTCAGTTTGCAATTTTTGTCTATCCACCATAAAAAAAAAAGATAAGATTTTCATTGAGTCTTAAACAATCAGGAGTTTGTTGTTTTCTAATCTGGTGTGCATTTCCCAAAAGCATCGTTAGCCATGGCCGTTACCATCGTTACCAGAATGAAACATCTGGAAATTTAACAAAAATAACTACAGTAGTCTTCAGCCATGTTCGTTATTTACAGCAATAATCTGACATTAATTCCACCAAACGGATTAATTAGTAGACGTTATTACTCCACCATCTGTGTGACGTCATTAACTATATTGTTGAACCAACGTGGCTGGAATGACGGATGTGCAAGAAAGTTTATATTTTTTCGGGAAACAGTCTTGACTAGCTAGTTAGTTTCTTCAACAATGCATCATACCATGGTTAAGCAGCGAGTTATGTCGCTGCACTTGAAACGTACCCCTGATTTGGTGATTCTTGGTCAAAATAAAATGTAATCATGGACTAGAGATGCTATTTAATATTTTTTAATTAAAGTGAATTTAGAAACACCAACATTACAATGAACTGTGTAAAAAATAAATCGAGATTATTGATAAACATCCCAATTAAAACATCCGGTTACACTTTATTTTAAGGTGACGTAGTTACATTATACTTACTCAAATAAGTACTGATTAATATTAATGAACTACATACCTACTATAGAGTTACGGTTAGGGTTAGTTACCTGTATTTATGCATAATTTACTGTGATTATTACTATAGTAAGTACATGTAGTAAAGTGTGATTATCCACTACTGTCATTAAGATTTATTATTTTTATAAGAATTAATAATTTTATTCAGCAAGGATGCATCACATTGACCAAAAGTGATGGTAAAGACTTAAACTGACTTTTAAATGTATATTTCAAATAAATTATGTTCTTTTTTACTTTTTTATTACATTGTAATCAAGAAAAAAAAAAAGTCTTCAGCATTGATAATAATAAGAGATGTTTACTGAGAACCAAATCAGATTTCTGAAAAATCATGGAGTAATGGCTGCTGAAAATTCAGCTTTGTCATCACAGGAATAAATTGTATTAAAATATAAAACTTTTACTTCAAATTATAATACTTAAATAAGAGACTTCCTTAAAAAAAAAAACATTAAAAAAAAAATAATAATAAAAAATATTACAACCACAAACTTTTGAACAGTTGAATGTGGTCAATAGCATATATGGAACCAATAGCCTATATTGTGCATCCCTAATGTGGTCCAGAACCGAAACGTCCTGCTATGATGAGCTTGATTCACACCCTGAACACAAACCCGCAAGCGCAAGCTGTTCAAATATTCCCGAAGTGCTTTAAATGAACAAATTGAATTCCATGAAAATCCATTAAGTTCCCTGAAAGCTGTTCACTGAACACGCTTCCCATACGATTCTTCACATCCCTGGGCTAAAGTCAGATGAACTTGTTTCTGTGAGACAGACTTCCAGAGTAGGACAAACTTCAACCTTGTCAAACACGGCTCCTAAACACAGGGAGCTGATCAGCTACAGAGAAACACATCCTCCTGAGTATTCCCCACGGCCAATCACAGCTCACGAAACAGGTGCAGAATGCCAAACAACCCTCTCAGCAGGCTGTCCTCCGAGGCACTTTTTCTCTATCCCTCGTTCTTTATGGTCATAGATCATTTGCATGTATTAACATACTGGCAGAAATAGCGTTGAGCAAAATGGCCATCTTTAGTTCTCCCATAATCCCTCCTTCATTTTCTACACCACGACTAATGTATCCTTTCGCCCCACCTACTCTTTCCATCCATTTCCTTCTTTTCTTTCCTCATTATGTTTTACAAGTGTTTTCCTTTTCTAATAAGTCTGTATAACCGCAGGGGGTTTGCCATTTTATCGTTCAAAAGGGTGCTAACAAGTGCCCTCGGTGCACCCTTCTAAGGTGCGAACACACTGACAGTGTTTATATCGTTAAAGGTCACCAAATCATGTCCTACTTAGTCGTTCCTACAAGTCTGTGAAATAACAGCTAGTAGAGGTCGACAGATTTATCGGTTTTGCAGATTAATCGACACCGATTACTGATTGCTGGAACAATCGGTTATTGGCAAAAATACATAGCAATATTTTTTTTTTTTTCAGGTTGCGTCCATTGCTTTGAGTAGCTGAGAGGAGTTTACTGACATTTTGTTTTGACACGTGAGACTGCGCGCTGCACAGAGCGGGACACTTCAGATGCGGATTTAAGACAGACAATGAAACGGTATACAGTACCCTACCGTGTATAATTATAAAGTAATTCATTTGTTGACTAGATGCTGCATTAGCGGAGAACTGTCGAGGCTGAGAGGACTCTAACATTAGTAGTAACTTAAGTGGTTAAAACAATGATGCAAAAACACACGCAAATGTTTATTGTCAAGATTGTTGCCATCTATTTGCATTAGTTTATATCCAGCTGGTCGTGTTTATGCATTCATTATGCAGCTTAAGTTGCATATTTTAGTATGCACATATACATGTTTACATTTTAAAGTTGTATCGCTTAACATTAGAGAAATGTTTAATCTTTTTTTTATATAAATAAAAGGTATAGTACATTTTCATGATTCAGTACTGTTTTTCAATTTTTGTAATACAGTTCAGCACCATTTTATGTGTTATTTTAAAAACTATCAGTTGATTAATCGGTTTTCAGGCATGTGGTCCAACATAGTTATTGTTATCAGTAAAATCCACTATCGTCGACCTCCAGCAAGTAATTAATTACTTTTTTAGAGTAACTTAACCAACACTGTCAGACTAAAACTTTAGCGGTCTAATTTACAGATAGTATTGCAAATTATAAACTAGTTCATACATGTTATTTACAATATTTATTTGAAACGTCTCTAGTAAATACATCTTTTGCCAAAATTGTGGCCAAGTGATGTAAAATAAATGCATTTTTGACCCCTCTCTGACATCTTCATCTGTTAAATTCTTTCCCTCCCTTTCTTCCTTTGTAAAGTCTTTTGTTCTTCTTTGGCACATTCAAATTAGTGCAGGAACACAATGGACAGTAAATGACATATTCTTGTTCATTAAACAGAAAATGAGAAAGGCATGTAATGGGATCGAACAGATTTCTTCATCAAATTGCTCATAATTCTTATTTAGCTATATATTAGGCTAATGCAGAGACACTAACTTCTGGATATGTGGTTTCTCTCTGTGGATATGGCACGCATAATGTTGATTACAGCCATTAAAGTAAAGAATATTACAAGCTGAACATTTACTAAAATCACATCTTCAGAAGCTGGAACGGAGCCGGCGTCTCAGAGCGCACCCAAATCACACTCACATTTACGAGAGCCTCCGAGCGCACATGTGTGCAGTGAGTAATGTTTTCAATCTCACATTTTCCCCACATCCCAGTTTAATTACATGAAATATGTTCAATCATCATTCTCTGGAGAACCAGCGGTAGCTTGTGTTTACGACTGGACGGCGTGAACGGAACGGGGTGTTCAGTCCCCAGTATTCTTGATAGCACAAAGCCAACCTCAAAGCTCCCTGAATAGCTTTACTGGAACATTAGATTCTCATGGAATGTTCCGTGGCATTCCGGAATCCCCTCGACATGTTAATGAATGTTCAACTGCCATTAGTGCTTTGAAGTGATTTATATTCTATCCTGTACAATCAAATCTGACATATAATGCATGCAGGTTTTTTTTCCATCTCCCATCATGCTAATTTTTGTTCCTTTGAGATCAAAGCAACACATCTGAAATGTTAAATGACGCATAAATATAGTTGTATTAAAATATGCATTAGAGATAGGCAAGAATTAATTGAATTATTTACAAGATATGCTGGTCTAATCGATATTATCTAATCAGCAGTATAAAAATACTGCAGTTGATCACTATGTTTTTAACTTTAATAAAATAGGGCATTTTCTAGTTTTTATGTTTACATTTTTAATTTTATACATATTTAATATCAAAATTAATAATTTATGTGAATATCTTAATTTATCGTCTAAAACGATCTAAACTAAATGTATAATAATAATTATCTAAATTATCTAATAATTATTGAATTATTTAATTTACTTATATCACAGTACTTTTTACAAGACATACTTTTACAGATAAATATATCTGAAACTAAATGTATATGCGAACTAACGGCGAAATAATGTATGAAATAATGTAGAGCGGAGCTGGAAAGAGAAACAAAAGGAAATAATGATCAAGAGAAGAAGGGAGTGAGGGAATTCGATAGAGAAGCTTTAATTGGCCTCTCATTCAAGCATGCACGTGGAGACATGAAGTCACTGCCTGCTGCGCTCTCATTGGTTTGTTCCTCGATGGGGAAGCCCGAGAGAATCCGACATTTCATTAACAGTTCATCTTTTAATGAGAGCTCAGAGGGACCAATCAACATGTAGTGTTTCAACACACAGCGTTCCCCACGGAAACATACATGCTCAGCTCACAGGCCTCAACAGATGTATGCGCACATACACTTGCATACACTCCGCAATACAGGCCATCTCTGAGGTGGAATTTACCCTGAAGGCAAGTAAACTTAAAGTCGTCTGAGACACCCAAAGCCACATCAGAACAAGAGTTTATGTATGTTGCACTATACCAGTGGTTTTCAACCTGTGTGCTGCTATTTACTATTAATAAAAATAATACTTTTGTAAATATACGTAAAAATTTATAATATATAATGACATAATGAAAAATAAATATTAAACTGTTACTGTATATTCACTATTTAAGCTTGCTGATTGGTTCTGTTAAGAATTAACCACCAATTTATCTACCATACTTTTGCTGCAAACAGTTACTGTAGGCTACAACAGTTTTAAACATGGGTAAATGGTAGGGATGCACCGAAATGAAAATTATTGGCCGAAACCGAAAACCGAAACACCGAAAGAAATTATGCCAATTATTAGTACCATTGCATTTATGGCTATGACGGTGTACTAACTTAACTAAAATCAAGGCATTGCAATTGCATAAATTAATATTAAAGTTTCAAAGAATAAATCAATTACAAATTATGCAAATATTTATTTAGCACATTGCAACAATGCACAGAATAAAATAAAATTCAAACTAAAATGTTTAACTTGACCCCACTCATGTGTACATTAAATAATAATGTACAGGCCTACTGGCCTGCAGAAAGGTTTTAAAATGAAATGTTCTCTCATAAAAACAAAGTGCATTTAGGTCAAGTGCATTGAAAAATTTTCTCTGTAGGACTATTACAAGAAAGTGCATTCAGAACAAGTGAACTATATGCTATATATTACTATATTCTCATGGACGTGAGTTGCAACAACATTGCAACGTTGCAACAGCTCAGGTAAACACACCTCTGAGAAATGTCAGAAATGTCGAAACCCATAAGTAATCCCAAAAATCTGAGGGAAATGATAGTTGAATTACACTGATGTAGAAGCAGTCAACCCTGGTTGGTTGTAAGCATAAAATTGACAAACTCTAAACGTGTCCCTCAAATCTGATTGGTTGATTGGAATGTTGTTCCAGGATCAACAACGATGTTGATCCAGAAACATACTGTACTTGGTGAAATCACGTTCTCCGGAGTGTATTCCAGAAAGCAGGTTATGTGACCCGGGAATGTTTAAAGGTAAGTAAGCGGATAACCTCAACACATTAAAAAGAAAGCATGATCAGCCTCAGTTGAAGCTGTAAAATCATATTGGCGAAACTTTTTGGATTTGGCAAACGCTCCAGTGCGCATTTGTGTTTGCGCTCCGGAGAGCATCAAATATTTCTATTTACAACGTGCTTTTGCAGTGTTAAGCAATGTAGCTCATCGAAGACATATCTGTTCATGAACGTAATGGCCAATCAGGTGTGTTTAAGATAGTCAGAATTCACTCACAGCTCAAAACACCAGAGTTTTTGTTCAGTGCTGAGTTGCAGACTAGCGAAACCTCTCATTTTAACAAACAAAGTATCGACACGATGCACAGAGATTTATTGTGAAGTGCTTCATTGAATAACAACCACCTATACACTTCAAATGCAGAATTCACTCTCGAAATTGCAATGATTGACATAATGACAATGGACGGGACAAAAATCTGATAGATGTGCATCAAGGTCAGAGCGCCCAATTTGATTCTGGATCCGGGCCCAAGCCTGGAAACCCATTATCTGCATTTTCTGTTCATTGCTAGGTTATTCAATAAAGACTATGTTAACAATCTCCATTTCTAAGTCCACATTAACCAACACGACAAATAGTCTGACCTGCTAAAATTCTTGCAGTGGGCCATGGGAAATTTACGGCTTTCAATTGCACCTCATATGTACAGTATGCATCATATGCAAATGCACAAATCATATCATATGCAAAAGATTCACTCATAATTTAATACTGCTCTCTTCAGCTCTCTAGGGTAAAAGCAAGAAACGTTCCTCTCATGAGATGAACAGCAGCTGTTGAAAGTCTTTTAGAAAATGTGTCTTCAAGACTTTCTTTCATAAAAGACAACTGTTCCAACAAATCATGCTCATTTACTGACTGATTCAATTAGCGAATTAGTTTGTTCAGACAGTTCAAGTAAATTAACTGGTTCAAAACAGGTTTCACTGATAAATTTGAGCGCCTACATGGATATTATGTCTTCTGTTGTGTGGTGCAACATTTAGTTAAATACTGCTGTTCATCCATGTTTTCAACTAATGTCTAATAAAATAGGGTGTTCATTTATTTATTTATTTTTTGTTTACATTTAAAATTCAAATAATTGTACACATACACTAGGCTATATGGACAAAAATACTGGGATTTAATTGGGACTTATTATTTAAAACAGGCGTTTTAATCAGACCCATTACCACATGTGAATAAAATGAAGCACCTAGCTATGCAGTCTGTATTTACAAACATTTGAGAGAGAGAAAAAAAGGTCGTAAATACAAGTGTGGTACTGTGATAGGATGCCACTTTTTCAATAAGTCAGTTTCATGGTCAACTGTAAGTGGTATTATTCGAATGTGGAAGCCAACCTCTGCTGATTCAAGAGCTGACGAGTTCCAAACTTCCACTAGCATTAACATCAGCACAAAAACTGTGTGGCGGGAGCTTCATGGAATGGGTTTCCATGGCCGAGCAGCAACATGCAAGCCTCACACAACCAAGTACAATGCCAAGCGTCGGATGGAGTGGCGTAAAGTACACCGCCACTGGAGCAGCAGAAACATGTTTTGTGGAGTGATGAATCATGCTGCTCTGTTTGGCAGTCTGATGGACAAGTCTGGGTTTGGCGGATGCCAGGAGAACGCTCCCTGCCTGACTGCACCGTGCCAACTGTAAAGTTTGGTGGAGGAGGGATAATAGTATGGGACTGTTTTTCAGGGGTTGGGCTAGACCCCTTACTTCCAGTGGAGGGAAAACATAATGCTTCAGCATGCCAAGACATTTTGGACAATGCTATGCTTCCAGTTTTGTGGGAACAGTTTGGGGAAGGCCCTTTTGCATTCCAGCATAACTGTGCTACAGTGCACAAAACAAGGTCCAAAAAGACATGGTTGGATAAGTTTGGTGTGGAAGAACTTGACAGGCCTGCAAAGAGCACTGACCTTAACCCCATCCAACACCTTTGGGACGAACTGGAAAAGAGATTGCGAGCCAGGCCTTCTTGTCCAACATCAGTGCCTGACCTCACAAATGCTCTGTATGAATGGGCAAACATTCCCACAGAAACACTCTTTGTGGATTTTTTGTGGAAAGCCTTCACAGAAGAGTGGAAGCTGTTATAGCCGCAAAGAGGGGACCAACTCAATATTAATGTCTAAGTATTTAAAATGTGATTACAGTCCCTGTTGGTGTAATGGTCAGGTGTCCCAGTTATTTTGTCCATAGTGTAGGCTACTTACTATAAATACAATTATATAGAATTAATCATTTATTAGATATGAGTAAAAAAACAAACAAACAAACAAACAAAAAAATATATATCTGAATGATGTAAACCTTTAAAAACAAGTAAATCAATAAATGTGTTGTTTGCTACAAGCTTCTTCTAATTTAGTTCCCATGTAGCTTCCCCAACACTCCTCTGCAATAAGGGGAAAAAAGAAAAGTGGTATGTCTTCTGTTAAGGTTAATAAGCTTTGACTCTCAGTTTGTTTTTAAACTAAACTGATTATTTTTAGCTCTGTCTGACACCAGCGGCAACCTTAGCAAAATCAATGCAAAAGAAAAACAAAAAAACAACTCCAAGTCATTCAGGGGATAAACCGACTGTGAACACACCATCAACAAACTGGAGTTATGCATTACTAGCCTACGGGCTATATTTAAACTTTCATTCATTCATTCATGACGGCAACATACGGATGTAATACAGGTAATAAATCCTGCTGCGTCACACCTGCCCATCCACGGAGGCTATTTACTACAGCGCAGGCATAATTGGCGACTCATGCCTATATGCACAGGAGCTTGAAGAAACAGCAGTTATAGAATAATTACAGGCATGAAGGAACCCTAATGCCTATGGAGAACTGAAATGCATGCTGGGAGCTGCTGCGCATGGGTTATAGGCAAAGACATCTAAGAGGGGTTAACATATTCAGACTTGGCTTTTCAAAGAAGACCATTAATAAAACACTACAAATGTAAAAGAAACATGAAATGGCACTCACAACACAGTTGACTTCCTTAACGTGACATACTTCAGAGTGAAAAGGTATTAAATAATGGGAAATAATGTATGGTGCCAAACTGACTAAATATGCTCGATTGGATTGAGTGAATCATAATATATTTGTATTGGTTTTGAGATAATACTACTGAATATTATAAACCAATTTATATATTTTACACTAGAAAACCGTTCACTATTGGACCAGAGACAATCCTGTATAATTAATGCACATAAGGTGAATGATTTGATTTCATGTTGATCTGTCAATACAGCAGCATTGCAAAACAAAAATCCTAAATCTGTCCACCCAAACAGCATCTTTAGATGTCTGAATTTAATTGAAGGGTGAGTATAAGCAGACAGCATCACTGTAAACCACATGTCAACAAAAAATAATTATGATATCATCAGTATATCTGCTTTAGATTGATAAATCTACCTCCCAACGAGTACTGATGGTAGTATTATGGCACTGAATGATTACCATATTTATACACCTATATATTTACATGGTACTGTAATGAATCATGAATACATTTTATTTTATTTGAATTTCCTGTCAGATGGTCTTAATAAAGTGGCATGAAGAAGTATTAGAAAAGTAGAAGAAAAAACCCCGTGAAATCACAGAAGGGAGGAGGGAAACGCCTTATCTTCCCCTGCACAAACGGCTCAACTGACAACACAAACACAAGCTCACCAGCTCCACGCCATGACCTCAGATATTATCTGAGACAGGAAGAGAGAAAGAGATGGTTGATGTCAATGGCAGATAGAGAAAGTGAAAATCAGTCAACTGCCCAACTCTCTCACGTATGCTGGCCATTTTCCTCAAGAATAACCGGAAAGGTCTGATGACTTCTCCAGAGGCGATGAAACAGCTTCTGGAAAAGACACCCACGCAGATGGCAGATAAGACTGATGCTGGTACCTACCTGCACATTCCAATTAGCTTAAAAACTTTATTCTAGTCCTCATTGCTAATATACTGTAGGTTGGTTATAATGGGATAATAATGGTTGGGATCATAATAATAATAATCTACAAATCAAATAAGATCTGTAAGGGATAATGTACATCCAGCCGGTTGTTATTTCAGAATAAACCCCTGACAGGGTTATCAGGACCCAGACGCGAAACGGAGTGGTCTTGCATCAGCCTGAAGGGGTTATTACACGGCTACTTACCACATAAGTCCACAATACTGCATGATATAGTCAAATCAATATTTTGTGTACAGTTATTTAATTGAGCTTTAATATTTTATTAGCTAACCAAATGCAAAAATTCCATGAGGAAAAACCATTCCTAGCAAGCGCTGCTGACTTCAGTAACCCAGATAAGGCTGTGTTATTGGTTTTCAGCGGTTGCTATTATATAACAATATATATATATATATATATATATATATATATATATATATATATATATATATATATATATATATATATATATATAAATATCTGATGTTGAATAATCTATTCAATTTCTGATGTTTGCATACTTTTCCACAGACCCCCTAGCATCCCTTGTTTTTACTGGTAAATGTGTGTGTGCTGCATTCCGGTAAGTCTCCACACATCACCAGCTCTAATTTAATTAACCATTTTATCTGTTGATCTCAGAGATCATTTGAAAATCATCTCATCAGAGAGCTCTAATGGTGTGAGTGGATGAGAAGAGAACAGTTTCATCTGAGACAAAAACCTGATGACTGAAGAGACGTGTGTTTTTGTTTGCTTCGCTTTACTACTATTGTTGGCATGATTTCCATTACTTGATCTACTTTAACATTGCTGCTGTAAGACTGAAACCAACTGTGCCAGGAATGCCTGTATGGAGATAACGACAGCTCGCATAATGCGCATGGAGAGTTGACTACAGTATGAGGAATATGAGGTCATTTCAACATTTACAGATACTAGTCTGACATTTAAGATATGGGTGGCAATAAAAATCACAGTTAATGTTGTCAGATAAACATCACCATAATCTTTACTTTTCATATCGACCCAAGCATTTATTTGATTTGATTAACTTTTATTTTATTTTTCCTGCCAGATGGCACAGAAATAAAAGAACAATTATGCATTTAGGAGGAGAAAAAAGTTAGTGTTTTCCTCCCACCACCTAAGAGACTGAATTATCTTCTGTTTTTGACAACATTCACCCAAAAATGAAAATTCTGTCATTATTTCCTCACCTGTATGTATGTCTCATGTCGTTCCAAACCCGTACAACTTTCATTCATCTTTGTAACACAAATGAAGATATTTTTAATGATATCTGAGAGATTTCTGTTCCTCCATTGAAATCTATTCACCCAAAACTCTGATGCTTCATATCGTTCATAAAGAGAATGTAAAATAAATCCACATGAACCGAGCGGTTTAATCC
Organism: Rutilus rutilus; assembly: GCF_951802725.1. Taxonomy (NCBI): domain Eukaryota; kingdom Metazoa; phylum Chordata; class Actinopteri; order Cypriniformes; family Leuciscidae; genus Rutilus; species Rutilus rutilus. The sequence goes on from NC_140214.1 coordinate 8,448,553, forward strand.
AAGTCTTTATATGATGAACAGATTTAATTCAGGCTTTTATTCAGATAAACATTGATCAGTGAACATACATAGCTTCAAGCTTACTAGCTTGATGCGTGAGAACAAACCTCATTGGTTATTGCGGAAGCTCAAACGTGCTGGTGTAACAAATGAGAATGAACCTCATTGGTTCTCGCACGTCAAGCAAGCATGCTTGACCGTAGATTTATCAAAATTGAGTGCGCAAACATTAAAAATATCTTCATTTGTGTCCTGAAGATCCTGGAATGACAACGAGGATGAGTAATTGATGACAGAAATTCCACCTTTGGGTGAACTGACCCTTGAAACAAGTGCATAGAGCTAATATTCTGGTATCTGTTGGCCTGAAGACACTCCAATGCCAGAGATCTTGCTGCCATGAGACTGACTTTTTCAGTGAAACTCAGTAAAACTGAGGTAAAACAGCCTTGACTGGAGCAGTGAGGAAATCCATTTAAACACACAACATCCCATTGCGGTTTCCTTTAACAACGGGCAAGAAACCAATCTGGGGATGTGCAAACACTCACGCAATGGTGTTAAATATTCACTGTTTTATAGCAAGTCTTTCCTCACAGCTGAGATTCACTGACAGCACACAGACACACACAATTCAAAATGAATTAAAAAAAGTGTTTGGTGCAAGATACCTGTTTTGCAGAATAATGGAAGACGGATGCAGAAAGGGTGGCAGAAATGTTCGCAAAGCCTGTTTGGAAATCATAATGATTGTAAGCGCAGCTGGTGACTTAGAAATTACATACTTCACTTTAAAAGTGCCAGTTCCACTGATCGATCCATTAAGTGTCACTAGTTTGAGCCTTTAAGTCCACGCAACCTCTAACTTCACAGGTCCACGTCTCTACTAGAGCGTTTTGAGCTTTATGCCCCCCTGTTGCACATTTAATAGCTGAATAAAACATGAGCCATTACGCTTTAAAGTCTCCCATTATGATTTGTCTACTTTTAATAAGGAATGAAACAGAACTTTGAAAGAGCTCTGCCAGAAAGAAAGGAAACAAACCCAACTTGCACTTTAATTAGGCTAAAATGAAAGAAAAAGCAATTCAGGAAATGGAGGAAACCAACAGCAATTCAGAGGACTGTATTCAGTATGGAGTTAACAAGCCTTTCCCCTCTGCTAATAAACATGTGGAGCTCATATGTTCTGGCCCATTACAAAGAATCGCATGGCCCATTGGGTTCTGAGGATGGGGCCCTTCGTGCAGCAGGACCGAATGAGCCGTATGAGCTGCTTGACTCTAGAACACCGTCAGAAGCACCGTTTCCCAGACGAAAAACATATTTTCTCTTGTCTGAGGATAACAGATGTTTACATGCTTCTGTCTACAAACTGTCTTCATAATTTTTTTTTTTTTTTTTTAACAATCAAATTATATTATGGTAACACTTCACATAATTCCATGTCCTCTCTCATTCCCAAACAACAAAAAAAGTAGGAAAAAATATTAAACCTCATTGCTAAAAATGTTACGAATGAATGAATGAATGAATGAATGAATGAACAGTATAAAGAAAGTTAATGCACTTTCTTTATAATGGCTATACGAGTTCAACACGATTTCATGCTGACTTCCATTAAGTTTAGATATTTTCTCCTTTAAATTAGATTTATTGGTAAGCAGAGGAAAGTGTAATGTGCAAGTTCACTATGAGGAGTCTTTCTTGCAGACCACCTGTCAATCAGGTGCTATAAAGCATCCTCATACTATTAAAAAAAAAACATGTTAGCGATTTAGCGTCTAAAACTTGAGCCCCGGGCCTTAAGTAAAGTCTGTTATTCCTCAGCCATTCCATGGTACACAACCTTTATTTTAGACGGCGATTTTCTAGAAGCACCTTCTAAATGAGCCGGTCTAAATTCACATCTCTTGTCTGCGGCTAAATAAGGCTGTTCTTCGCAGGGGCACACAGTAATTTCCCCTGAAGCTATCCAGAAGTCATCTACCTCAGACAGGCCGGTGTTCGTAATCTCAGTGGTGAGAGCTGGCTGAATGGATCTCACATTTCCCTTGACTACACTTCTCACTTTCTCTCACCATATAGCATCTCTTTCACCCTTTTCTCTCTCTGTGCATCCATGTCCAATGCCCTGAAAAAGTGCAGTACATCAAGATTTGAGTGGGCGAAGGTGCCTTGCTGTAATATATCAGCCTTTTCGTTTCATTCTCTCAGGCTCATTGGTCGCCAAACAGTGCATACATGCACCTTTAACTCCGTCAGCATGGGGACAGATAAACACAACGGCAATGTTCAGAAAGCCTTCGCTTTTAATCAAACCACAGCGTAAAATCGTAAAATGTGTTCTGGGTCATCAGGCGCCAGCAGCACTGTATTAAAGTATTTCTGTGTATGATAGTAACACCTTTCTATTGTCCGCAAGGTGAAAAAAGAAAACGCATCTGCCTCATGCAATTCTAACTGACTCAAGTGTGTTTGTTTGCCCCTTTGTAGCCATAAAAAAAAAAAAAAAAAAAAAACCGGACACCAAGTTCTGCTAACTCTCTCCTCCCACTCAAACTGCCCTCGGCTGGCCGTTTAAGACAGGTGTGCTGTAAACATGGCCGTCCGTGGTACCGAGGGCATCAAACTGACCCATAGGGTCAGGACAACGAAATTCTCACCCACATGGCTAAGACTAACATGCTAACACCAGCTCCTACGCTTCCTCCGAGGAGTCAACACAGTAAAACTAGCACTTTGCTAGAAAAGTGTACCTGACTATTCAAGCTCAGAACATAAGGTTAACAAAGCACAAATACGAATACTGATGCCACCACACTCTTCTCTCAGGATGATGCGCATACAATAGATGCTGATGCTAATTCATTTAAAGTTCATGAACAATTTGAATAATCAAAAGTATACCTTTCACTTACAAACAAATTAAACAACATGGATGGATGGATGGATGGATGGATGGATGGATGGATGGATGGATGGATGGATGGATGGATGGATGGATGGATGGATGGATGGATGGATGGATGGATGGATGGATGGATGGATGGATGGATGGATGGATGGATGGATGGATGGATGGATGGATGGATGGATGGATGGATGGATGGATGGATGGATGGATGGATGGATGGATGGATGGATGGATGGATGGATGGATGGACTGAAAGATCGACAGAACCATCAATAGATAGACAGAATGATAGATGATATACTGGTATATAGGTAGGTAGGTTATCATTGTCAAAAGCAAAGATGAAGGAAAGAGGCATCATGTTATCAATTTCTGTAGTTGAGTGTCTGAAGATATTGGTGAAACATAAGTTTTAAATACACCAAACTCAGAGGGCTAATTAATGCAAGTCTAAGGTCATCCTCTCAGTAGTGCGGCCGCTTTACCCCCCAAGCGCGAGCTTTAACGCTGTGACAGCGCGGAACTGCGTGCGGGTATTTTGACAGCTCACATTGCTGAAGCAGTTAAAGTTTATCAGGTGTGAGATCTCCCATAGACGCCTCTCCTCTTACGATAATTGACTCTGACAAGCCTGTGCCAGCTTGCGCTAAACGAGAGTAAAATCCATCATTTTTCTTTCATGCTGTCCCACTGCTGAAAATGTTACAATTGTAAAGGGAAAATGGGGCCCCTGCAGATTAATTCCTAGCAAATTCATGACTAAACTCTTGGGGCCATAATCCCACTTCCTACAACATGGCTGAGTTAACATCAAATATGCTAATCTCCAAACCTTAATCAATTTGCTTCAAACTAAATCAAATATTCTATGAAATGTATGCATTTTGACAAATTGGCTAATATATTAATAACACAATCCCAGTCAAAGCAATACATCTAAATTGCACAGCATAATGTAATTATATTATATTATATTTGCAGTTAATGAAATTGTCATAAAACAATAAACAATCATTTTAGTTTGAATGATTACACTCAACAGCCTGCAGGTTATAAAATATATAATAACGATTTCTGAAATGTACATCTACTGTAATTCACAGAATTATTTAATAATACCATATGATATATGCATGGTATTATTAAATAATTCTGCGAATTACAATGACAATATTAAATTGAATATTTAAAAAAAACAATGCCACTTGGAACTTTCTTACGGTCTAACTTTAGAAAATATAACCTCAAATATAAAATCTTGATTAAATTGAATAAGGATAAAGCCATTCAATAAATATGTTGAGATAAGATTTAGTGACATCAAGATCAGTTTAAGGTAGTCTGTCCGTTTTGGAGAGGAAAAAAAATAATCAGCAATTTTCATTGTAAGAACAAAAGAGGTTCTTATAAAAAAGATAGTCACATGGGTTGACATGAGGGTGAGTAAATGAGGACAGTTTCTATTGTAAAGTGAACAACTTCATACAGATTGTGTGTGGTCTACACTATAATAAGAGCCCGAGGAGAGCTGTAAAGATGCCAGCCAGGCCAATTTCAACGATCTACAAACTAGTCCTGTGACGGGTCACTCTGAGCTGCTGCGCCAGGGCAATGTTTAATATACGAGCAGCAGGGTGACCTGCCGTGTAGAGACTACAATGGATTTAGCCGATGCGAAAACAAGTTTCGAGTAAAAACAAATGTCACTGCACTTGCGTTTGCCCTCCCTCTCTTTCATCCGTCTATCTATAGCCATCTATGTCTTGCTCTCTCTGAGGGCCGACTGAATGTCTAGGACAGATAGCGAGGGCAGAGAGGTATACGTGTAAAAGAGCAGATAAATCTCATTTTTTTCCTTTTCTCTCCTCTCTGAGGAATACCAAACTGTCTATGTCTGAGAGATACCCACAGTAAGGTCTCCCGTACCCTTTCCACAACACAATTAAGCCGTGCACGGTTATTCCTCAGTGCGAAGTTTGTGTCACTGAGGCCCTACAGAGACAGCCATTGAATAGACTAACTGGCCGCTTAACCTTTTCCACGGCCAGATTCTTGCCCCAGGATTGTTTCTTTTGGAGGGTTTTTTCATCCCTTTTCTCTAGTGATGGATGTTGATTCCTCATCAGACTCATTTGGGCTCACTGGCGTATATTACAGACGGAGAGGAAACATTTATTTACGCTGGCAAAGAGCCTCAGCGTGGGGCGAGCAAACGGCAACATGGCCGATATATGTGAGGCGTTTCCCATAGCCTAAATTCTGTGTTTATGTGCGCACAAGAACGCAAGAATAAACATTGAGAAAACTTGTAATTACCCCCTTCCTGCCGTCAGTTGTGTCCTTTTACATCCTTGTTTGTCAGACTGAGCTGGCCACAAGCCTTCACAAGCATAAAGATAGTTTACAGTCTTGCATGTCAGGCTATACATTACACTGCTTGTGGTCTATTGTGCCACACTGTATGCTTCACTTATACATTTCATAAATACCGCTTTGAATTATAGTTCAAAACATAATATTTGCATCAAAAGCACCACTACTAACCTAAAGAGTATAATTACCTACAAATTACTCTATTCAAAGCACATTGTGCCTTACAGCCAACTTTTCAAACATTTTAACGCCAATATGATTTATCTTATATAATGCAACTGCATATTTTCACAAATAGAGGACCAATTATAAATACTAAGTGCCTTAATGACAACATGTCGTTTCAACTCTAAATATTCTAAAAGTGAACACATTCCAAATCAATCATTTAATCTCTATAGGCCCTTTATCACATCCCTGGTCCCTGGACCCCAGATTGAAAAACCCTGCCTTCATATTTTATAGCATAAGAACAAACCAAAAAAATGAGCTAAAAACGAGCCAGTTAGACCACAAAGGCCCCGTAAACGCAGCGCTCAATCCTGGGGTAAAGATAACAGCCCAAACAGAAGGTCTTACAGGCCAATAACCAGGCACTGTTACAACCTCTCAATGTGGCTACAGCATGATAAACGTTGCTTGGCTCAGGTCAATGGCGTTGTGAATCTGCCATCCCTTTAGTCTCTGCGACCGACCGATCCCCTCCGCTCCTAAAGGGAGCGGGTTCAGCAATTACTAAAACAGCGCAGGCAATTGGCCATGAAATATGTGCACAGCTCCAGAAATCAATAGGGCCTTATCAATGGCATAAAAGCCTTGCCACTCAATTAAAGCAATTATGCTTCACCCTACAATCACTCTTGCCTTTGCCCAAGAAGTGACTTTAAGTTGCTTTCGCACTAATGGAAAAATAAATTGCCATGATGCCGGTTCTCGCATGCAAACGGGAGTAACGTTTGAGAGGCGCAGTGTGAAGAGAGGCAGCCCAAGCCCGTAATTTAGTGGAGAGATTGCTCTTTGCACTGACTCAATGTTCCTTTTAACGAGCCACTGTGTTTCCTTTGTGAAGCCAAGGCCTCATTTCCGAATCCTGGAGAGATCTCTGAACATCATCCCGGTTTGCCACGTCAGCCGTAATCTCACTGCGGACGTTTAAATGACTTACAAGGTAGAGCAGCATCTCTTTGTCTGCTACCGTCGCCCTGTGAATAACGCCGCTACGAGATAAAAGCTGACAAAAGAGGAAGGGAAAGGGTAACAGCAAGTTCTATTCACGCCACAGTGGCATGTCTTTGTTTGCGGCTTTGTTGTACTCTTCTCTCTTGCCATTAAAGCCAAGTAAAAAACAACACTGTCAAAGGGAAAAAAGAAAGCTGACACGTTCTCTTGAAACCAAATACAATTAGAGCAGATCAGCACTAAAGCTTCTTAACTCTAATTTTCTGATGACATTTACTGAACTTTGTACGATTGGAGTCACAAAGAAAATAATTATAATTATTGTTTTACTTCAAAATCTAAGCAAATATGCTGTTCTTACCAAATCAAAACAGTATGAGCAGATATTGTTGAAGTTTTATCCTTCTCTTTTCACAAAACCCCAATTAACCCCTGCTGGTAGATGTTGTAACTACACCATTTGGATCCAAATAGAATCATTCTGGAAAAAAATTATTCAAACCATGGTTGGGCAAAATTCACAACTAAATTGGCTCCCTATCAATTCAGTTCATTAATCTAACTGTCTGTCTGTCTACCTTCAAACATCAATGCATTTTAAACTTTAAAAAAAAAAAATCAAAACTTTTTAACAAGGCTTGTCAAACAAACATTCAATATTTATCTGGTCAAACTGATTTTCTATTCATAAATCAGTTACATGAATTTATTTGAATTTTAGTTTCTGTTTCATATATTCCTGTTTAAATTGTAATTCTGCATCATGTTTGCTACCTAATTAAATCAAATTATATTCAAATGTAGCATTCTCAATTCAGTTCTCAACGGTGCACAATCCTGATTCAAATATTAGCACTGTCTTATAAAATAAAACATGCTTCAAACTACATTTAAATTATCCATTAAAAATCATAAAAATGATCCATTATAGTATACAATAAAGTCAAGTTTATTTATATAGCGCTTTTCACAATACAGATTGTATCAAAGCAGCTTCACAGTATTAACCCTCATGTGGTGTTCATGTCATTTTTGACTGGAGAAGATTTTCTTTTTCCTGAAAATACTAGTTAATGTTATCGCATTGAACTGAAACTTAGTGACTTTGTTCACAGAGACTGTAACAACTTGTCCAAATTTTATTTATTTTTTTACTTTTTTTGTGTTGTTTTTTTCACCTTGTTACACTTATGGTGTTCCCGGTCAAAAATGACAGGCCTACACAAAATAGCTTATAAATCCCTCGTTATGCTATATTATCCCCAAAAATTGGATTCAATCTTTTTATCTACTTGTTTCCTTTCAATTAGGACTGGTTTTGTATTCAATTTTCAAACAGTTTAATTGTAGGAGTCATTTATCCGAGCTTATGCACCTCAGTTTTTGAGTGAAAAAAGCATTATTTGTTAATAATTTTGGCAATATTGAGAAAAATGCCTACTATCAAACAAATGAGGCCTATGAATAATCGGATGCAAATATAAATATAAAACCAGTCCTAATTGAAAGAGAACAAGTGGACAAAAAGATTGAATCCAATATTGGGTGAAAATATGGTATAATGCGTGATTTATAAGCTATTTTTTATAGGCCGGTCATTTTTGACCGGGAACACCACAGGTGGTATAGGGTTTTGAACACCACATGAGGGTTAAATTAAAATAATACATCAATGTTTGTTTCTAGTGGAAAACGTCCACGTTTGGTAATGCTGATCAATAGTATTGTTGATTGATTAATTAAATTAAATATCCCCAACTGAGCAAGCCAAAGGCAACAGTGGCAAGGATGTGAATCATATGAGAACCCAAAAAGAACTAAAAGGGTTAAAAAGACTCAGGCAGTAAATATGAGCAGTCAACAGTAGCCTGTGTTTGGCCGAGAGAGAAACAGATCTCTGATAATGGAGAGGTGATGAATGTGCGGGGATGTTTGGAGGTGATAACTCTCTGGCTTAGTGTGACGCAGTCTTGGCAGTGATTGGCTCACCGCAGAGCAGGAAAGCTGTTCGGAGATGGTCCATATCTGTTGGCCTTGACGACACCAAGGGGAATTCTGGGGCAAAAACGATTGGGTCCACAACAAAAGCAACCGGCTTCGCTGTTAGACGCTCTCATTTGCTGTGGAACAGATTAGGCTAAATCTGATTAAACAGTCAAAGCGAAAGGCATTTTTTACTGGGCAGAAAACAGCGGAGGGACTGGCACGCCAGCGTACTTTAATCCTTTAAATCAAACAGAGCATGCCAGAGCAGAAATTTCAATTACCAGCATGCTAAACTGCATGCCACAGACAGCAATTAGCAAGCAGAATGCATGAATTGAAATATTCAGCTTTGCAATTTAGATATGTATGCATTTTCACCAACAGGAAGCTCTGCATGATTTAACAAAGTTCAGAATCGACCTATAAACAGATTCCTCGAACAAACTTGTCCTTAGGAAGGACGTGGCTTCCTTCCTTCCTTCATCCATTTTGCCAAAGAAGTTTAACGGTAATGTGACACCCAACTGGACCATCTTGTCTACTAAATACACCTACCTTCATCTCTGCGGACATTTCCAACCAAATATGCTTCCTGCCAACAACAACAAACATTAGAATATGCATGAGCTGTTTCTTGACTGGGGGGAAACTTGATGAAACCCCAAACTTTGTAAGATCTGGCTGAAATGTTGATAAAATCTTGTCACCCTTCCAGAACTGAACAGATGCCAAGACTAAATTTCCTGCCAATATGATTTTCTTCAGTTTCAGGTACGTTTCTCCGATCAGACCCTTCTCTTCCGATGCTGGCACGAAATCCCGCTCACAACCATTCGGTGGACTTCATCCAAAACGTTAACCTTCTCAAATGTGCCTGGGGAAATGGATGGATAACATGGAAGTTTAAAAAAAAAGGAGATAAAAAAATCCCACAGATTCTCATGAATACTCATGCAGAGGTAATTAGCCTCAGTGGAGCCAGTCATATCCTTCTTTTTCTGTACTGGCATTTGCAAAGGGCATCCTGACGTGTCATGGAGGACCCCTAGGGACTGGGTAAGCCAACACCTGGCCTTGCTAATCTGAAGATGAGCCAAAGCCCTCAGAGTACAGTTAACAATTCCACTAGCCATCTCACTGGCCTCTCAATCTTACATCTGGGCCACATCTGCAAGTCCGCTAATGATCATTAGGGATTCAAAACAAGGCCCACTTTGGCTCAAGTGCCAACAGAAACCTGCCCGCCACTGTTATTGCACATCTTTGATTCTCTTTCTCTAGCTGATGCTGAAACCTTAGGCTAATTCATGCATTAATCACATCACGTCTGGATTATTGCAATGCTCTATTTCTTGGTCTGCCCCAAAAAAACGTATTGCAAGATTATAGTAGAGTATGTTCAAAACTCAGCAGCAAGAGTTCTCACCTCCACCAGGCGTTCTGCTCACATTACACCTCTGCTGCATGATCTTCACTGGCTACCCGTGGCATCATGTATTCACTTTAAGATATTACTTCTAACGGTTAAGGCATTAAATGGTCTTGCACCGCCATTTCTGTCTGATCTACTTTACTCCTACCGCCCTGCCCAGTCCCTTACATCAGCTGAACTTGGTTTCTTGTCCATCCCTTGTTTTCAGCTGTCCACTGTAGGTGGAAGGTCATTTAGTGTTAATACTCCTAAATTATGTACTTTGGATAATGTGGCTATATGTGTCCTTATGTGTTTGAAATGTGTGTGTGGGTGTGTAAATGTATTGTAATGTACAGTGTAAAGCAACAATGAGCTACAGAAAGGTGCTGTATAAATAAAACTTCTTCACTGTTAATGTTCTGTCAAACTAGAACAAAGCATAAAACCAACACTACATTACATTGGATTACAGTACAGTACACTGGCTTCACTGTTCTTGTGGCAGTTATTTTAGCAGCTAGCTAAGGTTACAAATCAAGTAAGACGAAGCATCAATAATCCGGTAAAAAAAACACGAGTATGTGTTGTGTTGCAGAAGCGTGTGTGCTCAGTAGGCTTTATAACCAGCTTAACCAGCAAATACAGAAGCAGTGATATCACAATTATGGCTAATAAACGACAGATTGCAAACAAACAAAAAATAATTACATTTATTTTAATATTAAATAAACAAATAAATAAAAATAAATAAATAAACAAATACATTTCATAAAAAAAAAAAAAAAAAAAATAGAAAGCCAAAAAGTAAAAAAGCCACCATAAAAAAAAAAAAAAAAAAAAGGTAATGTATAAATAAATCACTAAGAGACTTGCTAAAGATTAACCAATATATTAAATTATTAGTATTTTTCAAGATTAACGTTAGATAATAAACAAGGTAATCTACTGTGCTGGTCATAAAATTAGAATATCATCAAAAAGTTGATTTATTTCAAGAATTCAACTTAATTAATATATTATATAGACTCATTGCATGCAAAGTGAGATATTTCAAGCCTTTATTTGTTATAATTTTGATGATTATGGCTTACAGCTTATGAAACCCACGAAATCAAAATCAGAAAATTAGAATATTACATGAAATCACACAGTAATTACACAGTGATACCATGGTCATTGAACCAGGTTTTGGTTATTTTGGCAGTGTGGGCAGGTGCAAATCCTGCTGGAAAATGAAGGAAGCATGAAGTGCTATGAAAATGTCCTGGTAGACGGCTGCGTTGACTCTGGATTTAATAAAGCACAGTGGACCAAAGTCCTCTTTTCTGATGAGAGCAAATTTTGCATCTCATTTGGAAACCAAGGTCCCAGAGTCTGGAGGAAGAATGGAGAGGCACACAATCCAAGATGCTTGAAGTCCAGTGTGAAGTTTCCACAGTCTGTGTTGGTTTGGGGAGCCATGTCATCGGCTGGTGTTGGTCCACTGTGCTGTCCACTCAACGCAGCCGTCTACCAGGACATTTTCAGAGCACTTCATGCTTCCTTCAGCAGACAAGCTTTATGGAGATGCTGACTTCATTTTCTAGCAGGATTTGCACCTGCCCACACTGCCAAAAGAACCAAAACCTGTGTGATTTTATGTAATATTCTAAATTTCTGGGATTTTGATTTTGTGGGTTTCATAAGCTGTAAGCCATAATCATCAAAATTATAACAAATAAAGGCTTGAAATATCTCACTTTGCATGTAATGAGTCTATATAATATATTAGTTTCACCTGTTAAGTTGAATTCTTGAAATAAATCAACTTTTTGATGATATTCAAATTTTATGACCAGCACCTGTATATGTATAAATAGAGGAAACAAGCATGCATAATTAATATATACATTATCAGTTGATATATTTTTTTTTTAAATCTTTAATAATTATTGTGCATAATTAAGGCACCAAACAAGCACTAACAAGCCTGGGCTGCGTTTTCCAAAAACACCATAGGCCTAAGCTTAATCGTAGAAGAATTGCCACAAATGGGGCTTACGGCCCTGAACACAATACTAATGCTACACTGTTAGAAAAATCTGTAGAAATTACAGTATTACTGGCAGCTACTTGCCAGTAACTTACTGTAGATTTAAATTGATGTTATTTACTGGCAACAATTTGTTCAAAATTAAATGAACATTAAACATTAACAAGTCTTTATCTTTACAGAATAAAACTAAAATAACAGCCTCATGCAAAGCATTCTGGGAACCAAAATCTGAAGGAAAAAAACTGAAAAAGGTTGATTAAGATTTCTGGTTCCCAGAATGCTTTGCATTAGATTGTTATTTTATAGTTTTATTCTGTAAAGACAAAGACTTGTTAATATTTAATGTTCATTTAACTTTGAACAAACTGTTGCCAGTAAATAACATAAATTTAAATCTACAGTAAGTTACTGGCAAACAGCTGCATAACTACAGCAATTTTTTTACAGTATACTGCAGTGCTTCAAATCACTCAAGCACTATGATTCATAAGTTCATAAGTAGTTATTCTTTTTTTATTCTCTTAAGTCTTTTATTACAGACCTCTATTTGAACTCACCGCTGACCTGTCCAGCCCATCGCTCCAGCACTCTCACATTTCAGCTAGATCCAGCCACGTCTGGGAATACAAACCCCACACTGCATCAGAAACGGGAGAGAATGAATAAACCAACTGTTCCTTCCAGGACGCACGGCTATCGGAACAATGACAGGCAGACCCAGAGCTGCCCGTTTACAATAAAACTCTCCTATCAGGTCCTTTCGCACTTCTTGGTCACGAGGGAGCTGTCACAGCCCTCCAAAAAGGCCCGGACAGCAGTCATTCAGAATGCAACTTGAGTAACTAACAGACCAAAAGAAAAGGAAGCGATAAAGGGGAGAGAGCCGCTGGGAGAGAGGTGTGAGAGACGGGATTGAATGTTTGAGACAGATAGACAGCTCCTGTCATGTGGTTAGGGGGTCAATCAAATGAAGTCAAATGAAGTCTGACTTGGATGTAAAGTCTCAGAGGACCGTGCCGCAGACTAGCGCCTTTATCTCATTTGATAAAAGAAGAAAAACTAAACGTAGTCTAGAAATGTTCAATATATCAACATTTTATCCAACATTTTGTATGTCATCCAAGAGGATAATGTTATTGATCCTTTAAAGTTTAGGAGACTTCAGTTAAACAACTTAAACCTCAATTTAAGCATCAGTCTTGTGCTGGAGATGTGATGTGGTCTGGTCCCAGCACAACAGGAACTACCAGTGATGCAGGTATACGTTGATTGTCTGAACGTATGCCATGTGTAAACGCTTTAGTTTACATATTACTCCACGAACATGGAAAACAGCGATAGATGGACCATACAGAAATCAACATTTAACAGCATTTACCTGTCGCCTTTGTGTTCTTTTCTCATCCTCGATGATTTGTAGCACTGCAAGTTGTCGTAGATTGAATCTCTTAGCCCTTCCTTTTTGCTCTTTCAATCACATAACACATTCCATCTCCATTATCACAAAACCCACGACACGCAACGAAAACATAGCTCAGATCACGGCGTTGTTGAATGCCACATTTAAATGACATCGCTGTCGGGCATCTTACATTAGCTCCTACTGGCGGTGTCACGCTCTGAGTCATTACTGAAATCACAAGTATTTCAAACATTATGTTGAAGACAAGCATTTCTTATGATCATTTCTTATGTGGTCTGTGTGGATCCTAACGCCCCAGTATAGTGATGGGGACACTATACTCTCAAAAAGCACCATCCTTTGGATGAGAAGATAAACCAAGGTCCTAACTCTCTGTATTCATTAAAAATTGAATATCCCGTTTCAGTCATAAATGCATCATAAAACAGAAGTAAAACAGGTTGCAAACACCATTTGATATTCACTCTCATTGTTAGAAAAAGAGATCTCTTTAAAGGTTGTGATCATACAGAAAATCATAACTACATTATTCACCTCCATTTAATAGCACTTTGTGTCCGGCAAAGGTTCACGTTCAAATCATCCCTGAAGATTCTATAAGGAAAACTATGACTCATCCAGCAAATATGTGCGAATTGCTCTGTAGCTCATCCCCCGCCCTCACATTGGGAATCCGACGCTCGCAGCACATCGCATTCATCGATTCTCACTCTCCTTCATGCAATATCTGCAGAACATTTGCTCCACACCCTCCTTCCCCACATCTCTGACAGACACCAGCAATCTGTCCTCGGGTTTAATGCACTCCCTAAATGCAGAGGATAGATCAATAAACAATTATTTCTCCCTCTCTCCCGCTCCGTTTCTCTCTCAGGAAATGCTAACCCTCCCTTTATCATCATGTCAATAAATACCTGATCTGTTTGTTTTCATTAATGCAGGTGTTTAAAATATATTGGATGTGGCAGCCAAATACAAATCCGGAATGGGCCGTGCGACGTGCCAAATGTAATTACGTGTCCGGATGTATCCGAATTCAGCAAAAGGTTAAAATAGAACAAAAAAAAAAAGCACTGTCTGACAGTTTATCACACTAGCATTGTTAACTGATATTGGATAATACAAGTCACAGCATATAGGTTCATTCGAAAAAGGGTTGTTTCATCTTCCAGACTTTTTTCTTTTTTAAATTACTTTTTTTTTAATGTTAACATAATTTCACAAGATTCTAACTGACAAAACCTGAAACGGAAAATATAAAATGAGATCCTGGTAATATCTTATTTTCTACCTCAGATGGCAATAAGACTAAATGGAGAAAAAAAAGAAAAAAAAAACTTAAATCACTTTCTTGTTAGATGTTTCTTCAGAGAAATATAAGAGTATTAGAGTAATCCTGTATGCATCACCTCTAGATATTCAGAAGAGGAACAGGACCAGAAATGTGCTGTAGAAGTAAAAGAAAGGAAAAAAAAAAAACGCATATTGATTTCATGGTGAGAAGTCTCTTGATTTTTTTTCTCCTGAGAAAAAGATGCTAGTAATTTCACATGTGTCAGAGTTTCAGAAGAGACCCCAACAGTGTCTCAAACTATTCTCAGATGTGCCATGATGATCTGCAAAAGTTACAGAACTCAATATGAATATTTATCTTAGAATTCTACCAAGACCAAATCTAAGCTATGCAATTCTTATAGCACTATACTCTAACCAGTGAACATGATTCTGGAACGACATTCAAATCAATCAATCAGATTTGAGGGACAAGTTTACAGTTTATGTCAAGTACAGACTTACAAACAGGGTTAGGTGCTTCTACATTGGTGCTATCGACCTATTATTTCCCTCTGATCCCTCTTTAGGGATAAGTTATGGGTAAGGTTAGGTTTAGGACTATATTTTCAGACAGGAATGTTGTTCCAGGATAAAATATATATAGGCTATATATATATATGTTGATCCAGGATCATGTCTTATACTTCAAAATACATGCAAAATCACATAACCATACTCTAAACCATACAACAACAAATCTCACATTTATTTTTTGTTTTCCCAATGAACGTTTACTCAATGACCTATAAAAGGGGCAACCTCAGAGCGCTAAAATGCTCCTCAGAGCATTATGTTCTGTCTTCCTCTCAGTAAAGCCACAGCAATAGTGGCTCGTCTTCATTATGCGGAGTGGAGCAGAATATGAACATAATTGTTTTGATGGCCCCACGTTTTATATTCAAAAACCCTCTTCTTCCTCCTCTCAAAAAGACGAAAAACCAAATCCCTGCAGCGATGTCGACATAATATAATCATGTTAGCGTGTATATCCACTTTAAGGTTGTACAATAAGATTATCCTCTAAATGCTACGCATTGAATATGAATTTCGCATTAAAAGTATCATTAAACTTGAGGAACAGTGACTGATTCAGCCTCCTAATTAAATTAGATGATGAGGACTTTTATTTCAATTATTATTATTATTAACAAAAATTATTATTATTATTTGAACACACATGCTGATAAAAAGTATTTGAATAAAAGAGTCTGCCAAATGCACGAAAATACTGTATATGAAAGTTATGATGAGAGATAATATTAATTAGCTACTTCTTTGAAACTCTCAATCTCATAAATCTTTTATCCATCTTTATATAAGGGCTTTGGATTAGAGATAAAGCGACAGAGAAAATGACAGCAACAGAGTGTGACAGAGACAGAGAGAGAAAAACAGACACTCATCTGTATTAGTGGTCTCTCGGTGACGGGTCTGTCGTTGGTAAAATGGGTCTGAAATTCTCTGTCTGTCTCTCCATTTTACCAGAGCTCACCTTCGGCCTCAATCCGTACCATGTGAACAGAACATAGAAATGTGTGACGAAGAGCAGCATGTAAGGTAACCTTCACACACACCTTCCATTGCTGCAAGCTAGACCCAGTCATGAAGAAATGGGGAAAAAAAATTAAGCGAGAAGAGGCAGAGGTGAGTGGAATGAATAAAAAGGTGTGTGTGGTATATTTACAGCTTATTTACAAGATATCTACACTTTGATCTGACTGAGTGCTATTTCAACATCAGCCATTAGCTAGAACTGACCTTGTGGAAGTGATTTAGTGAGCAGAGATCGTTCAGGGTCAGATCCAGCAAGAGCAGGGCAAGGCTAGCAAAATGATCAAATAACAGATCAGATCATGGATTACAGATAACAAGGCTGTCCAGAATCCAGCAGTCTTTAGTGGCTGTAGAGGCTATGTTTAAAAAAAAGTGATATGTAACTAAAAAAATTTGACAAAGAAATAATTGAATGAATGAAGTCTAATTTATATAAATGTATGTAAATATGCTACCATAAAAATCTAAAGACTTGGAATAAATATATATATTAAATAGTTAAATATAGCATTTAGCTATAGTAAATATATAACATTTAAATAAATAAATATAACTAATGCCACTCTTGGTATGTTTGGAATAAAATTAAAAAATCTATAATTTAGGGAACAAAATTAGAAAACAAATGATAAGTAAGTAAATAAAAAATTAAATAAAGTATGACACTTGGTATGTGGTTTAATATTTTAACAAATAAAAAAACATAAAACAAGTAACTAAGTAAGTAAATAAATATATAATATTTAAAAAGTTAAATATAGGCTAGTTAACAACAGTACATTATAAATATATGATAGATAGATAGATAGATAGATAGATAGATAGATAGATAGATAGATAGATAGATAGATAGATAGATAGATAGATAGATAGATAGATAGATAGATAGATAGATAGATAGATAGATAGATAGATAGATAGATAGATAGATAGATAGATAGATAGATAGATAGATAGATAGATAGATAACATCACTCTTGGTATGTTTGAAAAATATTTCAATATTTTAGCAAACAAAAATAGTGGAAAAAAATTCAGTATTTTAGCAACGAAAAATAGGAAACCAGGAAAAAATTGGTTATAAGTAGGCCTATATGTAAATAAATAAACTGACTCTGGGTATGTGGTTTAATTTTTTATTTATTTTTTAAATAAGCTAAATAGAAAACAAGCATGTAAATAAATAAATAAATAAACAACCTATGACCCTTGGTATATTAGTAAAAAAAAAAAAAAATTCTAATCAAAATATACATGTTCCCAAGTGGCATGTGTTCCCCAGCTCTTGAAAGCCGTCCATCACTATACCATGGTATTATCATGGTGCTATTTTATAATGGAGGTCTCTCTAAAACTGTCAAATTAATAGAGCACCACCAGAAACACAATGCCAAGAAATTCAAAACTAATGTCTGAAAAATAATTCCATTTCGTATATGGTTTGGTGATGTTTGCTGAGTACTGTGAAAAATGATAAGCCAAAGGGAAAATGACCTATATGGGAAGAAATAGACAGATGGGGGAGAGAGAACCTCAAGGTCTTTATATACAGTATGTTAGGCCTTTACTGAGCTTTTGACGAACCTGCTGTGAAAAACCCAACGGCTGGGTAAGTCAACGGATTGACTTGGGAGTGTGTAACCTGGGTCCCTTTTTCACTTGAGGAGAACATAAAGAGAAAACAGCTTTCAGCTTTTGTCAACAGGACATTTCGAGTTGTAATCCCTTCAGCTATTGTGCCCAATGGAAGCATTGGGTGTTTAGCTGAAACAGTATTGCACGCAAGTCCACTCCATTACCCACAACTACACAGCTAAACTAAAACCCCAGAGGAGAGCAACAACAACAAGGTCCACTAAAGCCTCTCCAATAAAACCTTAAAACACAGAGAAAAAAGCCCAAAAACAGCAGAACAAGCTTCCCAGCAGATGAAGACGTGTTAGTGCACTCCATCTCTATGTCTTTAGGCTCAAACTGTCTAGAGCATTACATAATAGAAAAAGTTGTGTGGTACTTAAACTGCAAAGCAAGCGTTCACAAGTTTTCATCCACATTTTTCAAGAAATTGTTCCTGTTAAACACCTGGCGCGATGCATCTTGAATCGGCAAGTTATACGTGAAGTCGTGACCTCAAATGACATTTGAGAGCTGTGGTGGAAGTGAAGATTTGCAGTAAAACAACTTAAATTTCAGCCTTTGCCTCACAAGACTTTTGAATTTAGTAATCATTTTATCCTCTGCTTGTATTGTTATTTTTACATCTTATGCATGATCTTATTTATGCATCTGTTGTTATCTTGATTATTTTAATTCCTTTTGATGAAAAGCACTTTGAATGGCCTTTGTGTATGAAATGTACTAAATAAAATAGCCTTGTCTTGCCAAAACTACTAGTAAAGGGAAAGGCAATCGCTTTCATATATATATATATATATATATATATATTTTTTTTTTTTTTTTTTTTTTTTTTTACTTATACTCCCAGATTAAGTTAATAGAACTTTAGGTTTTGCACTTAAATTGAAATATTGAGTAAAGGCCCTTTCGCACCAAGAACGAATACTATATTAGCACCCACATCAACGCACAAAATCACACGTTCAGTTTATTCTTTATTCGCCACTGATAAAGCATCAGAATTAAGCAGCGCTGAACTTTATACAAATGCACAACAACCACAGTAAGTGTCCAGACAGTGATCTGCTGCCTGATACAGGTGAACTGTCCAGTTGGACTGTAAGCGCCAGTGTCTCGGTTTCTTTCTGATTTTCCGTACCACAGAACTTCTTTGTTCTCCTAACACCAAATACTTGAGCCATCTGGTATCCCAGAGCAGTCTGGAGATTTTTTGTTCATGACGGGAGATGTTATGACGGCCTAATTGTTACTGTGAGGCTCTTGAATCCTAGTGGGAAAAAGAGAATGAGGGAAGCTGTTTTCACAGTTTTTCTCTGTGTGACAATAGTGCGATTCGTAAGCTTGTTGTGACTAGAAGCCGTTCCCCTAAACCAGGCTCTTGACCTCCGGCTGATTACATTGCCCTTTTGGTTTGTTATGTTTTCCACTTATGGACTCATGCAAGACCAAACGTTTGGCTTTCCAGTCAGCCATTTGACATAAACCAGCACTCTACCGTTCAGAAACCCATCACAATATTTAAAACACACTGCCATGTTGTTTGACTGGCTATATTGTTAATTTCAGTAAAAACTGTTTGACATGTTGCACTTACATTTATCGGATGATGATGATGTATTGCTGGATCTGATGCCGATAAGTTAACTTTACAATAACGTTCAAATAAACAGACTGAAAGACTAAAGGCCAGAAAAATAGTTCCATGATTTATATCCGAAAGCCACGTCAACGGAAAATACTAAAGAGTAATAGATTAATAAGACTAAAGATTTCCCGTCTGATATACCGAAAATGAATGAGACAAGTACCATCCGTCTCGTTTAAACAGTATCTACATAAGAGCCAGAGGCAAATTCCCAAAGGACTGGCAAAGATAAAGCTGTTCTAGCTGGGTACATGAGCGCTGAACGGCCGCTGACGGTCTGGAGCTCACATCTCCGAAAACTTCTAAACAAATTGTCAAATAAATGTAAGTTGCATATTTGAGGTCTTAGCCTAATAACTAGCTGCATTCTCACTTTAAAAAAACAAAACTCTTAAAACTACATTATTTGACACAACAACAGTAGTATTTGTAAAAAATGATGGCGGTTTGCTCGTCTGCCATGACACTCACTGTGAGAAACAGTGCATGTGGAGTGATTTCAAATGGCGAAACGGTTCCCGTGGTGATGCTTACTGTATACAATATTGCATGGCTGGAAAAGGCTCTCAGCAAATCAGATTTGAGAACCAGAATGAACTGTTATATAAAATAATTCATTTTTAAAAATGCACTTTAAATCTAATAAGAGTAGGCAAAAAAAGCTACTAATGATCTACAGTATGTAAGCAGTGCATGTATTTAAATGTTCTCAAACTTCTCTAGTAGGAGCCAGGGCATGTAAACCTGAGCTGTTCACTTCTCCCTACTATTTCCTAAAGGGGAATGATTGTCAAGGTTTTGACATTCAGCATGCTAAAGTTAGCGATCCTGTAACTTAAAAGCGATGACGCATTAGGATCTGAGACACATTAGCAGATGTGGTCAATAGGCCTCAATGCCTGTTGCACGTTTCTTTGACAGAATTATCTTGTTTTACAGTGGCTGACATCGGCTTTCCTCTAAACATATTCTCTATATGCGTTTCATGCGCTAAGGCTGTCCATCACAGCAGGAGTGAGGCATTCACATTATCGAAGGGGAGAGACAGGGAGCTAAGAGGTGGGCGAGACGTCTGGGTCCCCCTGTGGCGCTGGGTAGGAGGTAGAGGAGAAGGCTAGGAAAGCTTGGGTATTACATAAATGTTGTATGAGGGTTACTGAGTCACTCTGAAGAGAACTCGTGTGGGTTGACTTGGCAGCAGCAGGACGTCAGCAGGCACAATAGCCTGTCTCATACAGGCACATTTTAGCAGGCTGTGTTAGCATGCTTCAGTGAGCACACTTGACTTCCTGCTCCCAAGACACCCTATACCCCTCGCTTTCCAACCCTGTCCGTCCTTCCTGTGCCTCGTTCTTTCTCACGTTCTAATGCATATTGCAAGAATTTGCAATACTGAGGGTGTCCAGATCAGTGTTGGGAAAGCTACTGTGAAACTGAAGCAAAGATACAAGCTAATTATAATTTAAAAGTAATATGATACCCCTGCTGAAATAAGTCAGTTAAGACCAGCAAACGTCGCTGTTTGGGTTAAAATAGGCAAATGCTTAAGAGTCTGTGATTGCATCATTATTGCAGTGATAATTATGTTTCTAGTCTGTTATATGTTTGGCAACAGTTCGTCTAACCCTAATTGATGGAGTGTGTAGCTTTTCATTTCTTAACCATGTAGGAAGACATCATGGCCATATTCCAGGATAACAATGTCAAGATTCATCAGGCTCAAATTGTGAAAGAATGGTTGGGAGGGAGAATGAAGAATCATTTACACACATGAATTGGCACCTCTGAGTCCAGACCTTAAATTCATTGAAAGTCTTTGGGATGTGCTGGAGGAGACTTTACAGAGTGATGGACTCTTGCATTGTCAATACAAGATCTTGACCAAAAATGTATGCACCTCTTGATGGAAATAACACCACAACATTTATTTCCATCAAGATCGTGTATAGCAATACTACTCTTAGTCAGTTGCACATTCGAAAACTTCCCTGAGCTCTACCATTTAGTAAAAGAATGAATCAACCACAGTTAATTCACCACAACTGTAGAGTGAGGCACATGAGGCTAAAACAACAGCTACAACAACATAAGCATCTGACTGGACTCATCTCAAAGCCGACTTTAAGCCCTCAGACACCCCCATGGTAGATCCCCACAGCTCCTGCATGAAACTCAACGTCTGGAGCGGCCTGGCTCACGTCTTCAATAGCTTTTCAGCTAAATATGTTTGTCCAGCCGTCCAAGAAAGACAAAGCTCTTAAGCCCCTGGTTCTTCGAGTGGGAGAGCCAGAGAGAAATACATCCTGACCCATTTTTTAGAGCATCTATAAATCATACCTGTCCGTCCCAGCGGTATGAACGGAGCATGATCTATTATGGTTCTCATACTCCAGGTGTCGTTTTTTTCTTTCATTGCTTTGCCGATGGGGTTGGGGCAGGTAGTAGCGGCACCTGGTGTGTTTAATGTATGTACACACCATTTTCACACAAAAAGCCGTAGTTTTCACAGTGATGGGTCACAGGTGCAATAAACCTTTTGGAGATGCTGGATTCCATCATCAGCTTGATCTAAATATACAGACGGCACTATGATAAACCCGTTCAGCCTATCCACATTTTCATCTGTGGCAACGTCAAACCACAGCCAAAGGGTTTGCAAACTGCGAAGGCATGCAGGGTCGGTTTTTGATCAGGAAGTTGTCCATTTTGGGTGACAAAGACACAGCTTTAGACAACGAGGAATACACAGCCACAGCAAGAGAAAGAGGGTTAAATCGCGACCTTGCCTCGTGCACGCAGGAAATGAGAGGCTGTTTTTACCGAGCTTACGAGATAATGGAGTGATTTATTGGAATGGAGCATTTTGTGCCAAGCCTAATTAATCCTGCCGTTCTGTGTTATTGCTGAGAATAGAGAAAACCCAGAGATATAATAGAGAGGGAAAGAGAATTATGGAAACTAGTATTTGTGTTCAGCCCTTTATTAGACAAACATCTGCTCTCCATATACATGTAGCTCACAGAACAATTGTGAGAGAAAAGAAGAAACCTACTAAAAAGGAAATCTCACTCACACACACTGGTGTAATTAAGATGTTTGCATTAGTGCTGAAAAGTTACAAAAAGCCAGCCTGCCACTGTCTTACGGAAATACCAAAGAAACCCTACATATTCAAAGTGTCTAATTCAGAGATTTGACATGGTAAATGGTTCTAGCACGACTATGCCAGTGTTTTCTGTGTTGCTGAATCCTCGGGTCTGCATGAATGGTTCAAAAACACTCACAACTTTAAGAGTTTCTGGTTTGAATCAGTCTGATGTATCCCACATGAATGCACTCACTGAATCAGTCTGAGCCATTACTGAATCAACCGATTCACTTACTAAACTGCAAGCTATCATTACTTTCAATGATGACCATATCGCAATGAAACAACTTTTAAGTAAAGTACAGTAATATAGATCTCCAAAAAAGGTTTTCAGTTTGCTATGACAGGCTATATAAAACATTAAAATTGGCAAACTGTGTCATTTTAATGAATGAAAAAAATAAAGAAATTAAACATGCTCAAGTGATTGCTGGCATTGACAAAATGACGGCATGCAGATATGGATAAAACCGTATTTTTAATCATTATTTGATATATTCAGAGCTGTTTCATTGCTCATTTCACATTTTAAAAAAAATCTGTAATTTTTTAAATCATGTTTCTATTAAAAAAAAAATATACAACATACTATATATGCCAATTATATTCTATTATGTTTGCTTTTTTTAAGAATATCGAGATATTTGCTTATATCGCACCTCAGCTGCTGAAACAAGGACTATTCTTATTTCAATAGTCCTTTACATTACACTGGCATTCTTCAATCCATTCTAAGTGGTTAGGCAGGCATTGCCCCCAATTTCCCAGCAGCCCTTCTTTTCCCCTACGTCGGTTTGATTGCTTTTGGGGGGAGATGGCCTGATAGAGCCCATCGTTTAATCTGTAGATCGGGTTCGGATGCTACTCTTCTATGTGAAACAAATTGCTTTCAGGTTTTCCATGGTGTAATTTCCCTGCTCATGTGAAGACCCTCCTGAGAAGAGACCGACAGAGGATACCCATCCCCTCAAACAGAAGCAAGAAATAGAAGATCAAATTGATAGGGAGAATTTCTTTCTTGTGAACTGTGCTAATTAAAGTGGAAATGGGCACATGTAACTGTGACAGGGTAAAAGTGTAACATACTTTCCTTTCGCTCCATTTATCTCAGAAGAAACATCCTTTATTACCCTGTGGAAGACAAGAAGCATACAAATGCAGAGTCAAGGCCTTGTCCACCTTCAGGTTGTAGAGTAGTGGTCGACCGATATTGTTTTTTTGATGGCCGATATAAAAGCCGATATTTTTATATATACTTTACTATATACTCGGCCGTGGCGATATATCGGTTGATCACTATTGTGGAGTTTATTAGCTAGCTAGAAAGTGACTAGGAAGAAAGTAAAGTACATAATCCCAGAGTTCCTGAAGCGCCACAACCCTAAAAAAATAAATAAAAAAAATTGCACCCTCTTGCTCTTTTCATCTAGGTAGCCTATGTGCCTGGAAATGGAAGAGATCACCGGCCAACTGCAGGAAGAATATGCTGGCGGCTCAATAAATTTCCCTCAGCAGAATGGGCATTCTGCCAACGAGCTTGTTTTATTTGCTATAATGGCTTCCTCTTGGCAAAATATGAGCTAAAGAGATGATGGGGAAGAATGTTGGAGAGCTACTGAGGAAAAGTTACATATGTCAAAGACGAATAGCTATAACTCCTGACTGCAGACACACGACTCATCCCGCAGTAGATCTTCTTCAATAAGCTTCCAATCGGTCAGCCCCATTTGCAGTCAGTGTAAATCAACCGTTGAGGGCATCGTGCCATCAATGTGTCAAATGGTTTACCCTTGCGCTGCTCGCTTCGATCCAGAAAATTGTCACCCGGAGCACCTAGAGCCTTTAGTAGAACAAATGCACAAACCAGCCTCCTACCCTCCATCTGCCCCACTACCCTCTGACCACAAATGAGGAATAAAACTGGAGTGGAGTTCATAATGATTTCAATTATGATAGCAGAAACAGGGAAATAAAGTGTAGGCCTATACACACACACAGCACCTTCCACACAGCTTAAAGCCATCCACAACACTAACTTATAGTGTACTACGAATTGAACTATGGTTTGACAAACATTTAACATCTCTTATTGGTGCTGAGACGTACCACGGGCAGAAACTTCAAACTAATAAACAATTAATGTGTTGCCCACGCTCAGCATTCACTAGTTTATCTTATTGCTGCTGTTTAGACATTTAAGTAAAAAGAACAAATATGTAATATAAAAAAATATATAAAAAAAAACACCACAGACAAATGGTCAAAAATGTCAAACTAATCAACAATTAATGTTTTGCCTATAGGCTCAAAGAACCAAGAGAACCAATGAGGTCTGTTCTAGGGCATCACACATGCACGTATGAGCTTCCGTGTTTAGCATGCACACTTTTGTAACAAATCCTTTATTTACTAGTCTATTTTTATCTGCCGTCAGACTATCTGAGATGTTGTTGCCATAACGTGTTGCTATGGGCTGTTATTATTAATTGTTATATTGAAATGATTCGTAGTGATTGATGCTCCTTTTTTTTTTTTACATTTGAGCTCCTGCCCCTGAGAAATCATCCCTGTATTGGATTGATTTTAATAACTTTAAATGTACTGGATTAGCACCAAGCACTGGGAAAATACAAGCATCAGATCGAGTATTGTCAGATATTCAATATATAAATGACTCAGATTGGATCGGATGGCATCGGGGGTACAAAAAACTTGATCGGGACATCCTAAATAAGAATTTTGTACTATAAACATTTTGTTTAAAAAATGTATGATCTTGATCATTAACCTGTGTTAAGTGTGACGTCTTGAGTGGAGCTTGACAGCTGTTGTTAATTTCCTTTGTATGAGTAACACAGTATGGAGATGTTTTCATGAAATGTGCATGCATTTTGTCTGTTGTATACCCCGAAGAAAGCCCTCAATCTGAAACGAAACGCGTTGGTAATTTTTTTTAATTTATTAAAGCTCCCCTCACCACTACAAGTGTTGCACTTTTTATATTGTCTGCTTCCACGCACCTTGTGAGCTGTTAAAATTGCTCCAAATCCTACCTTACTTGTAAACTTTTTTAATAAAAAATAACTTATTTATTATATATATATAGATATAGATATAGATAGATAGATATAGATATAGATATATATATATAGAGAGAGAGAGAGAGACAGACAGAGAGAGACAGAGAGAGAGAGAGAGAGAAGTATAAACAGATTTAAAATAACAATAACAAAGAAATTATATTACTTCTGAAGACGTAATACTAGTAGTAGTAGTGTCAGGGGATAGGTCAGACCTCCAATAGCATTCTTTGTTTCTAAACATGACTAGTCATGACTAAGAAATGGAGATGTATAATGAAAACAGGGGAACAAATTCCTTTCTGCCTTCCCAAAGTACACGAAGAGAGAAGAGGATTGATTTTCAGGTTCCATCACAATAGCTCCACGTGAAACTCTGTGGAAACCAGGAGCGTGAAGCTGTAACCACAGCGCCTTTATACTACCTTCCACCAGAAGCAAACTGCTCCTCATTCACCTCCTGCCAGAGACATGGATAGGATGTCCATTCCTCTCAGTTTCTCACCCTGATAGCAAAGCTAGAGAAGGAAAACTCTACAGGAGACTCCACATCAAATTTGTTTCATTATTTCATGGTCTGTTTATTATTATATTGGATACTAAAGAGAATAGAAAATGATGGGAAGAAAAGGGAGGGGAGGGAGGGGGAGTAGGACTGGGATATGACAAGCCTCATCTCAATATGTCGGCACCCAAAGCATATCTCAGTAGTGTTGTCAAAAGTACCGACTTCGGTACCAAGTCGATAATGATTCCAATCAACAGCGTTCAAAGCGTCACATTTTTTAAATTTCATTATTGGTACCGAAGTCGGTACTTTTGACAACACTGGTTACACATATGCAAGGTATGCATACAGTGCGTGTGACGTGAAATACCGAATACCAAATTTTGCAACCGTGCATACTCTGTTCGCTCAGCTCGCACATGCGCCTTGAATTACTATGCGCCTTTTTAAAGTTTGTCCACAAGGTGGCAAAACTGGCTCGGCCCGTTGTTTCACAGTCTACAAAGAAACAGAGGAGATGGAACAAAAACAACAACAAACTACTGGAGATGGCAACAACAACTACAACTCTAGTTTAAAGAGTTTACAAAGACTCTACAGATAGCCAAGTTAAAACTGAAGTATGTTTTGGGCTTAACCGATAGGTCACGACTCAACAACACTGCGCAAACCATTCCATTCTTATGTGGTATTATCAGTGGTAGACGTATCAGTGGCCAACTGAGACAGAAAAATTTGCTTCAAAAGAGGAAATTAAACATCTTTAATCCTGTGGTTTGTTTCAAAATTTTTGGTAAACACTTGCAGACATTTAATCTTCCTCAATCAAACAAACATTGCCCTCTTCAATAAAACGTCAGCTGTGAGAACGTGCTTTTAACTGCAAGTTGAATCTCCATCTCCAAGGGACAAAAAGACACTCGTGCCTGTAGGAACACCACATGCGTCTTCCTTTCTTTTGTCTCGCCTCACCTCACCTGACTCAGATTTCCCATACGATGCAGCGAGGGCCGCGGCGTACATGCCGACCACTCCCCCCCCCCCCGAGACACATCTGCACGCGGCGGCAGACGGATCTGTTTCCATTAGCATGACAATGCTACACACAGGGCAGAAGCAGCGGGCAGGAGGTCTCCTGCTGCACATGGAGAGAAGCCTGTAATTTGCTCGTGTAGGAGAGTAAAGCAGCTATATCTCTTGCCGCTCGCTAAGGTGACAACTTCTGAGGGAAACAGAAAAGAGAGAGAACAAACGACAGGGAACAGAAAGGAAAATGAGGCACTGGAATAAAGGACCCCAGCAGAAGGTATTCATTAAATTCGTTTTCTGCCAATAAAGCTGCCATCTTGCGAGGATTCCTTCATCCCAGTGCAAACCAGGCTGGCAGCCAGTTCATGGCAGGTTGAGCTACAGCAGATGAGACTGGATTCAACTCTGAGCTAGTCTATGACAAGACAGCAAGTTTAACAACCCACACCTGATATTTGCCTATTTGACTAAGACTAACCGAGGACAAGGAGGAACGGGATCAAGAAAGGACGCAAGTCTGTGTTGATGTCTCACGTCAAAGCTAACATCACCTATATGAGCACCATACCCCAATATTTCAAGAGGTAAATGTGCAAACGGCTAGGCAATGACTCCAACAGTCCTGGTTTTGCACTAATTAGCCTATGTGTTCTTGATTGCTGTAAAGATGGAACAAGACGTAGTTGTGATTGGCAAGGCTTGCTCTCATCAAGGACAGAGCCAAACATTTTCTTTTTCATTTTCTTTCGTCTTAAGGAGAGATATGAGCCTGGCACGGAGCCCGATGCTAACGTTGTCCAGCATATGCGAGGAGTGTAGTGCTCCGTCTCTCTGGGGGACTGAATGGGAAGATGGAAGCATGCAGTTTCAATTATCCAACCCTGAACTGTGCTCTTACCAATCAGCAGCCACGCATTGCATTACCCCTGGGGTAGGATGAGATGCTAATTCAAACCGCCTGTGCTACTGTCAGCAGTCCTCTGTGAACGCTAACCAAACAAGCCACATCTAGTGTTCAACATAAGGCACGGGACTCAATAAAAGCCACTGTCACACTCAGATCCAGCAAGTAGCCTAAACTTGAAAAGACTGCAGAGAAAGCTTGCTAATAGAAGCGTTACATTGTGATTAGACGCTAATCTGATATGGACAAGGGCCCATTTGCACGGTTGTACAGTTTGTTTTTCCGCTGAACTGGTGGTCGCAAAATGAACTGGATATCCTAGCAAGGTCACACTGTTGGATTCTTTTGCGCATCTTAGTAAAAGGAAATGGAAGCCATGTGTTCTGCTATGTCTGTTTTTTTCTTTCCCCAACTCTCTGAAAGTCAGTGTTAGGTGACACCGTCTTCTATGGAGACACTGCATTTGAGATGGCGCTGAAAAGGTGGCGCCTGGAAAGACTTTGACAAAAGAGCTTGAAATGGCTCATTATATGAACAACAACTTGGTGTAACATCGTCATTGTCAATGCTAGTCACGTCACACTTCTACATAACTTTCTGAGCAAAACGGCTGCAGTTTCTTGGAATCAAATAGAGGACGAAGCATTTAAACGTAATGCAAAACACATCCTTGAATCAAGAGGTATTTCTCCCGCCTAAATCAACAAACAAAATTACAAATACAGATGTTGACAAAATCAAAAAACTTTGTTAATGAACAATTTCAATTAATGAAAGGATAAAACAACTATGTTTTCGAATTAAGCATATGATTGTTTCAAAACCTCAAGTCATAATCAATAATGTCAGGGACTGCCCTACTTGAGCTGTGTGAGCTGAAGCTGAAGAGTGAATGAACAACAGTAAACTGATGTACTGTGTTAGCGAGTTAATTAACTCAGGCAAACGAATCCTGTACATATCGAGATGAATCAAATATACAGAAACCTAAAATTACCACTTGCATCTGCATGAAATGATGCAAAATCATAAGAGAACTTGAACTAAGTTCCATGTGCAAGTCGCATTGTGAATATGCTCCACCATAACAACGCATTAAAACAAAAACTATGAATAACAAAAGCAAAACAAACAAAAAATGTATTTCATTCTTTAAATTAAGATATTGAATATTAGGATACATTTTGCATTCATCAATTCAATTTTAATTTTTTTATTGACGAAAATGAGATGCCATTTTAGTCAGAGTAAGCTAAATTGACAAAATTTTGAGGATATTATTGTCAAAACACAAAAAAGAACTGTTTAGATCATGACACTGCATGCTGTATAACAACTAAAGGCATTAAAGTTTCTTTGTCATTTCTGTGGCACAGTATACAACAGGGTTGTGTCTCCCTGGTCCTCTCATCTACGACATCTTTGGCCACATCTTCAATCACTCCTCCTAAACACCCCCCTGCCGAAGCTTGGTGTCAGGCTTGCTGTGTAACTGCTTTCCCGTGACGACCCCTCGCTCTGCTGACTTTTCCGTCAGACACGGAGCAGCGTGGCTGAGGTCACGGGTCTTTGGAGTGCAGCCAGTCACAGCTAGTCACTCGCTAATTGCCCACTTCTGGAGTTAGTTACGGTGACAGAGAAACCTCAGCATCCAGGGGGCACAGCCGCTCAAGAGATGGAATTATATGGATGGACAGGTGATGAGTGGAGCTAACTGCGGGTAAACTAGATGACCTATCCACTACAGCAAGAGCTGGTAATAATGTCCAGTGGTCAAATAAACACCTGCTGCACTACGTGAATAATTAGTCACCAGAATCACTCTATGCAAGCACACAAACACAGGGAAATGCCCGTGTTAATCTTGCTAACAAAAATGTTAAATAGCAAAGATACATCCCTACATTTATTTTGTCAACAATAAGAATAAAATGTCTATTATGATGATCATAATTTGTATTCAAATGTAATAGCTGAAAATATAATCAGAAAAAGTAATACCACGTGATATTTACATTAAATACTAGTACGGTCGCATCGCATCTAACATAAAAGTATTGTGTGTACATAATATATGTGTGTGTGTGTGTGTGTGTGTGTGTGTGTGTGTGTGTGTGTGTGTGTGTGTGTGTATGTGTATATATATATATATATATATATATATATATATATATATATATATATATATATATATATATATATGAAGAGTTCAGATGCAAAAGCCTCTAAGTGCCATCTGAAATTTTCTTCTAGAATGATCATTTTTATCAAGCTCATATATTTAAGTTCAGTAATTTCACTTTAATGACAATTAATAGGTATTTTTAATTGCCATTAAAGTGAAATAACTGAACATAAACATACAAACTTGGTAAAAATTATCATTTTAGAAGAAAATTTCAGATGGCACTTCATATATAAATATATACACACACATGCACGTATAAATGTGTACAGTACAGTATATATATATGTATAAATATGTGTACTGTACACACATACATATATACATATATACATATATATATATATATATATATATATATATATATATATATATATATATATATATATATATATATACACACACACACATATATACACATATACACACACACATTTTTTTTTTTTATGTTAGATGCAGTTAATTGCGATTCATCAATTTGACCGCACTAATTAATACATATTTCCATTATATAATTAAAATACAAAATGTTAAAAATGTGGTTTAAATTTACACGCATGTATAAAAATGAACACTGGTCTCATACACACTTAACCCTTGCGTTGCCATTAGGTCCATGTTGATAGTTTTTTACTTTAACTTGTTCAGGTGTTGTTGATCCACAATAGATGAGGTCAAAAAAAGTTTATGCTACAGCGCGCCCTTGCCGAAATGCAATATGTACTTTCATACAATTTTGAAACGCAACGTTTAAGTAGCTTTTAACATCACACATTCGAGTGTGTTTCGAGCCTTTGATGGAAGGAATGAGGGGAAATAAATGATGACATATCTTCTCTCTTTCACACACAGTTTAACATGACTCACGAGCTTGCCAACTGGAAACCATTATCCAATTGAGTGGAATTAGGGCATTAACATAATTAAGGCATTCACTACATTACATGGGAAAAATGCTCATTTGCTTGCCTAAATTGCAGTACAATTCCATCAATGATTCCCTTTACATTCCTCTTTTGGCGCTACGCTATAATTTCCGCTCTGGTGTCCATTTCATCAGGATCACCTTTGTGAACCGGTCCTGGTATTAGGGGCCGTTGTTCTTTCTGTCTGTATCGTGATGGAAGTATGGAAAGGATATTCAGATCAGATTTCTGAAAGAAAAAAAACTGCCCTTCCTGTCTCTCTGAAAAGCCACAGATCAACCGAATTCCAGCCCGAAACGCTTTTATCCATTGTTTTTTGTCATTTCTGACTGGATTCAGTTACAAAACCTCTCTGCTCTTCCACCAAGGGCCAAGGACACAAAAAAGTACTTACTGTCTGAAAAAGAGTCTTGCACTGTGACTTTGTTCTGAATTCTGAAACCTCTTCCCTCTGCCGATTATAGCCCATCATATGCCCATTAAAGAGCCACTGATGTCAAGGCGATGGGCAGAGGATTCAACAGTTGTAGAAAGGGGAATGATGACTGGCATTAAAGAGCTGGTTTTTCTATCCAGATTGTGGAAATGCAATAGCTGATCATGCATCTTTCATCATGTTTTTTGTGTCTAAAAAAACATAAACATTTGGTTTTCTGTGATTGATGCAAATTACATTTGTAGAATTCCATTGTTAGGCAAATTAGTCAATCGTCACTAATATTATGTGGCTATACTTTAATTACACATACGGTTTATATAAATAAAAGATATAAATCCTTTACAATTTCTCAAATGTTCTGTGAAGGGGCTAGTGAACAATTAGCCAGGTTGGACCAGTAGAAAAACGCTTGTGGTTGAGCCTCGCTATATGTGAAACATTATTCCAAAAAAACACTGCGATTTGCATCAATACACAAGCACATCAGCAACAGATTCTAAATGTCAAACTCATGAATAAAAGTGATGCAAGGTTCACATCGGCTGATTTATATCATTAGCCTAAGTTGGATTACTAGAGCAGACTGCACATCCAAATCAATTTTTCTTCTTTTGACACCATGGCATTTACTGCCTGATCTGCATGCTGCTAAGAGTTTCACTGTGAAACACCTGGTAAAGCAGAACCCATTTTTCCAACACTACCGTACCTGTATAATAAATCATTATTTTGTTGTTCATTAAATAAAACATTTTCTCCAAGCAGGTTCTGTTCCATTTACCACGGGAATCAAGAGCCTCTCATCGAACGAAACAATTCGATATGATGCATTTTTATAAGCCTACTTGCCACGCTAAAACACAAGCAGGCGACCGCTGTAGCAAAATCTGCATGACAATGTTTTGTAAAACATTTCTACGCCTCTCTGTGGTGCCTGCTTGTGTTTTTGGTAAACAGAGACTTTCTGCTAATGCGACTTTCTAATTGCACGCTGACACGCAGTAAAAGCAAACCAACAGCGGGGTACCAAACTCTCGCCGTCTCTCCCTTCTGTGCCCTTTGGATAGTTTTTTGTCATTTCTCCTGTGGTGGCCAGTGTGGGCAGCTTTTCGACAGCTGGAGAGCTCCTCTATACAGGGCCTTCTGTCTTTAAAAGATGGCATCGAAAAAGTAATAAAGACTGCATTAAATGTTTACAGCCTGCAATCATTTGGAATAAAGCCTCTCTTTGCTGCAGTTGGACTCAGTATGGTTGAGAGAAAAAAAGAGAGCGACTCCAAGGTCAACACACTCATGTGTTTCGGAAAGGTGCTAAAACAACCAGGCTGGAACAACAATCCAACTAATCCTCCGCCTCTTTCAGCCTAGAGAAAAAGAACATGGAGGACATGATTATGTTCATTCAAGGTCTATGACAAGGTCAGAAGATTAAAACAGCTGCTCAAAATATTTGCATTACATGTTTCTGAAATAACAAAGTGTAGTTAAAAGGTGCAATTTATGTTTCGCAGGCTATTATGGTAGTATCCTGCAAAACTGGACAGTTTTTTTAAATGGAAAAATGCTGTATTTATTAGTAATGATTCATCCGTGCATTAAATCATGTGCCCTTGTATATTTAATCAAAATAAGTTCCCCTCCATCTCTTCTCTTCTTTGATGATATATTTACTTGTGTGAGGGCGGGAAAACCTGTCACTCGCAAGAGATCGACCAATAGCAAACCACAACCACTCAACCATCCAATCAATTACCCACAGGGGTGCAACAGATCACATTAGGGTTTTTTGAGTTACAGATCGGATTGTTTTTCAGATCAGCAAAACAATTTTTTTGCTTTGCTTTCCATTTATTGCTGAAAGAACACTTTAAGTACTTATTCGTTACCACAGAAAAAAACTATAAGCCTATAACTAATAAAGTTCAACCATTATTAAAAACAAAATGAACAGTCAACAAATACACAAATTACAAGCATAGATTATACAACAGAACAAAATTACAAATAAAGTGAGGTTTAACAGTAGTTTACAGAAATATAATACTGTTCACTGTATACATTAAATATAGATTAGGCTAATCTGTGTTAACATGTGTTTTGTTGTTTGATTAACATTAATGATATAGACAGCAGCAGGTTTAGGCTGCCGTCACTTTAAGTCACTTTGTCCGTACAGAATCGAGCTCTCTTTCGCCTCTTCTTGAATTTGAAGAGTTTAAAATTGCTTGGACTTTTAAATGAGCAAGACTTAGAAACAGATGCAAATGATAAACTTTCACTCTGTGACGGTTACGTCACATGCTTCACATCACGACAGGAAAGAAAAGACTATTGCAACTTCTGTTTCATGCAGACTTTATTAGCATAGGCGCTAAATGCAATAATAAAATATAATTCAAAACATAATACTAATTTAAAATCTGATTGGATAAGTCATGTTTGAAGCTGTTATAGCTGATTTATGTACACTGATACTGTGACTAGACCAGTTGTACATAAAATGTGTGACGTTACGTCGTAAAACAGCCTAAAGCAAGGCTACTGAATTATATTACTTGTCGGAAGAACTGCTTAGTAGTAGTCATAAATGTTAATATTTATTAAACACATGTGTTTTTCATGTTGTTGTTGCTGTCGGTTTCCAAAATGAATTGATTTAACAGGTGTTTAATAGGTGTTTTGTGCCTAACAACAACCTTTTAACCCTTTCATTCACTGCAAACACTCAAGTGTCTTTTTGCTTTACTTCAAAACACATGTAAATGTAAAGCTTATGCAATATTATTTAAATCAGTATGTTTTCCCCTCCAGCTGTCACTGAATTGCAGACCACACATAAGCGCAAAGCAAATTGCCCAACAAAAGAGATACTAAATGAAGACCACACAACATGATCATCAGATGTTCACGCATCACATAACAAAATTATTGTCTTCATTCACTTTCATATTTATGCAAGACATGCACAGATCTGAGAATATTGGTACGGGA
This sequence comes from Rutilus rutilus, assembly GCF_951802725.1. Lineage (NCBI taxonomy): Eukaryota > Metazoa > Chordata > Actinopteri > Cypriniformes > Leuciscidae > Rutilus > Rutilus rutilus. The sequence continues at coordinate 8,483,262 of NC_140214.1, forward strand.
ATCACAATCACAGCACTGATTTTTCAAATGACAAAATCCCTGTTTGTAACCATCATTCAAGACGACAAAAGAAGAACAAAATGAGATTAATTATATCCATGAGAAAAATGTTTAAGTATAAAAGTTAGTTTGGCTTCACTGGCATTACACCAGCAATGTATGAAAAAAACTAGGGCTGTCAATCAATTTAATAACATAATATTTAAATCGTTTTAATTACAGGATGTGCAGATTAATCAAATTAAAGTGATCAAATTAATCACATTATAACCGTTATTCTAAGACAGCAAGAAGAAAAAAATGAAATGAGATTAAATACCCATGAAAAAAATGGTGTTTAAGAAATAGTTTGGCATTGCAGCAACAATTTATGGGGGGAAAACACTAGGATTTAATTACATGATATTTAATTCATTTTAATTACAATACGTGTCAATTGATGAATCAAAATAAATCACAATTAATTGCATATATTTGCATTATGTTTAATGAAACTTCACTAAATTAATGCTTTAAATGTATGATAAATGCTACAAATAACAAGGACATCAACCATTTAGAGTACACAGTCTGTGTGTTTATCTTAGACACTAATCCTGAACATGGATCCTCTGAGCTTATGACATTCAGCTTAGCAACATAAAAGTGTGTGTGATAGACAGCAGGATATTACAGCTGTCACTCAGACCAGAGGGCGTCTCTTTTGAGGCCGGCGTTTCCCTGGTTTACTGTTTCAGAGAGAAATTTGTGTTTCTGTTGCTTAAAGCTACAATATGTACGATATTTGTAATTAAATATCCAAAAATCACTTGCACAGTGTAGTGTTTCCCCTACCATTATATAAGGGGGGCGCCAGTATAATAAGTAAATAAAACACGGAAGGGCATTTGACATTTTGTCTTGCATGAATGTTTTTGAGTTAGAGTGTTTTTGGGAGAATATTTCACACGCTGGCGTGCGCTAAAAGCACAGGTTGGGCTTCCCACTGATGCCTCAGTCGTGAAGTTTCTACTCGACAGGTAAAGGAAAGTAGGCTTGTATGAGCCATGCCAACAGCAACTTGTAAACAGAGCGTGCACGAGGAGAACTAGGCTCGTGCACACGTTTAATAGGCGTTCCCTCTCGGGAGCAGGCAGAGTGTTGCGCAAGTGCATTTTTTAAAAAGTGGAGAGGGTGCTTCTTTTCTAAAATTCGGGAAAATCCTCCGCTATACCTTTAACTTGAAATATCCGCGTTATCCCTGGTTTCGTACTGCCACAGTAACCATGGCGACAGACGTGGACATCTGCGTTACGTCTAGCGGCACGCTCACGCTGTTGTTGTTTCGTTCAAACATTATGGACCATGGCAAGCAGACTTTGGGACAAAAGAAGAACTAAAATGAGGATCAATATCAGCGTGGCGTTTTCGAGATGCCGAGAGCTCCACGTCCGTGACAAACTTCGACTTGACAGAGACGCCGCTCCTGCATGCACTTTATTAGACAGGTGAGCAAATGTACATAAAACTAATCAATGTTATATATAGCTCAACATGATGAATTGTTAGAATATGATCAGTATGTTATTCTAATGTTGATCTAGCTTACTGCTAGTCTCATACAGACAAACTAACACATAGAATAACATTATAACTCTCAACACACTCACATGCAGTTTAGTGTGATAGTGTAGACCAAGTGAAACAACGCTGTGTTACCTCACAAGTTCATTCGTCTAATAAACTGACCTGTGCAAGTAGGAATTCAGCACTTGCAAGTAGTTCGGTAGAATGAAATGTCCTTATTCCTCTGCGGGACTCGCGTGTGGAGCTGATATCTGTCTCTCATTAGCAATCGCGCCCTGCTTCATACCACAGTCATGTTAAAAACATCAATGTATTCACTCATCCATAAACATTATTAGATCCTTCGGTATGACGACAAGTTCCATAATTCCGCTTATGCGTCATCAACCTACGCCTTTGTTAATGTAAGAGGTTAGCGACCCTTAGCGGTGAAAAAATATATACATATTGTAGCTTTAATACACCACACATTTCAGCTGCAAGTCATTTTTAGTGACTTCAAGGAGGACCACAGACAGTGAGGAACCGATCAACATAAACATGAATCTAGCTTGTTTACACATAGACCGAAAGCCAGACCACTATTTTTAGCCCATTTTATCACAAAACCTCAAAAGCCTCACAGATCTATTTGGATTAAAAAAAAAAAATTGGCATGTGACTCCAGAACTGTCTGGTTACTGAGACTGAGAAAGAGCCTAAAGAAAAACCTAAGAGCTCACCTAAGAGATTCATTTACACATTAAAGAAGAAAAAACTAGGGCAAGCTATTTTCAGAGCTCAACCTTTCCACGACTCCACGAGGTAAAACAGGTGTTGCTGTGATGCATGGGAGGCCAGGTATCTGGGTTGAAAGCCAGTGGGAGACCCAGGGCTCAGATACAGTCACAGCTAACAAGACACTGGATGAAATGTCCAGCAGCCAGAAACAGTCTTAAGCAATAACAGCTTCCAGTCTTAGAAATAGAGGCTCCAATTAAAAGCAAGAACGAGTTTACAACCTGATGCAATACAAGAACAGTCTTAAAGTGATAGTTCACCCAAAAATGTAAATTCTGTCATCATTTACTCACTCTCAAGTTGTTCCAAACCTGTATGAGCGTCTTTCTTCTGCTGAACACAAAAGAAGATATTTTGAAGAATGTCGGTAACCAAACAATTGATGGACCCCATTAATTTCCATAGAATTTTGGATGGAGTCAACCCATATTCTTCAAAATATCTTCTTTTGTGTTCAGCAGAAGAATGAAACTGTTTAGGTGAACTATCCCTTTAAGAACAAGGAACTTTTACAGATTAAAGGCTGGAAAACACAACTTTTGCTCAGATTTTTACCTCGATTTGCAGTGAAGATGAGTCAACAAGAGTTGCCGAAAGCCTGTGCTAAACCTACAGATTAGATTTGGGCAATCGGAGTTGACAAATTTCACACACAAAAAAAACAACAAAGAAAAATTCACACTGTATGATCGGCACAGACTCAGATTATTATTCCATCCAATCGGAGGATATCTCAAACATGTTTGATATTTTGAGCCGATATTAGAACACATATCGAAGTGTATGACGTGTTGCAAATGAAACTGAAGCTGTATATCCACCAGTGTTGCAATAAAATACAATACAAAAGTAAATGATCCTGAACACGCATAACAGTGGCCTCAATATTTGACCTATCAGCACAGATAAAACAACTGCACCACTCACATCTAACGTTGTAATCTGTAGCGTCCATACTGACTTTTGTTTTTTGTTCGTTTTTTATTAGGTAATTTGATGCTGGTAGTGATTTTTTCCATGAGCAAACACCGCTCACATTTTCTCCATAAAACATAAAAATCTAGCTTCAAATGTCAGGAGAGAAGAAAAATAAACCCAAAAAAAAAAAAAAAAAAATACAAATCAAGGAGAGAGAGAGAGAGCGCAAAAGAGAAGAGAACAACTCCAGAAACTCTCTGAGAGACTGGGCTGCATCTGATATTTATGTGGAGATAGTGTGAACGTCTTGCTGCTTGGACACACCAGTGGGGCTGACCCCCCCGCTCCAACACCCCATTAATTTACCTCGCCAACGTTGCACATCGCCATGGGAACCTCATTACCACACTCCCGCACTCTCCAGTCAGCGCCTTTGCTGAGCAGATTCAGTAGCTTTTCAGGAAACAGAGGATGAAAAAAAATATAGAGAGAGAGAGAGAGAGAGAGAGAGAGAGAGAGAGAGAGAGAGAGAGAGAGAGAGAGACTGGCATGAGCGAAATCAGCCTTCACCTCCAGTGTAGAGGGAGTTGGAGAATAACAACGAGTGAAGCTCAGATCAAAAGACAGCAGTTTTAATAACTTTCAGCCGAGAGGACGGACATGGCAACAGCTTGGGGAAAAAAAAGGAGGAATATAAGAGGATGCGAGATACAGATAATGATCTGAGCGAACGCTGGCCCCATTAGACTGCGAGACGGTTTGTGTGTGTGTCCACCTGTCTGTGGACGTCAGGCAGCCACCGCTGTGCCGCTTGTTAGAACATGGAAGTTTGTGTCTCAGGGGAAGTACTTGAGCCGGAGGTGGAATTTCTCAGACATCTTTCGCTCTTGTTCTCCATCCTTCATTTCTGTCTCACCCCATCTCCTGCCGTGACACTTTCATATTCAGATAAGCCAGGAACAATGGCGCACATGCCTGATTGAAGCATCGCGCACATACGCCTCATCACACCGCCTTGTTAGACCGACCAGGGAGGCAGACGAGACAAAGGGACCAACGTCCCACTGTGGGAAATTATCTCAGAGTTTGAATCAATGCAGCAGGAATGGCTGCTGGGGATCTTGCTTTTCGCTTAAGGCAACGGCTGACTGTCACCACTGCATCATTCTGTTTATTAGAGTGATGACATTTAAACAATTTGGATATTTGTTTATTTTAGATAACTGATCCTATCTTCAACCTCTTTTTCACTTCCCAACAGAGACAGTTGTTTTTTTGCACTAGCGCAATAAACACACGCACTGCAAATGACAATCAAATGAAAAACAATGGAGAGCAATGGAGAAATATTAAACTATTGATTTAAAGATATACTAAAGCGATTTATTTTACATTTGTGCAAAAATGGCTAAAATTACTAAAATAAAACTAAAAAGTAATATTAAAAATTAAGATTACTGTAAATAAATTACTAAAATTAAAATAAAAAATAAAAGCTAATATTAATAAATACTATATATATATATATATATATATATATATATAGTATTTATTAATATTAGCTTTTATTTTTTATTTTAATTACTAAAATACTAAAATGACATAGAATAGAATAGAATAGAATAGAATAGAATAGAATAGAATAGAATAGAATAGAATAGAATAGAATAGAATAGAATAGAATCCAACATAAAGAAAATCAAGCAACTGGCAAACTGTCCACTCACATTTATTTTTTATCACGTTGCACCTGAAGATTTAATTAATTCCTCTGCTAATTCCATCTCATTTTCCCCAAAGTCTGTTTAGCAGTGACTCCCTCCTTTTAACGAACATTTTTTAACGAGTGAACGACTGCAATTGTCCAGATAATCCATGCAAACAGATTCTGTTTAACAACTGTGACCACTTTTAGATGCACACTGTTGCTTTGGCTCCTGTTTGGCTGAAGCAGGATACTAACCTGACTTTATGGTCACTCACCGACCACCCACTCGCCGCATAGAAACTACTGCTGTAAAAGTGAACAGATTTGTGTCTAGATACGAGCGAGAGTGCCAATGGGCATGAAATCCACAGCCCCCGGAGATGATACAAGATCAGCGTCATAAAAGCCCAGATGGCTGATAGCCTGTGGCAGACCTGCAGGACTATAGATGGCCATTCCACTATGGCCAATTATAGCAATCGCAACGTCTCCCAGGAAAAATGAATGGCTCGGAGCAGGCAAAGCTGAAAAATGGTGTGTCTGCATGTGGGTTTGTTTCTAAACAACTTAAACTGACTGTTTGAAAAATAGGAGGAGTACCATACACCAATGCATCAAAAGATGAATGCATAGCAAACGGCCTCAAAGTGTATTCCGTAAATTACTAGAATGATCTTGATCTGTGTGGTGGATCTCCACGATCCCCAACTAGACTGTATGATCTTCTGGCTAGCTTTGTTCTTGTTGTTTTTTGATTTATTATCAGGCTTGCAGGAAGTTGAATAATTAATGTCATTGAGTCGCTGGTTCCTGCATAGCGAATCAAAATCCCCCTATTAGGGAACCTCCTCTTAAAGTTAAACTGTCATTTTTATACATATATTGTGTGTGTGTGTGTGTGTGTGTGTGTGTGTGTGTGTGTGTGTGTGTGTGTGTGTGTGTGTGTGTGTGTGTGTGTGTGTGTGTGTGTGTGTGTGTGTGTGTGTGTGTGTGTGTGTATATATGTGTATGTGTATATACATGAATACTGAATGAATATATATAGTTGTGAGTTGTGCAGCTTAATATTTTTTGGGAAAATGGGATACTTTGATAATTAGAAAGTTTAAAAAATAGCATTTATTTAAAATGCAAATCTCTTTTTTTTCCCTTTTTTTTTTTTTTTTTAGTTCAACAACTACATAGTTTAAGTCTGTTAAATTTCCAACTTTTGCATTTCCAAAATTACCAGATTTTTACAGGTAAAGTGAGCAAGCCTATCTTTATCTCTTTCTATGAAATTATAAATCCAACCTAGAAGCATTCCCGTCAGTCAGTTTGTAATCAAAAAAAGCTCATGCAGGCAATAGAATCAAGGTGTTGGGTCGACCACATGGGCAAAAGCTGCTAATTAATCTGCTATAATGATGAGGCAGCAGCCGCTCTGGCTGGAAGCCATGCTCACCTCTATAGCACACCGCAGTCCAGACACCCCCAATCTGGCAACCTGCTGTATTTAGGGCCAAGTCGCCTATTTCCCATCACCCTGCATGCCTAGAAATCAATACTTAATTACCTTCAAGCCCTCCCTTTTCAGAAACACACACACACACACACACTCTGGCCGGAATAGAAAACTCAACGCATAAAGGAAGCTATAACACAAAAACACATACAGAAGAATAAAGCCGCCTCACAACCATCCATTTGAACATTCAGGATCTCTTTGCCTCGTTTTCTTTTTCTTCTTTTTTTCAACTCTTTCATCCTTTCCTGCACGGCCGTTTTCTGCCTAAGCTGGAGATTACATTTATGGCAAGAGCACAGTGAAATATGGGTTTGTGATGATTCTGCATAGGCAAAGAGGTCATAACTCAGTCGTAATGAGAGAGAAAGAGAGCAAGAGGAGGCCCAATCAACTGCACTGCCTCTGCATTGCCTCTTCACACATCAGAGATATTACCCTGATAGCCACAGTAAAAATAACACCTGACAAACTGCTTTTTGATGAAATATTAATGATCTAATAACATTAGTCAGCCCTCCCGCTGACCCGAACCTTGATTTTCTGAGGTGAGCTGATTGCGTGTGGTGAGCAGTTTAAAATCAGTGAAGCTGAGGCGGAAACGTCATGTTCAGTCACAAGGTACTGGTGATACATGATGCAGAAAACACTGTGTCATGTACAGGATGTTGAATTCCCCACGCTAATGATGTTTTTTTGTTTTTTTTTCTCTCATTAAAGTGGAAGCACTATGTTTATAAGGATTTAAATGAATCCTGAAGGCCCGTTCACACCAATAACTGCAAAGATAGCTATAAAGATAACTATATTAGCATCCATACCAGCGGACGATGTCATTCTGCTTATTCGAAGTGCGTGCTTGTCTGTCACTTGAAAGGCTCGAACTTGTTACAGCAGGATGGATTCTGATTGTCTGTCAATGTTTTTATCATTCACTAGCTGGAAAAAACGGTATAGTTTCTCTGTGCAGTTCTCATAGCTGTGGTGTGAACATTGCTATTCTGTAATATTGAGAATGATTTATAATTTTCACCTGGTGGACAATAAAACGGGTGGAAAATCCCATCTAAACTGAAGGAGCGAATCAAGCTTGAAACCTTGTGTTACTACACATTTACATGTTGTTCAATGCATGCAACTTACAAATAGGGAAGACAACAAGCTATTAAAATCACCAAACAACCACCCAGAAAACCTTAGCAACCAAATACCAACACCTAAGAATATTAAAATTATGTCCGATACAAATAAAATATTTATTTAAAATAAAAGAGAAAAAAAGTTTTAAATGCTACAAGTGAATTTAGGCATTACAACATAAAAATGTACAGTATTAAAAAAAAGAGAGATTTGGTCATTAGATTACATTTGACAATGTTATTAAATAGTTGTTTTTAAAGATTACCTTTGCATTGGATGATGGTAAACTTAATGTAAAAAATAATGAGAACGCACAATTAAATATCCAATATTGACAGATACTAATAAATTAAAATGTCTAATATCTGCTGATAATTATGATACAGTACTGGTATTGTACATCCCTATAGAGTGCAACAGTCGGTTTCCGGAAATAAAAATTGCATTCATTTTCTCAACAGGGAAATTACACCAATCAGAGAGTTGAAAAAAAACAAGCAGCAAATTCTTTTGTTAGCTCCGCCCACTCACATGAAGCACTGCGAATTGCATAATCTAGTTGATCTCTCTACACTCTCAAAATACTTAAATATTTGTATATTTTGCAATAAACTTAAAATAAAGGCTATTGTTTTTATATAATCAACATGTGTAGGCTAAATGAGTAGTTTTATGATTCTCCATCATTTTTAATTAGATTATGCTGTTCACAATGCTTCGTGGGATTGTAGTTCTTTCCCTTACGAAAGCCGTTAAGTACACAGTCTTGTACCTTTGTATTTTCGTCTGATTTTCAAATACTTTTTGCTTCAAATCAAAGTTTGCAATGTTACGATTCACCTCGTGGCTGATTGGCTTGGTTCGTGGCTTATAAATCTATAACAAAGACTTTTTTTTAAATCCCTATTGGGAAAAAATACTTCTGGAACCAGCGCCGCTGAAAAAGGGGCGGGTGCTACCGCACTCTTATTGGCAACCACATACCAAAACCCTAGCAACCAAACACAACACCCTAGCAACCAGACACCAAAGCCCTGACACTAGCATCATGCTATCACGTAAATGCCAATTGATTTTCTTCAGAAAAAAAATTCTCTTATTTTTTGCTCTTTCATAGAATAGTATAAAAAGAGGACAGAAAATGACGTTGCAAGCTGGACTTGAACTTGCAGTGTGAGCGCTAAATATGTGCATAAAAATAAACTGACTTGAGACCGTGATGACACAAACTCAAAATGCGGCATCAAGTTACTGGTAATATTCTGGACCAAAAGCTTGTTTTTGCTTCAATAACAACCATAAAAAGAATATGTTAACAGCTCAATGGCTGAAAAAGTTTCTGGGAGAGTGACTGAGAACTCTAAAATCAACCCAGCAGCCCCTTCATCTCTCTCCACCCCAGTGTTCCTGTGCCTCATGGACTAATCCAGGGGCTCGAGAGGTGAAATTAAACCATTATGGCATAGCACTGGAAGCAGCTTTCATTAAGAGAGTAATAAATGAGCTGCTTTGTTTCTCAGGCTCCTTAAACTCAAGCCCGTCTTTCATAGATCCAGATCTTTACAGCCTCTCCGTCTGCAACCCAAACACAGACATGGACTCGGGTTTCACCTCTGTTTGGAGAGGCGGAAAGTGGGGGGTAGCAAATGAAAAGACGACTGGAAAAAAAAGACCAACAAACTGAACAACTGCATCGATTTAACCGACTATACAGCGGGAGAGGGAGAGTGAACAGAACCAATTATTGGCTGCGCTCTGGGCAGGAAGCAGAACTCTCTGTTGCTGCCTGTGCCGCCTCAAGTTTTAATTAAAACGCCTCTTTCCTTTCAAAAAAATGACAGTGCGGGGAAAGAAAGAAGACAATGAGAAAAAACAGTCCCAGTCAAAACAGACCCCACGACGACAACAGGCTTTTGTGAGGTGCTGGGGGAAGTTTGGGAGTTTAAAGTAATAAAGTAATAGTTAAATTCAGTCATCATTTACTCTCCCTCATGGTGTCCCAAACCTTGATGCAGGGCACATAATGATGGCTTCTCACATTCTACAACCATTCATTGTAGTTGTAGAGTAAATATGCCACCAAGCTATCTACAGTACATTTACTCATTTTGCAGATGCTTCTGTCCAAAGCAACTTACGAAGGCAACAATGATTTATATAGAGAAAGTGTTATCCGAAGCAAACACCAGCTGATCTGTGATAGTCTTGAAGCATCAATTAGAATAGGTTGAAAAATCATAAACAAATCAGTAAACGTTTTACACCATATGGCATCATCTCCCAGACAAAGTAGAGCCGCCGCTGTAAAATCTCCAGCTAGTATTATACATAAAAACACACTACCATTCAAAAGGTTTGCAGTCAGTAAGGCAGGACTTGAGCTTAACTTTTTTGCTCACCAGCCACTGTGGCTGCATCAAGTTACTAGCCACTCAGCATTTTCACTGGCCACAATTTTGACATCATTACCATAGGGAAATATTGCCATTGAGATATTTTTAATATTATCTCATAATTTGGCAGCCGGTATATTAGGCTGCTGTCACTTTAAGACCTGACGCATGGACCCATTACACTGTTTTATATAGCCAATATACTTGTCTTTATCCCTCGCCGAAATTCACGCCCTGTAACACCAACAATATTCATCCAGAGCAAATGAAAAGAGTGAGTAAAAGGACGCTGGTTTGTGTGTCAATTTGTTGGCGGGAGAGGTTAAAGAGCGAGAACGCGCAGCTGGTATTGTGTAACCTGCGGAGGAGTTTCAGATATTTCAGAATTGATATCGAAAAATTCATATTTTTGACTACTCTACATTGCACTTAGTTTATTATTTCAGATGCCTTTTTAAAAGACTACAGTTGAAAAAATGTATGTTAAATAAAACGTGGCTAGGAGTGCACGCCACCACTGAAATCCACCGGCATTTGGTGGGTTGGCGGGTGTTAAAGGGATAGTTCAGCCAAAAATGAAAATTAGCCCATGCTTTACTCAACCTGAAGCCATCCTAGGTATATGACATTCTTCTTTCAGACAAATACAATCGGAGTTAAATTTAAAAATGTCCTGGCTATATATGTCCTGAAGTCAGTGGGTATATTTTTTTGGAAGTCCATTAAAAAGTGCATCAATCCGTGATAAAAATTCTCGAAGCGGCTCTGCGGGGGTTAATAAAGGCCTTCTGAAGCGAAGCGATGAGTTTGTGTAAGAACAATTTCCATATTTAAAACTTTATCGACTAAAATAACAAGCTTACGGCAGACGGCCGTACGCAAGTCGACCTACGGCAAAAGCGCATCAATCATTTTTTGGGTGAACTATCCCTTTAAGTAGGCCTGAAGCTTGGCCTTAACAACCTTTGGAAACATACCACAATAATCAATTCACCCTGCCACAATCTCTCCTCCGGACACACTGGGGAGGATCCCATATCTGCTGACGGGGCCACTTTCCCCATACGCCATTTGACCAGTCTCACACAGAGAATGAGGAAGAGAAAGAGAAAGAGAAAAAAAATGGTGTTCTAGCTCTTTCTGCTGATTGCACTTACATATATTCACTCTGCCCCCAACCAGGTGACTTTTAAATCATCCGATAAAATGTTTTTTGGAGGGTGGGGGTGGTATTGTGTGACGCAGAGCCATAAATCCAAATAGACAGCGCAGCACTTTCAGAGGGGACTGATTTTTATGGCTATTTTAAAGTCTAAACTCATGGTTCAGTGCGATAGAGTTGCACTGCTTTCCAGCTGTTTATTACAGTTCTTTAGCCCAACTTCTAAATGGATAACCTGATAATTGACACAAGATAATTATCTCCTAAGAACACAAACACGTCAATTATTGCATTAGATAACATTATCAAACCAAGTAGAATATTTTCTCATAACCAACTTAATTCTTCTTAGACATGTTCGCAGTTACCTTTAATCAGCCGGTCCGAATGTGATTTTTGGGGACGTTCGCCATTCATCACAGTTCTAAATGTGTACAAACACTTGCCCGTTTGGTTTAACGAGGCCATTTCAGACCTCATTTGCCAATCTAGTGATGCTGAAAAAGCCACAGAGCGTGAAGTGAGACAGGAAAATCAGAAACCCATAAAAGACATGAAACCAGCAGGGCTTTGAGGTCTGCCTGTCCCACTGTGATGCCACACACCAACACACAAACACACACCCCATCCACCATCTGGCTGCCGTGTCTGGAGAATCCAGAGAGAGATCTCGAAGGACCGAAGATGGTCTCGGTGAGCTGCATCACCCAGATGCCCTGAAGCAATTTATCAGGGTCCAAAACTGCAGCAGGAAGAGTGTGTGAGCACAAATACATAGATCGAAACACCTGGATACTTCAATCTGATTTATGACAACCCAAACTACCCTGTTAGCTGGTCACCAGTATATGCTGTGTTTTGGATGCTGGTGTCACATCTTAACCAATAAAACTTCTTTGATTAACTAGCTTCATAGTAATGCTGAAACACAAGCTAAACTGGCACTATAATAGAGCTGTCACGATATCATGGCCTAAAGAACTCACAACAATAATGATATTATCACAATATCTAAAGTAAAAAAAAAAAAAAAAAAGAATGCTATTCATATTTAGGCTAACTCTATTTGTGTGTTTTCATTCCAAAAAATAAATGAATAAATCTCACTCAAAAGTTGCATTTTATGACTAATGTCAAGGTGCAATACTGCCACCTACTATGCTGGAGAGTCAACCAGATAGCTACTGCTGGCACTTATTTAAGATATTATTATATGTGTGGTATTAACAAAATCAATATCAATATCAATATCTCACATCGATCAGTTATCATCGATACCAGTATTTTGCAACACCCCTACACCAAACCATCACTAGCTTGCAAAACCCAACCTGGGAACAACGTTATTCATCTAGGCTACTTCACATCAAGCCAGCATCAACCAGCTGGATCAGCACTAACCAGCATAATCCAACCTGCACCATCATTAATGCTCATCTTAACTAGCAATAAACAGTATAAACCAGCCTGAATCTACATGAATTTTCAGCTAAAATCTAACGCAAAACTTAATTAACCTACACAGGACCATCACTATCCAACATGTAACTACCAAGATCAACACCAAAACAGCACAAAACTGCCTAGAACAGCACTGACCAGCATAATCCAACCTAGAAAGTCAAATGACAAATGACACACGTAATGAAAAGCAAACAGCTGTAGGCCTATTTCATTTAAAAATCATCAGGTCAGCACATCCATAAAACCATGGCGGCCCATTGGCCCTCACATTAATATTTAATAGAGATTTAAATCTGTTCCTTCAGTCTTTTTGAGAAGGATTTCGACAAAAGGTGGGGGGGCTCTTATCTCTTTCCATCACCTTTCTGAGCAAGCATTCATTTAGAGCGATCTCATTTGCAGGTGCATTAGTGCTTTTCGCTCGCTGCTCTCTGAGTCTCAGACACTGCTGACAGCGATATGGAAGATAGAGGAAACATGTAAACGTCCTTTAACCCCTCTGTGCACAAAGATGACTCAGTCTTTTAATGATGAAGAGGTTCATAATCAACCGTACAAGAACAACTTCTCTCCCCCTTAGCGTCTGTGTGTGCGCGCAGTATTGCTGCTTTTGCTTTAACCATATGGCTGTCTAAAATACTTGATTCTGATTGGTCATTGGCAGCATTCTGAAAGAAGATCACATCACATCACATGTATTTGCATGATGACTACTAAACTGAATTGTGTCTATAATTTTGAAGCAAATCAATATTGATCAATATTTCACACAAATGAATGTGTTACTTTAGAAAGTAGCAGAGTAATAACTGAGATGTTATTACAGTCAGCTGGTCAGGCACCATTGTAAAATAAGAGATGGATAGATGGAAGAAAAAGAACATGGTCATCCTAAATCTCAGCCAGCATGGCACAGCAAGAGAGGGATAAGATGAATTTGCATGCCATGGACAACTAGAAAAAAAGAGAAAGGGAAATAGGAAAAGTGTGGTCAGCATCTGTAGCTCATTATTCACATCAGCTGCAGTAATTTCCAACACACAGATCTGTCCACCCTTAAATAAATTATGGGCACATTGTGTGCATTTAGTCGACTCCATGATAGAGATTGATTGGAGAGAAAGCATGAATAAATCTTCACACAGACAAAAAACACACACACATAAATGTCTGCATGCATTGTAACTAGGGTTGTCAGTAGATTTATTCTAAATTAATCAAACTATCAATCAAATCATTTCGATAAAAATTGTTTATATATATATATATGAACCTGTAATAATACTAATAATAACATTTTAATATATAATAATATATTGATGTAATTTTTACACTATAATAAAATTTTTTATATATTATAATAAAAAATATTATAATAAGGCCTGGTTTCACAAACAAAGCTTAGATTAAGCCAGGAGTGGGTCTTAGTTCAATTAGGACATTTAATAGCTTTTATAAACGTGCCTTAGAAAAAACAAGTAATAAAAACTCAGTGAGTGTTTTAGCGCAATTTTCTCACGTCATGGGATCACAACACTCAAAATTCAATTTTTGAAGCATAAAGGAAAGATTTTTGATCAAATCTTTTTTTCTAATATTATTGTAAATTTTAGAAGCTATCGATTGCAATTAGTTTCAACTCGATAGCTATTATGGTTGCCGAGAAATTAGCAAAAAACGGATTTTTTTCTGGAATTTCCAGGAAATCCAAAATCTTTTCCTGGATTTTTTTTTGTGCGTTCCCGAGATTAGACCTTCCTTAACATAATGCCGAAAACCCGAAGTCTCTAGGTGGTCTGGTTGAGGAGTAGATAGAAGTGCAAGATTGGTGCGCACAGACAGAACAGAAATCATGAGTTAACAATCGCAATTTTGTCCGGTGGAAAATTGCGCTAAAAACTAAAAAAAAAACATTACTTGATGAGCATCATGAGACAAAACAATGGCACTGACATATTTTAAAAGATGCCAGTGCAAGTTGCATTCAGTTAAAACAGCTCAAACATGCATTTTATCTGGGAAACTGGTGGGAAACTACATAAATTTCCTTACACATATATCATTTAAATAAATATAATCACAGTGGAATAATCATTTACTGACTATGTGACAGGTGATTTGAGGTCAAGCGTAGTACCAATCTCATGGTAGTACCATCTCCCTGCAATGTGTGTGGATAAACTTCACTGGGTTCCTTTGTCTCTGACAGAACAACGGTCAAGCGTTGGCTCAGTCCGAGGTGAAGTCATTTGATAAAAACTCTCTCTCACTGCAGCAGTTACGGAGGACAGAACGTGTGACTTCAGATCAGGCTTGTTTATTTGGGCCAGTGACGTTGGAACAAGGACTTCAGCGATGCACTTCACTCTCAGACCTCTTTAAATGGTGAGGGCTTGAGCGATGGTTTGGATGTCTGAGAATGTGTGTGTGTGTGTGTGTTAGGAGTCTAGAGTGCTTATAACCTAGGCTATTTGATGTTGCCACTGAGAGAAAAATGTCAAAATGACAGCCCAATCGAACCTGCACTTAAAATCCTGACTGAGCACTTAAATCCTCCTAAACGCACATGAACGGCAAACAGATAAGAAAGCACACTTAAAGGGATACTCCACTTTAAAATGAAAATTCTGTCATCATATAGTCATCTTTCAAATTCTGTCATCTTTCTTCTGCTGAACAGAAAGGAAGATATTTAGAAGAATGTCAGTAACCAGACAGTTTCTGGTCTCATTGACTTCCATAGTAGGAAAAAATATATACTATGGAAGTCAATGAGACCAGAAACTGTCTGGTTACTGATATTCTTCTAAATATCTTCCTTTCTGTTCAGCAGAAGAAAGAAATTCATAAAGGACTGAAACAACATGAGGGTGAGTATATGATGACAGAATTTTCATTTTAAAGTGGAGTATCCCTTTAAGTAAAGATGATCATGGCGTTCTTCAAAATACAGCAGATTTTTATAACCTGCATCAATCTCTAATCAACTCAACTGAAAATGTAAAACGTCGTTGATGATCCACACATCATCTTCTATTAAGTCAACATGAATCACACCCCGGTTTACTATTGTAAATTATGTGACGCATTTATTAGCAAAACATTAAAAAAAAAATATATATATATATATAAACCAGATTAGATTAGGAACTGATTGGATTGCACAAACACGAGCGTTTCGTCTCAACACTGAGCCGTATGTTTTTGGAGGTGACGAGTAAAAACAAGCACTTCGTGATTTCAAATGAAATTGTTTCATTTTTCACATTCTGATAAAAGATTAAGAAGCAAATAAAGCACAGATGAATCATGAACAATAAGACCTAAAGCAAGAAAATCATGGGGTCAGTTTAGATTTCATTTTGACTTTAAATGAAGACCAGACCAGAAGTTACAAAGACTGTGTATTGGCTAACAGAATATTAATAAATAATAATTTTAAAAACAATATAATTATGGCCATCGCCTTCTAACATTACCTGATTTACACATTATAGTGTTTCAAAATTGCAAAGGCATGTCCGCATTCATAATTCATCAGGTTTATGGCGTTATTATTAGGCCCTGCTGGTGAACTGTGCTCACTGACGCATTAGAAACGTGTCAAAACGGAGTCACTCCACTTTCCACAAACCCAGATGGTCCCCCAGACCCTCATCTTCCACTCTCACACACACACACACACACAATTTGCTTTTTGTCTCCCTCCCCCATCTCTTTCATTCGCTCTCTCCGCTCTCTCATCCGACGCGCACATGGCTTTGACACATTGTTTGTGGTCATCGGGCTGGTTTGGCAATTAGTAGCCATAATCTGATCTGACTGATATAGGCTCAAGGAGAGTATAATACACACAAATCTACCACAGCAAACACACTTTAAACCACAAAGGCCAATTGCCTTTCAATTAACCACTATAAGAAGGGATCACTAACCCCGTTCCCTCCATCTGTCGCCTTCAAACACATTTCAACCTGGGGGGGGGGGGGGGGGGGGACACTCTCAAAGTGAATTTCAACAACACTTTTGTCTGTTCTGAATGTCTGAAAAGTAAATCAGACACATTAGAGCTTGCACAGACATCATTTAGTGCTGATTGGCTTGACTGGCTTGTGATGCAAAAAAAAAAAGCATGCACGCTTAGGCAAAGCGAGTTACCGAGCAGCAGAGGGTTTGAATAGTGTCTGAATTGTGAACTACACACAGACTTGAGCAATACCTGTACGAGTGTTTTCAGACAGAAGGACAGGCAAACAGGTTGTGTGATGGATGGAATTGGATAGGCAGTGGAGATGGAAACAAATAGAGAATCCCTTCATGTTGGCTGTGTGTTCATTACTGATCTGGAGACCAATCTCACGACACACACACACACACAGCATGCCGAACTGAACGTCTGATTTCTGGCGCGGCTGCAACAACCAGTCAACCACCATCTGTCAAATGCCAGACAAGGAGGGAGATTTTTTTTCTTCTCCCTTTCTCATTTTTACGGTGTTTCTGCTTGATTTTCAGAATAAATCATTGACGTGACCTGAATACAACACAACACTGGTCTTCATCTGTGGTTTGTATTCACAGAATTTAAATGTCCCTGAACAGGACACGTATGTCTAAATACATATAGCCAGATATGTATACTCATTCAATATGGGTTTGTCAATTAAATAGTTCACCTGAAAAAGAAAATGATCTATGTAGTTATGTATTTACCCTCGTGCCATTCCAAACCTGTCTAGCTTTCTTTCTTCAGTCAGTGGAACACAAAAGGAGACGTGAGGCAGAATGATAGTCAACATCCACTTTCATTGTGTGGAAGAAAGACTGAGACTGTCAGTCTCTAACATTCTTCTTAACATCTCCTTTTGTGCCCCATAGAAGAAAGCAAGTCATGCAGATTTCTGACGACGTAAATAGAGTAAATGACAGAATGAACTATCCTGAATGTGTGGTTATATTCTTTTCGCTTGCTTTTTAAATGTATCTAAGATTAAAGTGCATTATAAAAAGTCAGTTGATTCATTTTTACAGCCCAAAATCACACCAAACCAAATGGTACTTTTCCAAAAAATAGTTTTTTTTTTTTTTTTACCTCCAAGAAAACATTTAAATAGCCAAGAAAAATAACAAAAATTACATGTCTAAGCCTTACAGATGATACAGCACATTGCATCTTCAGTACACGTCCTAAGGTAACCAAATATCCTTTACGTTTACCCACACACTAGTATGTGGCCGGTAGACGATTCTGAACCAGCAACAAACCGGCTAGTCATAACAGCTTCCCTTGGTCATAACTGGACATTAGCAAGTCCAAGGTGGTCATTAACTGTTTTTTAGCTGGTCCAGAGCAGGTTAAGGAATAATGTTTTCTGGTTGCTCATACATTGACCTGCTATAAAACAGCTATAATGTTCTTTACCACAGTTACCATGTTAAAATCCAGCAGGGTTTTAAGTAATCCAACCAGTTTCATTCATTCCTCAACATTCAGCACCACGACCATCCCGCTTCTGTGGAACCGCCACAGAAACTCCTTCTCAACTGCGTTGGAAGCCATAAAAATATGTTTCCATACTCAACTTAGTCCTCACGAATAAAGTCCAGCGCAATTTCCTGCTACGAGACATTTACCTGTCAAACCTGGAGCGCGACACACTCCACGGAGCGCGTCAAAAAGAGACAAACATCCACATATTTACCTTCCATCGCGAAAACGGCCGTTACAGCACACAAAGTCGTTATTAATCCCACAGTCATGGTAAAAGGCATTGGCCGCTGCCGCGGTGTCCACTTGATTTGGGAAAACCGGACGGCGTGGCGTGCGCGTAAAATCCGTCACTTGTCACGAAGGGTGATATTCCAGCGAGCGGCGTGGAGTCACATCGCAGGCAGTAGTAAAAGAGTGAGTGAGTGGATGCTGCCACGGACGCTGAGCGCCGAGACGAGAGCTTGGGAGACAACGGACCCCCCTCCCAAAAAAAACCCCTTTAAAACGGATGGACCAATCAGACACTGCAAACCGAAACCCACCAACCAATCACAGACATTCTCTCCTTTCAGCACGCATTGTTATTCAAAACAAAAACTTTTCAGTGATTCTCTATAAGGTGAGATACGTCTTCGGTTGGAAGGGAAATAGCGAACTCAGGTGGCCACAAGTGGAACTTCACAGTTCAGATTCAAAGGTGTAATCACTTCTCTCAAGTGCTTTTTTAATATTTTGTTGTCCTTTGGTGCCACCTAAATCGCAAAAGATTAAATTAGACGCTTCTCTAAATCAGTCTTTAAATAGCTATCATCCAACACTGTTGCTTTTAGATTTAAAAATCGTTTGCATGAAACCGAGTAGTAGGCGACTAACATAAAAACGTATTTATTTAAGGCAATATATAAAAACATTTTATATGTTATGTGTAATAATAATAAAGTTACATTTAAAACATAACGTACTGTACAAATAAATCTAGTTTTCTAGAAAGTTTTACAAATCCACACAGAACTATCTGGATGATGCTACTGTTGTAATGGACATTATAACAAAATTAAAAATGATCATGGGCCTATTCTTTTTACTGATCATAATTCATGGCTACATTTAGAGCAAGAATAAAGCATGTGTCCCTGGAATATAATTCAGGTCTAAACAGGTGAAAGGTATTTGTCTAAAGACAGATTTGGCTCTGGTTTGTGCCTCTTCTCTTATGACTGATGGTTTTAAAATAAGCATTTGACGTGAAACTTTATAAAAATGACACGGTCTGGGTTGTTCTTGCAACAGGTCTGTCAGGAGAAATAAATCAAATAGTTCCTTGTCTTTCTAATCATCTGGGCAAGCAGTAGTTGTAAATGATTTGAAAGCAATAGAAGTAGTAGGTCTGACATAAAACACAACGTCTTTCATCATCCTGCAAGACTCCAGCCCAAAGGGAGACAGCAAATTACGACTGAAGTAATCTGCAAAGTGAAAGTGGGGTTTAAGTAAAGGCAGACGATTGGAAGAGACATAGAAAGTGAGTCAGAGAGACCATGCCGTTGATACATTTAAGGGGAGGTTCTACAGGTGAACACATTCTCGCCTTTCCTTTCACTTTAATGGGATTAAAAGAAACTTTGAAGCAAATAAAAACAAGATTGTGACTTCACCTATCTAAGCTTCAAACATATAAAATATGAATAATAGTATTACATTTGCATATTATGTAACAAAATGTGCATATTTTTAAAATGATGTTGGCCCAACAGAAAATGTCACAATTCTTCTTCTTTTTTCATCTTCTGTTTGGTTTTAATATTAAGGCCAGATCAGTCAAAAGGTTATTTAGTGAAAAATGGCTAGAAAGATTCTAACAGATGCTCATGTAGAAGAGGATAAGGTAGGATGGATGGATGGATGGATGGATGGATGGATGGATGGATGGATGGATGGATGGATGGATGGATGGATGGATGGATGGATGGATGGATGGATGGATGGATGGATGGATGGATGGATGGATGGATGGATGGATGGATGGATGGATGGATGGATGGATGGATGGATGGATGGATGGATGGATGGATGGATGGATGGATGGATGGATGGATGGATGGATGGATAGATAGATAGATAGATAGATAGATAGATAGATAGATAGATAGATAGACTTAAAACTAAACAGTTAAAGCATTTAGACTTAAAACTTAACAGTTAAAGCAGATAGTATCACTGTTTTTAAGATAAGTTGAAAGCACAAATGTTAAAGTATTCATCAACATAAATCATCAACATACTGTAGTTTGGTTACTTCTCCTCTAGAGCTAGCCTAAAAGGAAAACAGAAAAATCAAAGCAAAACCAAAACACCAGCCAAGCTAATACACTCCTAACCAGTCACCAGCTTTACCCGGGTCAAATTCCTTCTGAAAGCAAGTGTATGCTTTCTATATGAACCATGTCCCCTTAATTAACTATGCGAAATGTTTTGCTGTTAATTGGAGCTCTATTCATTAGCACATTGAGCTTAATAAGCAGAGGATGTAAATGAGTTCGAGCTGGCTGTGCGCAGTGGGCCACTGCTGGGGAACCGCTGTTCTCAAGCACCGACTTTACAAGAAAGCGAGACAAGAACAAAACCGACCTGTCAGGTGAGCACCACACACACACAAATGTGTGCACCTTGAGGTTTGTGTGATGTACGCAGCCAGACGGGTGTGCATGTGCCTTTCCCAGTGCCAGCAGAGTTGTTCTGAGAACTGCGTGTGCATGCTGAAGCCGTCATTATCTTCATAAGGGCAGGAGGAAGACATTTGCATTCAAATTGGACTCTAATTGCCCTGCAAAGTCAGGGACATTTTATAATCATATTTATGCAAACAGCACACGTCACAGTGTCTACTCTCCCTCACTCCGTTCCCTTGGATTCAATTTTTGTAACACACAGCTTTTGAACAAATGAACTAGAATTATGATTTTAACATGTTTTTACCTACTTGATGAGATTGCCAAAAGCTCATACATTTGACACAAAATCAGATAAGAGGCTGCACATAGCGAGGTCATGTGACAGGATACTAATCATTACATATTGCATATGAGTGTCGTTTTCTCCGAGGGGGCAAAATTGGATGAGAAAATAATTGGACATTATGGACATTGATATAACCTATAGTGAAAAAATAAATAAACCAAAATGTATTTGAAATACATTTATTTTATGGCAAGTACACTACAAATACCTTTACATATTGATGTCCTTGATATAAATACCCTGCAATTGTACTTTTGGTATACTAAATTGATACACTTAAAGTCTGCAAAATTGCAACAACTAATTTTATTTAGTTATCCAGAAATAGTGCTGAGGTCCATAGTATTTAGTATATTGTGCTAAAATGGAACTATTGCAAGAATACTTTAGGTAGACTTTAAATATCTTGCCCTTAAACACTGATATTATACAGAGATCATACTATCCTTACTAAAAGTGTTATTAAAAACACATTTTAGGCTTAAAATTAAGAAATGTGCATTGTGCAATAAAGTTTAATTATAATATTTATATCAGTAAGTCTCAAGCGATATGTCAGTAAATATCTTAATGGATTTGTATACTATTTTAAATACATTTTGGTATAAGTTTTTTTCACAATCGTTCTTGATGTGAACAGGCTTTTAGAGTGTATTTATAGAGTGGACGTATAGAGTGAATCTACGCAGCGGTGTGCTTTCTTTCTTCTGGGCTGAATATCCATCTCTCTAAGGTGTGCTGAAACAGATGGTGTAGACAAAGAGACCTCCCTAAGGGACAGTCATCAGACAGGGGGCTTGCAGACCAAGCCTGCTGTATCCAGTTCTACAGTTATCAATAAAGAGGCCGTCCCACCTGCCTCGCTCTTTTCCAGTTCATCTCCTCATCTGCATCCCATCAGACTGATTTGGCATTGGGTGTCCTGCACCTGATAACACTCAAAGAGCATCCACTATGGTCATCTGTCGACCCCCCCCCCCCCCACACACACACACACACACACTGGCTTGTATCTCTCCTTGGTTCCTTCTCCAATACTGGAGAGGAAATTCAATCGTGGTTCAATAATCTCATTGAGGCCCACAGCCAGACCAGGCTATGCTGACATGACTGTCACACAACAGTATTGCATTAGAAACATGCAGCATGTCATTTCCCCACTGAAATAACAGCGGTACATGGCGAGAGGCCGCTGTATACTGACAGACTATTGATTATGCCTGGCAAATTACAGCTACAGCCTGCATGAGCTGAAACACCAGCACTGGCCCAGAAACACATTTCAAGTCTGAAAACACAGCTGTGTGTCTCAAGAGTGGGATCAACTCGGCCTGTGTTGGGAACATGCAGTCTGTTGAAAGCATTTAAGGCCCAAACACACCAAGAACGATAACTATAATGATAACGATAAACATATCGTTTTATAAATCAATCTATAGCTGCATGATTCTGGATAAATTAAGAAACACTTTTTTTTTTTTCAAACAGAGATCACG
This sequence comes from Rutilus rutilus, assembly GCF_951802725.1. Classification (NCBI taxonomy): domain Eukaryota; kingdom Metazoa; phylum Chordata; class Actinopteri; order Cypriniformes; family Leuciscidae; genus Rutilus; species Rutilus rutilus. The sequence goes on from NC_140214.1 coordinate 8,505,902, forward strand.
ATTCTCCCATGCAACTCCCAACAAGCAATTTACTAGAGGTTCTGACAAAATGTTAATTTATCTGATTTAAAAAAATGTTAAAAATTTCTGCTTTATATTTAAAAAAAGAGCATGGTTTGATTAAATGATTTAATGGCTGGGTATGGGATATCCTCTCTTGAATAGGTACTTATTTTGAATAAGTAATAACTTCGAGACCGTTAAAAAAAAGTATGTTCTGTATTAGTATGAGTGTGTATGAATGAAATCCAGATGTACTACATTCATGGCGAATGTCATTATCATGTGACCTACCAGGGTCAAAATGTGACCTCAATCACCTCATGAAGTTGCATGCTTAAGTTATCATCTTGGGTGAAAAAATATTGTAATTGAGTTAAATTAAGTGTAGCGTTAGTTCTGGCAGGTCACGTTAGTCAAGCTTGCATCAGCTGACTATCACTGTATACATATATAAGCTCCTTCAGTATTATCAGCAGCTATCACGTTTCTCAGGAGCTAATTACCCTCCTCCATCCCCAGCTCCTCCTCTCGTCAGTCAGGATTTGGCATTCTGATTCCTCTTGAATCAGAATAAATTCTCGATTATGTTGTAGAATTAAATATATTTGCAAACATTCATGTTGGTTCTGTTCTGTTTACCCTAAGGGGGGTTATTGCTGCTCTTATCCATAGGCTGCACGGATGTGCAGGGAGTTCTTGCCCAGAGCGGAACCATACCGCCAATCCAAACTGTACACTGTAAAAAATGATCTTGATTTTAACGGTCAAAGACTGTAAAAATGCTACAGTGAAAAACTGTTCATTGGTTAACAGAAAATTTCCTTACTATATACGGTAAACAACTGTGATAGATCTAACGGTACATTTAATGTTAAATACCGTTAAATTGACAGTTTTTGGAAGTGAAAAAGAACAAGTCATTGTATAATTTACAGTGAAAAAACGTAAATTGACATTCCCACAATTCCCTGCGTGACACTTCACATTTGATGTATTTATGTTTCTTCACAGTTTTCTTAGTTTTTTCTAATCAGTTATGACATTAGGGTTTTTAATGTAGGGTTACATTTAATGTTGTTAAATTAATGTTTATTGCATTTTTAAAATTTCATGTGAGTTACCATGATGGTGTGTAGTGTTTGTGTGAATGAGACTATGCAGCTTCTATATATTAATATTAACTTTGTTAAGTGCTGCTTGTGATGAGCTTTAATTCATCATGTGATTTTCATCATCACTGTGATCGGTCGTTGTCAGTGTATTACTATGATACAAAACTTAAAGAGGTCAGTAAATTAACATTATATCAGATAATTAAATACGGTTTATTACTGTAAATTTAAGTAAAGTCTGTAAAATCTAAAATGTTGCTACCGTATTTTTTACGGTAAATTTCTGGCAACCGCAGCTGCCGTTTTTTTTGATGATAGTGGGCCTGACAGAACTTAAATGTGAAAATGTCTAAACATTGAGAAGTTCAAAGGCTGAATTCAGAATAAGTAGGCCTACACTACTCTTTTTATTTCTGCCATATTTTTGGAATAATAAGAATAGCAAGAGTAAAACACACTGGAAATGGAAGGTCAAGTTCAGAGCATTGTATTGTGGGATAAAGAATTCCACAGAGTATATATATTGCTATAAATGTTCAATATAGGTCATCCATGTATTCTAAACTAAGAGCAGTATGATAGTATTCAATTCTGAACATGTTTTCGAAATGACCCACTAATGGGCTTCACCTTAAATGCAGCAATTTAGTCAAATAGCATTTCAAAGAAACAAATGAGGTTTATAATTAAAGTTGTTTCCAAAACCTACAGTTGACCTTGAATATTAAAGCTGTGCAGGTCTTCTGCCTCTAATTGAAGCTAAAAATGCAAGGTTGCAAAGGGTGAAGCCAGACAGCTTGGTAATCACAAGTATTACACAAAGTAATGATTTTTTTTTTTTTTTTTTTTTTATGGAAAGGCAGTACGAACTCAAACACAGGCTCTAATCACCTTGAGATTTCTCCCTCTGGAAACTTCAAGGGCAGAAGATTCAAACAGACGATTCATGTTCTCGTGGCATGTAAACAGGAACAGGATCCACGTACAGAACTTATTAAAATTGCAACTAAAATGGTAATGTATCAAATGAATCATTAATTAAAACTAACATATACTTAAAAAGAACATGCAAGAGCCAATACACAATTTCTCAGATAAATTAGTTGAAATGCATTACATGAAACCACCTGCTCAAACATCTCAATAAAACATTTATACTGCAAGAGTACATTTTGTTTTCAATAACTGGCAATATGCTTTTTGGCTGCATAATGGTGGATCAAAGTATCAGAGCCAATTAATAAACGTGTGGTGACAGGGACCTCTGTGATGACAAAACTGGGAACAGCTGGGAGTGGGATATTACATTCCTTGGACATCTTAAACCTCATACTATGCTTGACTCATTTTATTAGTTACTTATAAGTACATTTTAGTACAGTACTTTAAACACTGATCTGTATGAACATGTTTCTCACCTATTCCAAATTACATTTAGTAAGATGAGTACAATCAGCTGACACATGACCGACCGTCAAAGTTGAAACAATGTCAGTGGTTTAAATGTTGAAAAAAGTTTATTGCCAAATGGCTGTAAAAAATTATTATTATTATAAAAAAAATTTGGACAAGATCTATATGAAACTATGTTTAAACAACATTGCGATAACAATGTTGGCTCAACGTGCAAAATTGAAACAAAATTGAAACATTGATTAACCCGTGAATAATAATGAATTTTATTGTTTTATTGTTTTACTGAGAGAGAAGATTTGATGAAAAAGTCAAGTGTTATTTCTATTATTTTAATTCTTATTGCATTAATTGTCATTAGAATAACATTGTTGCTAACATGATGTTCCCATTATGTGGCCAAAAAGAAAAGTATTCATATTCACAAGTGAAACAGCTATTGAACATGAAGAAAAGAAGAAGAAAAAAAGAAGTAGGGCTGGAATATTTTTTTTTTTTTTTTTTTTTTTTTTTTTGATTGGATTGTGAAAAGTGAGCACTGTATACTGGAATGGATGCATTTTGATCAAATATTACAAAAGTAAAAAAACTGAAAAAATGCATAATTTTTTTTATAAGAAACTGTTCACAAACATAATGCTTTAAATTTGGCATGAAATAGAAACTTTTCCTCTCTATTATGACGTATTGAGTTAAATGACTTATTTGACAAACATACAAAAATGTAGGGCGGGACTTGGTTTCTTACAATTGGAAATTGTATAGTTGAATCGTTGATTTTTGCTAATTCCAGCATTCTCGAATGATTGACAGGTTGCTGAAGGAAAGGGATTATTGTTCTGAATGCTCTGGCAACACTGGGCTAGTAGTATTGACCAAAAAAGCTTCAGAACAGCTTTAGATTGAGAGTGTGTGTGTGTGTTTGTGTGTGTGTGTGTGTGTGTGTGTGTGTGTGTGTGTGTGTGTGTGTGTGTCAGGTACAGAACTGGGCCAGAGTTTTACACAAAACATAGCACTTTGGGCCGCTGCTACTGTCATCAGCTCTCTGAGGCCATTCATCATTTTTAATGGTGTCTCTCTGCCTCCTCCTTTCTGTGAGTGTGTGTGGATTTACGACGGTGTGGATTTTCATGCCTACTTCCGACACACTAAATCCAACCTTTGACCCCTGGGTCATCTCTAGAGAGGAACTGCAGCCTGGACCAATCAATCCCTGTTTGCTTTCAAACAAGGGAGAGAAACACACTAGATTTTGAACTTGCTCCTTCTGATACACATATCCATTCTGGTAATTTTCACACAAAAAATAATACAGACAAAAAACGGCACAGCTCACAGTGCGGTGGACAAAGAAGAAACAAATAGCCTACTCAAGGGGGAGGGTAAATGAATGCTGCTAAAATCAATACTGGTTTTGTTTGGGCCTTATTGATACGGGTGTTGTGTGAGAGTGAATGAGAAGAGAGTAACAATAACATAAAGAAAAGAAAGTCGCCCCTATGTTTTATCATTTATTCAAGTTTAAATGAACCACATTTAGGGCCCTATTTTAACGATCTAAGCGCATGGTCTAAAGCACATGCCACAAGTGCACATAGGTCGTGTCTGAATCGACTTTTGCTAATTTAACGACGTGAAAAATGGTCAGTGCACCGGCGCATGGTCTAAAAGGGTTATCCCTATTCTTTTAATGAGTAATAAGTGTGTTTTGGGCATAACGTGCAATAAACCAATCAGAGTCTCATCTCCCATTCCCTTTAAAAGCCAGTTGCACTCGCACCATGGCGGATTTGCTATTTACATGGCAGAATTTGATAGTGAAAAGACTGAACGCTTCTCCAGAGAGGAATCGGATCTGCTCGTGCGCGAGGTTAAAGGACGTGAAAATCATAACTGCGTCGGGCTGAAACTAGCAAAAAAAAAAAAAAACGCTGCATTGCGCCGTATGACAGGGCCCTAGTCTGGACTAGCTTTATGATTTAGACAAAATCCATGTTTAGAATTTTTGCTTTTTGGTTACACTATAGGCTACCTTTAGGATGGTGTTTTAAAGTAAAAATAAATTCTAATTTTTATAGCACATTTTTGTTCTTTTTGGAGCTTGACAGGCTCTGGTCACTGTTTAGTTCCACTTTATGGATTGTAAAAGTGGGAACTTTCTACAAAACATCTCCTTTTGTTTTAAAAGAGGAAATAAAATTGAACAGGTTTGGAAAGACACGTGGTTAAAATGACAGAATTTCAATTTTTGGGTGAAATATCCATGTAAGGTCGCACTGTTAATTGAACCTGCTGGAGAAGTGTGGGTTGGCTAGTGGTTTTTAAAGTAGGTCAACATGAGCAGGACTGTGGTTTCTCAGGTCACTGCTTCACACAAACAATACTCCGACCATTGCAGAGAGTTGGTCTGAGTGGATTCTTAGCAATTTCAATGTAATTCATAAGTTTACATTGTGAATTAAGTGACTAAAGCAGTTTTGTAAAACACAGGAAACTTCTAGACACTGTCTGGGCTGATCCACCTCAAATACATGATTAAGCCGGTATTAATAACTGCAGTTAATAATGTAAAAACAAACTCACAGAGGCAAAACAGAGAGCCCACAAGACTGAGGCTAAATGTAGATGAGTTATTAATCTACTCAACACACAGACAGATGGGTGCTGCTCTCTTCAAACACGCGCGCACACACACACACACACCATAGTCTCCAAAGATCATGAGGGTGTGCTAAGATACATATACTAATGTGTTTCTTTCAAGTCTGAAATGATCAGAGTCTCCTCAAGGTACAAATATCTTCATAATTGGCAAAAGTTAGAGGTAAAAAAAAAAAACAAAGTAGGGAAAACAAGTGTGGTATAAGGGTCCAAGAATACTAATGACGTTTTTTGATCTTAAGAGGTCCACTAACTATGTTTTTGTTGTCAATACATCATCAATCCTTCTTCCACAACGTATTTTTGTTTTACCCTGATTCATTATGGTAAGAATATTATAAGAGTTTATATTTTAAACCTGTCAAAATTGCGTATACTACGTCACTCACACCGTGTGCCACATCTGAAAATAGAGAAAAATTGTTCCGGCTACTTGACACATGTATAGTGGGAGTGGCATAGCTTAGATGTCACAACGAGTGAGAAAGGTTGACATAGAGCATGCTAAATCTCCAACCTCCAGGGAATCACCTGTATTTCCATCCATAGGTAATCAGCCGAACAGAGGAGAATCTGCTGTCAACACGACAGAGCTCAACAATGGCTTGGCTTTTCGAACTGAGGGATTTGAAATACTGTAAAAGTAACACAGAGACATTTTTTTTTCATTACTCTACAGGAGAGTAAGGTATTTTATTGAACAGATAAATTGCCATAAGTGGCTCTCTTACAGAGTTCATTGTAAAGAATAATTGATAATGGTTGTTGTAGCACTGTTCTGGAAATACCATGTCTCTTAGTGGGTAAAGCTACAATGGAGTCTTCAGCTAGTCAGCTTGAGATCCTTTCCATCTAAACTGGTTATATCTCTTGAGCATATTAGGGAATGTTTTATGAGCAGTAGTATAGTCTCTTTCTCTATTTTAGTTATGAGAAAGAACCATATTCGTCCGCACAGTCACGCAGAGCAAAAGCCAGTGGTACCTTCATTTTTACTTGCATACTGCCACTTCTCATACGTTGCCAGCACTCACTCAGAGTCAAAGCGTCAGTGTCTGGGTGATTAGTAATGACATCGCACTACCCAGGGGGCACTACCTCTCATCTCGACAAATCACGTGAATGCAAGCAGAGTCGGTATACCCTATCAGAAGTTCCCTTTCAGTCGGTCACTTTCTACGTCACGTCGGAACATACCAATGAATTGGGATCCCAATTGGGACGTAACGTCTCTGTTCCCTCCTTCAGGGAACGAGAGTTACATATGTAACCAAGACGTTCTCTTTATGGTGCTAATTTGAATAACCTAAATGAATGACATTGACACCTGATGTAAAGGCTAGTCATGCAAGAATTACGTATTTCTATCATATAGTTCTGTGATTAGTATGTTAGCCTGGCTTCAGGAGACCCAAAGGAAGCACGAGTCAGACACACAACTTCAGCCTGTCATTGGTTGCTTTTCATGTCAGTCAGACGACCTCTCGGTAGACATTGGTCAATAAAAGCTGCTGATGGAGTTCGGTCCTCCTGCTCGCTACGCGAGACTACCAGAAAAAGTAATAGTTCTATGAGTAAAGCCAATAATGTAACGTGTTACTTAAAGTAACGTTCCCCAACACTGAATGTGTATCTGCATGCGAAACACAAGCCTTGAAGCTTTCATAATTAAAACTTAGCCCCTGCTTGCCATCTTAGTCTCGCAGCAGCAGTCATGGTGATCTTTTGTTTATTGGATTTGTTGGATTAATGAGCGTTAACTTCATTCTGTCACCGTTTGAGACTCTGAGCTGACAGTCTAACAGAAGGTGTGCAGGTGGCAGGAGGCAGTGAACCTCTGACCTTCATTCATAAGCATAACATCCTCCAGCGCCGAGTGGGTGATCAGCGAGATCTCTTACAGCTAATGTGACAGCGCGCGCAGCTCAATCTCCGGTTCCTGCTGGGAGGTTTATTTCATTATTAAAGAAAGTGAACACACACTTCTGACTCTGAGAGACACACAAACAACAGTTTCCTGGATGTTGTACAAACCGCATTTTTACATTTTCAAAAAACATAATTTAATATGATTTATAAGCTGTTTTCCGTATGGGGACCAAAAAATGTCCCCATAAAAATAAAAATGACATTTTGTCCCCATAATGTAGGGTTTACCAGGAACACACAAGGGCAATTGGAGTGTGATATTCTTAATCTATAACTATTTTAAATTACGTTTTTAATATTATACATACGTTAATTTTATTTTTGTAATTAAAAAAAAAATCACTTTAAAATGTATTTGTCAAATACATGACCATTTCAATTAGCTAAAAAAACAGTGATCAAAATGGTGAAATAAAGCATACAAAAACACGTACCCTTTCCAGACTGTTTTTTTTTATACCTAAAATACTTATTTAAATATAAAGAAATAAATACAATAAGCGAATAAAAACAAATAACTTAATGTATTTACTTAGTAAATAAGTAAACAAGTGACACATGAAAATCTAATTAACAGAAAATATGGGTTTATCTCTCTGTGTTGGCTAATGCAATGCAAATCTCCCCAACATCATACAATTAACTTGGAGGAAAAGCAGAGCCATTTATCAGAGCCACACTGAATAATGAATTTTCTAAAATTAAACACATAAAACATTTATAATTAAGGTCATTAACCATTTTTGGGGTTAATTGGTGTTTCGTTCACCCCGAATGTGTGTCAAATAACTTTTTTTGGAGAAGGTTACCCATTTGGATGCTGTCTTTAATTAGCTAGTGACACTACTGACCGCCAGTATCATGACAACCATGACAACCACTCTTCTTGCTCATTTAAAATAAGAGCTGTACTATACAGACATGAATCTACCACAAAGCTCTAGCTCATTTGATGACAACAAGCTGCAAAAAAATAAATAAAAATAAAATCAGATCATGGAGAAACCATGTGCACTTATTATTATGATCACCATTGTTTAAATACAAGCCCGGTGGATTTACTTTAAAACACCATCCTAAAGGTATAGTTTAACCAAAAATTTATATTCCAAAAATTGATTTTGTCTAAATCATAAAGCCCGGTGGAGTCGTAGGAAAGGCGATCCCAGGGGGTGAGGAGCTAAGGTGGAGCTGACTGCTCAACAGGCCGAGGTAGAGTTACGGGCCTGGAGGGTCTGTGAGGAGACAATCCAAGGCTGAACTAGCGAACACAGATTAAGGTGAATAACTGGTGACCAGGCAGTGCACAGACCTCCTCAGGGGCAGGGGCGAAAGGACCAAAAAGGGCACACAAAAAAAAGAAAAGAAAAAAAGAAGAAGAGTTTTTTTTTTTATCCTTTATTTCCTTGGTGTTGATACAATAAGAATGCATAACACATCAAACGAAAATAGGGAAATTATGATAATATTGCTAAATATTATTTACTTTACCAAACAAAACAGTGAGATAATTATGAGGAATTCATGTTTATGTTGTAAATTTTATGTATGTATTATTTAAATTTTCTCTATTCTGTCACCTGATGGAGTTTTGGTTCCTTGCCACTGTTGCCTTGGCTTTTGGCTTGCTTAGTTGGGGACATTTAATATTCAACAATATTATTGATCTGCCTTACTTAAGGTGGACGATGACGCAAGTTTCTTCTGGAAACAAACTTTGTTGTATTATTTTCCTTATCACTGTGAAGCTGCTTTGATACAATCTGTATTGTAAAAAAGCACTAAATAAATAAAGGTGAGTTGACTTGACTATTAAATGCATTAAAGTGTTAGCTATCATAGAATCAGTAACACTACAATGAGGTTTCATTAGTTACATTTGTTAACATGAACTAATAATGAACTGCACTTCTACAGCATTTATTAATCTTAGTTAATATTAATTTCAGCATTTACTAAAACATGCAGGGACTGCAGATGAAATTTAGCTTTGCAGCTAATTCTGGGACAGTTTTTTACTGTCCATTGTCCCTGTCAAATAAATAAAAATGAAATGAAATAAAACATTATTAAAATCAAAAGTTGTATTTGTTTACATTAGTTAAAGGTCCCATGACATGAAAATTTCACTCGTTATGAAATCAATGACGCTGTTACACTGCACAACGAAGCTCTTACTGTACTTACCTCATGTTTGCATTGGTGAAATCATTAGTGAGAGTGCAGAAACTGCATTGCAATGATAAGATCACTGCAACCTTTTATGTGATGGGAATAGATCTAAATACTTAAACTTCTCACGATTCGTTAATCTCGATAGCTGTAATAGTAAAAACGTATAACAGCTGTAATAGTAAAAGTATTCGAGAGAGTTCCACATGTAATGCAAGCTATTTCATATGCAAGCATGTCAGCCAATCACAGCAGTGGGCGTTTACACTGAAGTCTCACAGCTGACACACCCCTTCAAACAGAGTGTTCAAATCAGAGGCTAAAATCAGGCTAGGAAAAATGCCTTTTTTTTATCTTAAAAACATACTAACATTATAAGGGCACCCCAGGAAACATTATAAAATAATAAAATAATCCATGTCATGGGACCTTTAATACACTGACTGTGACATAACATGAACAAGTAAAAAAAACAGGTGTATTATTATTAACAAATACAGTAACAAATGTGTTGCTTATGGTTAGTTCATGTTAGTTAATACATGAATAATAAACAAATGAACCTTATTGTAAAGTGTTAAATCAAAGATATAAATTCCTTAGAGTTGGACATGGACTTAAGATTTCATTTCAATGTATTTCCCCAAGCTAAAAACACTTGCCTTGGATAAAAATGAATGACATTTTCAGACTCAGAATGCGGCTGAAATCGAGTTATACTTTTATTTTAGTTAAGCACTTTTACAGTAGCATGGTAGGATAAATGTAACTTTTCCATATTAGCTTAACGTTACCAGCTGCTCGTGTAGTTTGAAGACTCGCGGAGAACTTCTGCGTACTTCACCTTCGCCAAATGCTTCCGCCAAAAAAATATTTGGATATAATATTTTTTTATTTATTATTATTGTTAGTGGCAATAGTGTATAAGTGTATTGTTATCTATTATACTATTTATAAGTATTATTATTATTATTATTATTATTATTATTATTATTATTTATAATTATCAGAGAGGGGCACCATTTTGACACAAAAGGGGCAGGGGCTTGACATCACAGGAGTCTACGGCCGCTGAAGAGCAACGCAAAAACTCGCCCTGACAGAAAGCTTTATCACATCTCCATGACACATAAAGACGCTTGCCTAATCTCTTCCCGAAAAGCGTTTGAACTTTACCTCTCTGAGCTGGTAGTCTTGTGAGAGCAGCTGAGCTCTGACTGATAACACGCAGCATGTCTGAGGGGAAGGGTCAAGCCATTAAATCACACTCTTATCTGCCGACACAATGAAAGCATGCCTCCATTTCTCTTATTAAAAAAATCTGAGATCTGAACCATCTGAAACCCAACAAATACCTTTGACTCTGATTTCAATATATTAAAGTCAGGTTTTTTTTTTTTTTTTTTTTTACAATATAATAATTTAATTTAATATAATATAATATAAAAGTCAACATGAAATGGTAGTTGTTTTTAAATTATGTAATGAAACAAAAAGGACGTAAACTTGACTTTATCCATTGGGAACTGATCAGATTGGCAGAAGTGGCAGAGCATGATGATTGATTTTGATTCCCAGGGCAAAATGTATGGCTTAAATTGATAAATAAAGCTTTATAGTAACTATACAAACATATCCAAAGCTTAGCTATACATGTCTGTCAAATGAATAAATTATGAAGACTTTTTTTCTTCTTTGGAATAACATGCACCAATTATTAATCATGTTGATTATAATCAAGTCCAGGAAAGTACATTTTAATTTCATGTTGATTTTAAAACTCAAAACGTCTCCCTTGGTCAGTTTACAGTGCGTTATATGACTGGTATATGCATGGCATTATTCATATCAATTGTTAGGACTTATCATGAAAAGCATTACAATACCCCTGTGATACCAATCGGTCGGCTTGGTGGTACAAAGACAAACCTTTTCTGTGACATTTCTGCAGTCTGACAGAGTAATCTAGACAAACTTCAAGTTCATATTTCAAGTCCCTTGAAACATGAAGAAGATTTTTTGAAGAATGTTGGTAGCCAAACAGTTGATGAGATTTTTTTTTTCCTACTATGGAAGTCAATGGGGTACATCAACTGTTTGGTTACCGACATTCTTAAAATATCTTCTTTTGTGTTCAGCAGAAGAAAAAAATTAATACAGGTTTGGAACAACTTCGGAACAACGGAGTAAATGATGACAGAATTTTCATTTTTGCGTGATCTATCCCTATAAGGCAGGTATCTCTCAATCCATCAATGACAAATTGATAGCCCATCTTGGACCAGCATTGGAACATAAATGACTTTTATGTATACAGAATTTTCCAGTAGAGTAGTATACTTCTCAAAAACCATGTCTAAGATATGATCCATTATCTCTTTGCCAATGCAGTACAGTAGGTGTGTGATCGAGAGAACAGGCCTAGCACTTCTGTGCCACAAGAGCAGAAGGTCTCATTCACACAGTGCAAGAAAAGGGATGAGCATTTAGACAAACAAATCATTTGAGCTCAAGATTGCTCCGGCAGCACAGAGCTGTTCCATTAACACGCCTCGGCTATCTGGGTAACGCTCAATTACAGTGTCATTAGGCTGAAGAGTGGAGCTGCCAGTACTTGGAAACTGAATGACGAGAGAGAGATTGAGGCATACACTGAACAAAGAAGATACTAGAATAGAGTTAAAGAATCAGGTTTTGCTCAGTAAGGCCAGGCTTTGCTAAACCATTACATTTTAAATCCAAGCAAGCAAATTTTCAAAACTAGATAAAGATAAAAGATAAAGCTAGGCCAAAGTCATAAGCGAAATTATAACTTAATGTTGATTGACCCTGGGTGGTTTAAACTAGTTGAATGTTTTTGGAAACCAGTAAAAATATTCACTGGCTATTTAAGCAGTAGTAGTACAAGGTAGTGCACTATTCCACTTTTGTTTCCACATCCATAAACATAAAACTAACAGCGCAAATACAATTTCAACACAAAAATCTGTCACACAAAATCCTTTTTTTTAAATCTACTCAGATATCATGCAATGCAATGGCACTTATAAACACTCTGCACATAAATCATGTCATATGCAAACATATATTTTTAAACAGTATGAAAATCAAGCCTGAAAAAACAATATAAAAAGATACCAATCCTAGGTTTTGTCTGAAAGGCAGGGTAAATCCACATACATTCTCGAGTAGAGTGAATATCCAGAAAGTCCAACTTCTCTGGCCTCTATATATGAACCACGCCCACTTCTCTATTGCTGTTTAGCTTTGATTGGCTTATAAAGAAGTCAATACTTGATAGAATAAAGCCCCTTTTTTCAAAATAGCAGCACACTTGTTGTCGTAAGTAACTACTGCATTATGATGAAAATGAATCTTTCTACATAGACGGCAATTCAAATTCAACAGCGTGTTTTTACAAATTGGAACACTTTTCCACAATTCTGACTATATTTCTCACAATTCAGATTTTTGCTTAGATAGAAAGTCAGAATTGCGAGATAAATAGTCGCAATTACCCTTATTTTATTTATTTTTGTATTCCATGATGAAAACAAGCTTCCATAATATTCATCTATCAGTCTCATCCATACTGATTGATTGATTGGTTGATTGATTGATTGATTGATTGATTGGTCGATCGCGGCACAATGCAGTTATTTTCTAAATTATCAGTTCGCTCAGTTTGCACCGCGGACTCGCGCTCTCTCGTTTCATAACACATGCAATTACCATCTTTGTTAATGTTTCAGGCCCATTTTGTATGGGCTATAGTATGATACAGTACAGCTGTACATACAAATATTTTTTCAGTGTGTTCTGTGGAAAACACAAAAGCGGACGGTACTAAATTAGCCAGTGACACGTAAATAGAATAGACAGGCAGCGCACTGACCTTCTGATTTTACCTGAGACCTTTACTGGTGACTGGCACCTCACTCACACAGAAACACAGCACTAGCTTCACATCACTACACTCACCACTCGGCCATCCCATAATCTCCATGACAGCATGCAAAAGGGCTCGAGGACAGGAGCGCGCCACTAAATGTCAGAGTTTGACACCAGAAGTCATTTTGCAAACAGCTGAAATATTTCTGTGTGAGCCTGCGGGGATCAGACTTGATACTGTTGTGGTGAAATGAAATATTAATCTAAGAAGACACCAGAGACCGATTCTGACAGTGGTTTTGTTTTCCCCAAAAAAGTTTTGCTTTTTAAGAAATGCTTAAAAATGAAATATTCTGACTTCTATAGAAATGTTGCTTTTATCTTTTGCCTACTGTAAGCCTGAAACAAGCCTGCAGGGCAGACCACAGGCAGGTGTGCTCATATAGCCTGGGCTGCATTTAACGAATTCTGCACAGTTGTATAATTTATTCAATTGGAAGAAGCTGAACTAAACTCTTTTCTCTCGAACAAACCAAGTGGTGCTCACTGCAGAGCCAAATGACCAGGGTTGCCAGGTTTGCATAACAAAACATCCAAATTGCTATTCAAAACCCAGGCAATCACAGCCAATCACAGCCAAAACTAGCAGGAAACACCACAGACTTAGCAACAGTGCAAATGATATCCAGCTCCTCTATCTGGATGTAATGGGTGGAACTTGACCTAGTCCAGCCCCACCTCTGGATCTAATGGGTGGAGTCTAATCTAATTAGGTTTAGGGCAGGGGTGCCCAATCCTGCTCCTGCCGATCGACTGTCCTACATAGTTAATCTCCAACCCTTATCAAGCACTAGCCTGGCTCCGCCCTCCTACGTATTTCCGCTCAATTTCATTTTCCTTCAGTAACTCCGTCTGGGATTGTGGTGTATTCTTTGATTTTCTCCGATCAATTTGTAACCGGTCCAATCAGCGAACAGAGGGAGTGGCTGAGAACGATGACGTTGAGATCGTGTGCTAGTTTGAGTTGACATACGTCACGACCAAACGTTAGCAATTGGTTATGGCAGATCCAGAGTGACTCTGGTCAGATCCAATAGTTTTAAACTTCAACAGAGTACCCGCCTACAAGGAAGTTAACGCTTGTCAATGGAGAGAGGCCAGACTCTCTGTACAAATGAAATGTACGAGAGTCTGGTAGAACCAGGCTAATCAAACACACCTGAAGCAACCAATTAAGGTCTTTAGGATCACTTGAAAATTAAAGGCAGGTGTGTTTGATTAACTGTGCAGGACAGTCAATCGGCAGGAGCAGGATTGGGCACCCCTGGTTTAGGGGGTTATGGCTAGGTTTAGGTTGTCTGGATGTTAAGCTCCACCCATTGGCTTTGCAGTGAGCAGCCTCTCCAACAAACTAAAGCACTCTAATATTACTTTTCTGATGGTAATGTCACAGAAGGTTGTCAACCACATAGTGGATGATACATACACTGTAAAAAATTATATGATCATAAATTATAACAACAAATGTTTTAACATTGCGTTAACTCATCAAAATAAGTCTTTTTTTAAAGTCAGTTTAAGTTGAAATGACTTAAACATTCAAGTTGATTTTACTTAAAAATTTTTAAAGCAACTTTTTATTTACAGTGTAGAGTCATTTTAAAAAGTATACTTTTGAACAGCCTCAGAGAGATGAGCTTCAAAACCATCCATTTTAATAGACAGTAACAGGGATGTGTGCAACGTGCAAACAGAAAAACAGAAATGTCAAATCGTCATTTACTAAACAAAGTTTACTCACCAGGTATAAATTAGCCTTAGTCTGAAGTACACAAACAACTAAATATGCAATCATCGTCAATTATGCGGTGTTAAAAGGATACTATTCTCAAATTAAAATTGTGTCTCTTTGACCTAGACATTTCAAGCTTCAGTGTTGAAATACATAGATTACTTTTAGTTTCTTGGTTACATGTCATTTTGCAGACACCTTTTCCGAAGTGACTTTTTGACACCAGAAACTAATTGCATTGAAGGTCACTCTGGAGCAGCCTGATATTAAACGCTTTGCTCATAAAAATGTTCCTATTTCTCAGAGATACAGAATATGTCGCTCGCTGCGCATGACCCTGAGGGTCCACCAATCAGAGGAGAACAAAGAACTGGGACACTGTCCAAGCCCGTTTCTGATTAGCAATTCAAAGAAAATGCTGTTGGCTCCATGAATGTTGTTCAGTCAAGCTAGAGTTATGTCTCTTAAAGTCCCCCTGCAGTCAATAATTGTATCCCTTAAAACTTATCTTTGATCACCAAAATGATATATTTAAACATTGTCTTTTTTTCATGAAAAAAAAAAACAAAAAACTTCATGCCTCATTCAACTCTACAGCCTTGCCTCATTTAATATAAGCGGTTCTATGAATATGCGAATCAGCCCCGCCTCCACTCACTCGCACCAGATCCACTTTTTCACGGGATTGGTTACAAGGTAGTTTGTGACTTCAGAAACACCAGCGATTTCAAACCGCGTTTTTGAGACTGTCTTTGGTTCACTGCAGTTTTAAAGAGAAAATACTCAGCAATGGTGTTGACTTATGAATTTACACACGGTTTGTCTGAAAGCATATTAAAAACACCACATAGACATAAACAACATTAAAAGCTTGATTTTCGCCACAGGGCGCCGCACTGCTGGATCTAGAGAGATACAGTAATTGGCCATTCACAATACCATGCCAAAATATTCTGTCTTCGTAAAATGTCTGTAATGAGTTTGTTCCGGTTTGGAAAAGTATTTTATTCATGGTCCTAGCTAAGCCACACATTACATTTACTATTGCTCATATGGGGATAGAGATTTCCACAAACCTCTTGACTCTTCTTAATGGTCACTGGTCAGCATGTGACTATTGTGCTAATGTGCTATTACTTTTAAAGCAATCAGGCTCATGATTTTCACATGCAGACAATAAAAGGAGAAAAAATTACACTGTGGAATTGATCTAAATCCACAATATTATGGGTGTCCAGTAAGCAATCACCTAGAACCATCCAGAATACCTAGGAAGTTTTGCACTAGAAAGTATCACTCACATCTTTTCCCCCAAAAATGTAAAATCTAGTTATATTATATAGGCTCTATTATTTTTCCCAACAGGAACTATTTTCTTGTTTTGATGCTTTTCAAGCATATAACAAATGTTATGAAGAAATGACATGCATTGATAAAAAGCGCTGTACTATTTGCATCTTTTTATTAATGCACCACAGAGTCAGCTCTTGGTCAGTCATCGCTCTCTTTGTTTTTCTCTTCGAAATATTTCAAAGACAGCTGCTCATTTTCATACTTAATCTGATATTCAAAACAGGGCCACAGAGGGCAGACTCGATTAAACTCTCTCTCTCTCTTCCCCCATATTTCCATTTTCCGTCCCATAGACTCTGACTCGCTATCAAATTGTGTTGAGATCCTGTTAAACTGCAGTGAGGTCCTGTTACTTGCCAATTTCTCAGTCAATGATTTTTCATTTTCCCCAAAGTCCCTGGATTCAGTGCTTGTTGGAGAGCTGATGGATGGGCCAATCAGAATGTATGTATGTGTGTGGTGGGGACAGGGGGGTTCAGCCTAGGAGAGGGAGGGATCCGTGGCCTGTCGGCTGACAATGGTGCGAGGGGGTGGGAGGGCACTCCAGGCATCTGGAAAGCAAACAACAGCATTAGGGAATGCAAATTGAAACTGCAGACAAGCTGGAAAAGCTCTATCACAGACGGATTGTAGCACATCCTTGTCTCCTTATTGAAATATATCAGCGAACACTTTGCCCTAAGGGATGTTTAGCATTACGAATAACCTGCGTGGCATAATCCGTATCTGTGCCAGTGAATATTCAGCGAAAACACAATTCGCTCCTGTGAGTGACTGCAGATATATTACCTGTTGCCATAGCCTTCGGAGCGCAATTTGTTTATGTCAATCAAATGTAAATACAGCATTTGCCTCTCATTTTCACATCTTGCCCACAGTTAGCCACAAATATTGTGAGCAATGAAGTCAGCAAATGATTGGCTGATTCAATTCACTCCCAGAGGAAAGAAAAATCAAAACTGAGATCTCTTTAACGTCTCAAATGTTTCTCCTAAAAATGAGGTTACTTTAACAGTCTCCTTTAAAGTTTAGAAGAGATCTCATCAACATCACACACTGTGCTCAGATTATTCTCCTAACCCAGAGACTCTGGATCGCTCACATTTGTCTCCTTTAAAGATTCAGAAGAGATTAGGAAAAGCAACTACTGAGCAATATTTGTTTTCCTCTGGGCCACACCATTTCTGACTCATATGAGATTCACCAAAAGGTTTTCTTTTTACTAGACAAATGGGGAAGTCTGGATAGTTTTGAATTGGAATATGGAATATTGACTTGGTCCTGTTGGGCTCCACCAGGTTGAATTAACAAAGAATTTGGAGAGTAAAAGGAAACCATGAGCGCATGACGGAGTTATTCCGCACACCCCTCTATATCCTTCATTTTGTAAATAATGAGAAAACTGAATCACTCTTGAAATAAAGAATACTAATGTTTAATGGAATTTTAAAAAGAATATAAGCTTTGTAATGGAACCAAGCTCATTTCAGATTAGACCTTTAAATGTGTGTGTGAGTAACAGTATGAAAGTGTATTTGTACTGTAATATTCTTTAGAGGGTTTGTGTGCCAACCAGTTTAATAGATTTTTAAGACTTTTCTGAGACCGATTAAATTTAGAATGACACACTACCTATATTCTATATACTATATTCATACTACAGTATTTCTTTTCTTTTCTTTTCTTTTCTTTTCTTTTCTTTTCTTTTCTTTTCTTTTCTTTTCTTTTCTTTTCTTTTCTTTTCTTTTCTTTTCTTTTCTTTTCTGTGTGAATATAGATCTGTGTGAATATACCATCTACATTAGAAAACGTATGGCCAGACCAGGGTTATTATAGGTTTGCATTTTTCATTAGTTTTTATTTTTATTTCGTTTTGACTTTTTGTTTTCAAATTCAGTTTAGTTTTAATTCGTTTTTAAAGTGGGTTTGCTAGTTTAGTTTATTTTTTATTTTTTGAAGATGCTTTTTAGTTTTTATTAGTTTTAGTGTTAGTTTTAGTCTTTTTTGTAATTTGGGTTATTTGTCAGGGGCAAGATTCAAAAAGGTCAGAAAAAGTATTGTGTAATAATAACTCAACAAAAACATCATACAATTTTAGAAAAAAATTCACACCCCATTGAAATTCCTTTACCTCTTACAAAATCCACACGCCGTACCAAAAATCTACACATCTTCTATACAGAATTCACACCCTATACAAATACCACAGCTGTACAATTTTCACACCCTATACTAAATTTACCCTATACAGTCAATAGCCTACTCATCTGGATTGAAGCAGCAAACATTCAGTGTAAAAGTAAAAAAATGACATAACATTATTTAATATTTGAATCACAGCTTATATAGTGTTTTGACATTGACAACCACAACCAAAAAGTGCATTTTACCTCAAACTTGCGACTAGTTAACTTTCTAAAGAAGGCGCAATCGCTTCTCGGGTCGACATTAACACTGACAAAATTATATTCAGAATTTAAAATATTTTTATACCACTTTTTAATGTGTGATTGTGATGTATATCCGAGTGAAACAGCATCTCCTACAAGAAAAAAAATATAGGGAGGGACTTTTTGAGGCATGTTATAAGGCAAATCATTTGCATATTCTTGCCTCCAGAGCAAGACATTGATGAATAGTTATACACCATCGCACCATAGGCCCCGCCCGCTGGTTCAATCGCTTCATTCAGTTGCTTCACTGACACACTGGATGCGAGCTTAGCATCTTGTAAAAAAAAGCAAATAGAACCCATAATTATGATCACTGACGCTGTCTATAATGTATACATACAGTTGCCCGCTCACTTTCTGACATAGCCTACTTCATGAGCTCGAGTCTGCCGACAAGAGAACAAATGGAAGAGCAAATGAAGAATAATAGGCAAATAAAGAAACATTTGCTCATTTGCTCATTTCAGTAGAGACTTCAGAAGGATACCAGCATCAGGAACAAGTGGATGCTTTATTTTGAATGACATCCTGGATCACGAGTTTGAATGCTTTTTGTTTTGTAAACGAGGCACAGTGTAGGCTAATGCAGAGATCTCAAATAAACTTTTGTTGACAGATGAAGCAGTCAGCTGTATTTGGATCTGATAGCAGCAGAATTGCAAACAGCAAGTAAATAATTTCATAATGCTTTGTCTGTGAATAACGGTTTTAAATGGATAATATATTCAAAACACTTCTTCACATCACAAGCAATAGTGAGTTGGCCTTGAAAGTGTTTACCATGCAATGACCTTAGCCAATCATAATAGTGTCCATTTACTGACAAGCCTTAAAGGTGACATTATTCCCCTTTTCACAAGATGTATTATAAATCTATGGTGTCCCCAGAATGTGTCTGTGAAATTTCAGTTCAAAATACCCCCCAGATCATTTATTATTGCTTGTCAAAGTTGCCCCTTTTTGGGTGTGACCAAAATCGCTCCGTTTTTGTGTGTCCCTTTAAATGCAAATGAGCTGCTGCTCCCCACCTCCGTTCAGAAGAGAGCCGATCTTTACACGAGCTTCGGATACTCCAGCAATAACAAACGTGAATTTCAGTCAAATCTCAGAAATAACCCCCAGCGGAGTGCAGCCTTACAGAGAGACTCAGGAAGGGGTTCAAATACCTGTACGTTTCTGAATGGTTATGAATACACGGATGTAGTTGTTGTGGAGTTGATTAATCTCATCGACTTTGCATGTAGCACTGATTGTCATGTTTAACTTTTACACAAGTTGACAGTTTCCTGAGGTCTTTATAAGACAGCTGTAACATTTTTTGGTAAAATAGTGTTCTATGCTCATCTGTGCAGCCAACGACAGAACAGTTTGCATGCTTTGCTCGAACGTTTGCTATTGCGTTTGAACTGGCTACACTGTTGTCGCTTGCGGAAAACATATAGCGGCACTGTGGGTGGAAACGTCCAGATTAAGGGGCGGTAATATTATAATAATATCCCCTTCCTAGGTCAGAAGGGGAGCGAAATCAGATCGGCTTAATTTTTGACATGTTTGCAAAGAAAGGCTTACCAAAACAAAGTTACTGGGTTGTCACTTTTCACGTTTTCAGGGTTGTAGATGCACAGGGGACCCAATTATAGCACTTAAAAACGGAAAAATCTGATTTTCTTGATATGTCCCCTTAAAAGGAGCCGCTCCTTAAAAACACATCATGTAAGACAGATGGTCAGAATGAGGGTTGAAAGTAATCATTTTTACACACACACACACACACACACACGAGAGAGAGAGAGAGAGAGAGAGAGAGAGAGAAAGACATATATTTGAGAAACATCTTGTTATACATATATTTCTAAGTGTGTGTGTGCGCGCAAAAAACATACCCTTTAACATATCTCAATTAACTAACTGATCGCACCCCCAACTTAAAACATTAACCTAAAATTTGACTAACAATTTCTGCCCAGTTTAGATTAAATGTTTTCATTCTAGCAGTATTCTCTGCAAATCCCTGTGCATTGGTTTTCAGTGAAGATGTAAGCGTCATCAAACATTAAATAATGCTTCATTTCCAAACAATTTCTGCAGGTTGCTAATGAAAAACAACTTTATGAGTGTTTTTAACAATGTTCCTTTGAAATGACTTTATTACAATAAAGCACAGATTATCTTCCATAATGACTAGCCATTTTCAAACTGCAGTGGAAATAGGCTCTACTCTTGTGCGCGACTTCCTGTTTTCGAATGCGCATGCGTCGCGTCTGAACGCGTTGTTGTCTTTGGAGCTCCATCAATTTGATTTATAAATCTTGATTTTATTCTTTAAACTTACAACAAACATTTTCTACTTTACCTCACTGAGAAGCACTACTGCTCAATCCTCATAGTTACAACGCGGACTGTTGAGCAGACGCGTCTCAAGCCTATTAGTGATCCAACGCTGGATACTCCTATAGGTTACGTCCGTGGATCACGGCTGAACGCGTCTTCTCAACACTCACTTACAAACATTTTTCGCCTATCGTGCGTCTACTCTACACCCGTACCACTAAAAAGACGGATTATATCTAAGACTTCAATCATAAATTACAACGCGGACTGTTGAGCAGACTCGTCTCAAGCCTATTACATTTACATTTACATTTACATTTATTCATTTAGCTGACGCTTTTATCCAAAGCGACTTACAATTGCTATATATGTCAGAGGTCGCACGCCTCTGGAGCAACTAGGGGTTAAGTGTCTTGCTCAGGGACACATTGGTTTCTCACAGTGGATTCGAACCAGGGTCTCTCACACCAAAGGCATGTGTCTTATCCATTGCGCCACACCACTCCACTTCACTATTAGTGATCACTATTAGTGATCCAACGCTGGATACTCCTATAGGTTACGTCCGTGGATCACGGCTGAACGCGTCTTCTCAACACTCACTTACAAACATTTTTCGCCTATCGTGCGTCTACTCTACACCCGTACCACTAAAAAGACGGATTATATCTAATACTTCAGTCATAAATTAGTATTAATATTGATAGCATCACTGGTAGCTTCGTTGCTAACTTACTGTCCATCTGTTAAAATGGCGAATATATCAGATGTAAGTAGTCTACCTTTTGGTGCAGGTGAGGACACATTTGAGCTGCACGCACTGCAGTTTGAGCTGGAAGCTGTTGAGAAACAGATCCACGACCTTTTATTGAGACAAGCCGAGCTGATAGACCGGCGGTTAGCTCTTGAAACATCACGCGCCGATGCACACAAATCAGAGATTAACGTTACTAACCCGCGGACTCCGACCTCGTCTACTCCGTGCGTTTCTCAACATAGGTCCCGAGCGTCGAGGTCGCGATCAGCCATGGTCTCGTTCACTCCGGCTCCAACACGCCACCACGAAGCCTGGGTGGTTCCGCAGCGGAAGACGCGAGTCAGGTCTAGACCAAGACTCTCTCCGACCCTCCCGGTTTTCGAGTTATCCACACAAAACCGCTTCTCCCCTCTTCGCGAAACAGAACGCGATGCTGTGATCATCGGCGATTCCATCATTCGGCACGTACGCGCAACGTTAGGTAAAAGTAAGGTGCACAGTCACTGCTTTCCTGGTGCTCGTGTTTCTGAAATCGCTACTCACGTGCCCGAGATTCTGAACGGTGATGAGCGCGTCAGAACTGTTGTCCTGCACGCGGGAGTGAACGACATCAGGATGCGCCCGACGGAGATTCTGAAGAAAGACTTCAGGAATCTGATCGATACGGTACGCAGCACATCGCCTGAAACAACGATCATAGTGTCAGGACCGCTTCCCACGTACCGACTAGGACATGAAAAGTTTAGCAGATTATTTGCGCTAAATGAATGGTTAATGTCATGGTGCAATGAGCAGAAACTGCTCTTTGTAAATAATTGGAATCTGTTTTGGGAGCGTCCTAGGCTTTTCCGTGCCGATGGCTTACACCCAAGCAGATTCGGAGCAGATCTTCTGTCGGATAACATCTCCAAAATGTTAAATACCTTTTGACTAGTAACCAAAAGTCGAAATCATAGTCTCTGCTGCACCAATTTAACTGATACTGTATGTGTAGAATATTGCATAGAAACCGTGTCTATTCCTCGTTTAGTGAGATCAAATAATAAATCTACTGCAAAAATCTAATTGTTATTAAAACAGAAAATGTTGCTATTAGTAAACAAAAACAATTTCTAAAGCTAGGTCTTCTAAACATTAGATCACTCACACCTAAGGCAGTTATTGTAAATGAAATAGTCACAGATAATAGCTTCGATGTAATTTGTCTTACTGAAACCTGGCTTAAACCAAATGATTATTTCGGTCTAAATGAGTCTACTCCATCAGGATACTCCTATAAGCATGAGCCCCGTCTGATTGGTCGTGGCGGTGGTGTTGCGACAATCTATAGAGATATTCTCAATGTTACTCAGAAAGCGGGTTATAAGTTTATTTCGTTTGAAGTACTTGTACTAAATGTTACGCTCTTAGATGTTAGAAAAACATCCCTATTATCTCTAGCCTTGGCTACCGTATATAGACCGCCTGGGCCTTACGCTGATTTCCTAAAAGAGTTTGCAGATTTTCTCTCAGACCTATTAGTCAATGTCGATAAAGCATTAATTGTTGGAGATTTTAACATACACGTAGATAATCCAAATGATGCGTTAGGGGCTGCGTTTACAGATTTATTAAATTCATTTGGGGTCAAGCAAAACGTCACCGGACCAAACGTCAGACAATTAGACAAAACGTCACCGGACCAACTCATCGTCTTAATCATACAGTGCAGCCAGGGCCAAACTGAAGAGGGGCATCAAAAATGCTAAACACCACTACAAAGGGAAGGTAGAAGAACACTTCTCCAACTCCAACCCCCGACGTATGTGGCAAGGTCTCCAGATCATCACAGACTACAGGACCATCAAACCCTCCCCCGCATCCTCTGATGTCCCCTTCCTCAACGAGCTCAACAACTTCTATGCTCGTTTTGAGCGGGGGAACACAACAACTGCAACTAAGGCAGAGGTGACTCCAGACCACCAACCACTGACTCTCTCCCCCACTGATGTAGGAGCGGTGCTGAGCAGGATTAATGTCCACAAGGCTGCAGGTCCTGATGGCATCCCTGGCCGTGTTCTCAGAGCGTGTTCAGTGGAGCTGGCAGGAGTGCTGACGGACATATTCAATCTGTCCTTGGCCCATGCTGTGGTACCGGCCTGCTTCAAATCCACCTCCATCGTTCCGATACCCAAAAACTCCAACCCATCAAGCCTCAACGACTACCGCCCGGTATCCCTCACCCCAATCATCACAAAGTGCTTAGAGCGGCTGGTCCTAGCACACCTCAAATCCTGTCTCCCCCCCACCCTGGACCCCCACCAATTTGCATTCCGTCAGAACAGGAGCACAGAGGATGCAGTCTCCATAGCGCTGCACACTGTCCTCTCACACCTGGACAATAAAAACACCTACGCCAGAATGCTGTTTATAGACTTCAGTTCAGCGTTCAACACAATCATCCCCTCACAACTCATCAGGAAACTCACAGACCTAGGCATCAGTTCCCTCATGTGCAACTGGTTACTGGACTTCCTGACCTGCCGGCCCCAACATGTCCGGCTGGATAACCACTGTTCATCCATCATCACAATGAACACCGGTGTACCACAAGGCTGTGTGATGAGTCCCTTCCTCTACTCCCTCCTCACCCATGACTGCAGACCTGTCGATGGTTCCAACACCATCATTAAGTTTGCAGATGACACCACGGTGATCGGCCTCATTAAAGACAGCAATGAGGCCGCCTACAGGGAGGAGGTGGATCGTCTGGCTGAGTGGTGCGACACCAACAACCTGCTGCTCAACACCGAGAAGACCAAAGAGCTCATCGTGGACTTCAGGAGGAATGCTGACCCACATCCACCCATCCACATCAAGGGGACGGCTGTGGAGCGTGTGAACAGCTTCAAGTTCCTGGGAGTCCACATCTCAGAGGATCTCACCTGGACGACCAGCTGCTCCAAGCTGGTCAAGAAGGCTCACCAGCGCCTCTTCTTCTTGAGGACTCTGAGGAAGAACAACCTGTCCTCAGACATCCTGGTGAACTTCCACCGCTGCACCATCGAGAGCATCCTGACCAACTGTATAACAGTCTGGTACGGGAGCTGCTCTGCCTCGGACCGGAAGGCGTTGCAGAGGGTGGTGAAAGCCGCCCAGCGCATCGCTGGAGCACCACTTCCTTCCATAGAGGACATCTACAGGAAGCGGTGTCTGAGAAGGGCCGGGAAAATCATCAAAGACCCCAGTCACCCAGCACACAGACTCTTCACCCTCCTGCCCTCTGGGAGGCGCTACAGGAGCCTCCGGACTAAGACCACCAGGTACCGGAACAGCTTCTATCCTACAGCTGTCAGACTCCGGAATTCTGCCTCCTGACATCTCACCCACATTAAAACTCATAGACTGAACATACACGCACTCTCACAACCACTGACAACAACCCATAACTGAACATACACACAATGGACAAAAAACCCCAGTATCCTCATACACACTCATACACAGTGGCTGGACCACCACTTACAGCCACATGCACTTTAATATTACTACTGTATAAATTATTCATATATATCTTACTGTAAATACTGTATAGACAACCATGCTGTACAATACAATACAATAATTATAGTTCTACAGCTGTTATTAATACTTGCATATTGTATATTTATAGTCTGTTATAGTCTTTTATTTATATCCATACGTATAACCTGTTCATAGCCTGTACATAGCTTGTACACTTACTACAGTTATAGCCTGTATATACTTATAGTTATAGCACTCATAACATTCCTTCATACCGTGTACATTGTAACATATCTAAAATATATCTATATTTTGTAATATATCTATATTCTTGCTAAAGCACTTCTGGATGGATGCAAACTGCATTTCGTTGCTTGTACTTGTGACGTGCAATGACAATAAAGTTGAATTCTATTCTATTCTATTCTATACACTCGATTTAATTATATCACATGGAACCGATCCAACCGATATAGATATTATACCGCAAAGTGATGAAGTCACTGACCATTACATGGTAACTTGCATATTACGTACTGCTGTAATATGTCATGCGGCGCCGCGTTATCAACCAGGCAGAACAATCCTTCCATCCACCATAGATAATTTCTCAAATTGCTTATCTGATCTGTCTCAGCTGCTGCCTGAACCCAAACAAACAGATGAACTAGAAGAACTAACTAGCACTATGAGCACTATTCTCTCTAGAACATTGGATGTTGTTGCACCTATTAGATTAAAAAAGGTCAGAGAGAAAATTAAAGCACCGTGGTACAACAATACTACGCATGTTCTAAAGAGAGAAACCCGTATTTTAGAGCGTAAATGGAAACAAACTAATTTAGAGGTCTTTAGAATCGCGTGGAAAGACAGTATGTCACGTTATAAAAAGGCCCTAAAAGCAGCCAGGGCTGAGCACCTCCGCAAACTAATAGAAAATAACCAAAATAATCCAAGGTTTTTATTTAACACCGTGGCTAAACTAACAAATAAACAGACGTCACCCGAACAAAATATCCCGTTACAGTTTAGTAGTAATGATTTTATGAAGTTCTTCACTGAGAAAATAGAAAGCATCAGAACCACAATTGTAAACGTTCAATCTTCAATTGCGCCTTATAATTCAGCCTCAATTAACACCCCGCAAGAACAATTACAGTGCTTTACAACTATAGAACAAAGAGAGTTAAATAAACTTATCACTTCATCTAAAACTACAACATGTTTATTAGATCCTATACCAACTAAGCTACTGAAAGAAGTGTTACCTATAGTGGAAGAGCCTCTCCTCAATATTATTAACTCATCTTTATCTTTAGGTCATGTTCCAAGAACATTTAAACTGGCAGTTATAAAACCTCTCATTAAGAAACCACAATTAGATCATAATAACCTAGCAAATTATAGACCCATTTCAAATCTTCCATTTATGTCTAAAATATTAGAAAAAGTGGTGTCCGCTCAATTGTGTTCTTTCTTGCAAGAAAATGATATCTATGAAAAGTTTCAGTCAGGATTCAGGCCGCACCATAGCACTGAAACTGCGCTCGTTAAAATCACAAATGATTTACTTTTAGCTTCTGACCAAGGC
Source organism: Rutilus rutilus (assembly GCF_951802725.1). Lineage (NCBI taxonomy): Eukaryota > Metazoa > Chordata > Actinopteri > Cypriniformes > Leuciscidae > Rutilus > Rutilus rutilus. The sequence goes on from NC_140214.1 coordinate 8,532,864, forward strand.
TGTATCTCAATACTAGTTTTACTTGATCTTAGTGCTGCGTTCGATACTATAGATCACACAATACTCTTAGATCGACTACAAAATTATACTGGTGTTCAAGGACAAGCATTAAGCTGGTTCAGATCATACTTATCTGACCGCTACCATTTTGTCTATTTAAATGGAGAAAAATCGATCATAACTCCAGTAAACTATGGAGTGCCGCAGGGATCTGTGTTAGGCCCTCTATTATTCTCAGTATATATGATGCCACTTGGAAATATTATAAGGAAACATGGAATTAGTTTCCATTGTTATGCTGATGACACTCAAATATATATTTCATCACGGCCAGATGAAAACGCTAAATTATCCAAATTGACAGAGTGTGTTAAAGATATAAAAGATTGGATGACGCGAAATTTTCTTTTATTAAATCCAGACAAAACAGAGGTACTACTTATCGGTTCAAAAAAACGCCCACAAAACCTCTCGCAATACAACTTTAATACAGTAGGATGTCCTGTTACTTTATCCTCTACAGTAAAAGACCTGGGTGTTATACTCGATTGCAACCTGTCTTTCAAAAATCATATTTCATATGTTACAAAAACCGCCTTTTTCCACCTTAGAAACATTGCTAAGCTACGTAATATGCTATCAGTTTCTGATGCAGAAAAGTTAGTTCATGCATTCATGACCTCGAGACTAGATTACTGTAATGCTTTATTAGCTGGTTGTCCTGCATCCTCAATAAACAAGCTACAGTTAGTTCAGAATGCCGCCGCTAGAGTTCTTACTAGATCAAGAAAATATGATCATATAACACCGATTTTATCATCACTGCATTGGTTACCTATAAAGTTCCGTATTAATTACAAGGTATTGCTACTTACTTATAAAGCCCTAAACGGCTTAGCTCCAGTCTATTTAACGGATCTTCTATCGCCCTATAATCCATCGCGCTCTTTAAGATCACTTAATTCAAGGCTTTTGGTCATACCTAGGATATCCAGAACCACCAAAGGAGGGAGAGCATTTTAGCTTATCTTATATTTAGCTCCAAAACTCTGGAATAGTCTTCCTGATAGTGTTCGTTGCTCAGACTCGCTCTCCCAGTTTAAAACTAGATTAAAGTCGCATCTCTTCAGCCAGGCATTCATATAATATTTTTAATCTTACAGTTCAAATTACAATCCGGCCTCTAGTTAATAAATGCCAGAGGAGAACTGGCCCCCGACTGAGCCTGGGTTCTCCCTAGGTTTTTTTTCTCCATTGGGTCACCTGATGGAGTTTTAGGACACCAGTAGGTCACTTGATGGAGTTTTTCGGTTCCTTGCCACTGTTGCCTTTGGCTTGCTCAGTTGGGGATATTCTGGGGATATCTAATTTGATTTTATCAATAAATTCCACTAGAAACAAACCTTGTTGTATTATTTTAATTTAATACTGTGAAGCTGCTTTGATACAATCTGTATTGTTAAAAGCGCTATACAAATATACTTGACTTGACTTGACTACTCTTCAGTAACTATGATAATAAGACTAAATCTGTCTCCGCTGTGCATAATGTAAAGTCATATATTTTGGAGAAAGTTGCCCTCTTCTATGCTAGAAAATGTTGTCCTTGATACTTTCTAGTACCTCTTCCTCGAAAACTTCTGATAGAGTCAAAGCGAGTGAGAGAAAGTTTTTAGTTGAAATGTAGTTTTAGGGAGTCATAACCCCTTGAAAAAAACTGAACCTGTATCAGCAGTATGGTAATGATCTGTCAGTTTGTTTACACTTGGGCAGCATTTTGGGATGTACTCTATGATATAAAATGTGGCTTAAGGGAAGCCACCAGGGCTTGTTTTTTATTTATTTATTTATTTCAGATTAAGTTTCAACTTTGCTCAGCTGGCCTCAGCACTGTTTATTACCTGCATACACACACACACACACACACACACACACACACACACACACACACACACACACACACACACACACACACACACACACACACACACTTCAGCTTCAGCCTGGCTAAAACGATCTGGAAGCTCAGGAAGTTCTCCATGATTGCTGAGAATTACATCAGGATTCTTACTCACATCTTTTCTTCTATGGAAACTGTAATTGTGTCCCCCTGGTACTGTGCCCTCAAACAGCCACACATATAATTGAATTTGGAATTTTTATCTAATAATATGACATTTCCTCATCTGAATTAGCTGAACTCAGGTTGAGGATTCAGGAGAGTTCAGGTTAAACTCTCAGGATTTATGCACTCTTTAGAAAATAAAGTACTGTAATGGTAACATACCGCTAATACTTTCATATACAAATAAATGTACAATAAAACGTAATTCAGCAATTGATAAAAAGTGACAGTAAAGACATTTATAATGTTACAAAAGTTTTCTACTTTAAATAAATGCTGTTCTTTTGGAATTTCTGTTCGTAAAAAATCTAAATTCAAAATGTATCATGGTTTAAAAAAAAAAAAAAATCAGCATATTAGAATGATTTGTGAAGAATCACACTGAATACTGAAGTAATAATGCTGAAAATTCAGCTTTGTCATCACAGGAATTCATTATAATTTAAAATATATTAAAATAAGAAACAGTTAATATTTTAACAATATTTCACAATACTTTTGTTTGACTATTTTTGATCAAACAATTGTAGCCTCGATGAGCATTATAGAATTAGGGACCCCAAACTTTTGAACGGTAGTGCATGTACCTACAAATACCTCAAAACATGCCATGATATTCCTAAATAAAGGTACACGGTATGTTTTTGTTAGTGTAGTAGAGTCTCTTAAGCCCTAATTGTTTTCTGTTGTTTATTGCATCAGTCCTGCAAAACTTTCAAAAGTTGACTGACAGTCAAAACTTTATCATGAGTCATGTGCTGTACTGCCTACCAATGGACAGGATGTGAATTGCAGGCGCTGAATCTATAAAAGCACTTGCACACTAGTTCTACCAGAAAGACTCGGGGGGCAAAATTACGTAATGAAGGCAAGGCAAGGCAAGGCAAGGCAAGTTTATTTATATAGCACATTTCATACACAATGGCAATTCAAAGTGCTTTACATAGAATAAATAAAAATAATAGAAAGAAATAAAAAGAAATAAGAATAATTAAAACAGTTTAGAAAAAATAAATAAAATACAGTACAGTACAAACAGTCGGACGAACAGCGGCACAGTGCTCATTCAGTAAATGCACAGCTAAACAGATGTGTGTTTAGTCTGGATTTGAATGTGACTACTGTAGAAGCACATCTGATCTCTTCTGGAAGCTGGTTCCAGCTGCGGCTGGCATAATAGCTAAAAGCGGACTCGCCATGCTTAGGGTGAACCCTTGGTATTTCTAGTTAATGTGATCCTAATGATCTGAGTGATCTGTTGGGTTTATATTCAGTGAGCATATCTGAAATGTATTGAGGTCCTAGGCCATTGAATGATTCATATACCAGTAATAATACTTTAAAATCAATTCTAAATGTAACTGGGAGCCAGTGTAAAGACCTGAGGACTGGTGTGATATGTTCATATTTTCTGGTTCTGCTCAGAATCCTGGCGGCAGCGTTCTGTATGAGCTGCAACTGTCTTATGGTCTTTTTGGGAAGGCCAGTGAGGAGTCCATTACAATAATCCATCCTGCTGGTGATGAAAGCATGAACAAGTTTCTCTAAGTCTTGTCTGGAAACAAAGCATCTAATTCTTGCAATATTTTCAGATGATAGTATGCTGATTTAGTTATTGCTTTGACATGACTACTGAAACTAAGGTCTGACTCTAGTGTCACACCAAGATTCCTGACTTGATTTTTTGTTGTTTGACCCCTAGCGTCAAGGGATGCGTTCACCTTGAGAACTTCATCTTTGTTTCCAAATGCAATGACTTGTTTACTTTGTTTACCTGAAGAAAGTTTTGGCACATCCAACTGTTGACTTCATCAATGCATCGGCACAGGGAGTCAATGGGGCTGTAATCGTTAGGCGATAGGGCTAAGTAGAGCTGTGTGTCGTCTGCATAGCTGTGGTTAGCAATTTGGTTCTTTCTCATTATTTGGCTCAGTGGAAGCATATACAGGCTGAACAGGAGTGGCGCAAGAATTGAGCCTTGAGGGACTCCGCATGTCATGGATGTCCATTCAGACTTATGGTCTCCTATACTCACATAATAACCTCTCCCGAGTCCCATCTAAGTATGACCTGAACCATTTTAGGACTATCCCAGAAAGCCCCACCCAGTTTTCCATCCTGTCAAGAAGTATGTTATGATCGACAGTGTCAAATGTAGCACTGAGGACGAATAGTACCAGCACTGATAATTTGCCTGAATCGGTATTTAAAGGTACAATATGCAAGAATTTTGCATTAAAATATCCCATAATCTCAAGGCCAGTGTTATATATTTTGTTAAGTTGATTACTTACAATATCCCAAATGTTTCCAACTATTTTTAAATCGTGAGAAAATTGCGATTTTAACCAAGGAAACGGGGCGTTAGAGCAGGGGGGAGCTGGGAGTCGCCAGTCAATTGCGTCATATCCGCGTTGCACTCGGTTTCCGCTCGTACTGCGTGGAGTCCTGGACAAATGCGGAAGTTGTAGTTGTAGCGTCTATCAAGCAACAAACGTTAGCTTGTTTCGTGCTGTCGTTATGGAACACAATTATTCTTTACCGATTGCAGCTGGTTCTGTCGACAAAGCATGCTTAATTTTATATTTTCCAAATGTAGCATTCGGTAATAGTTATGTTTATGTAAGGGAAGTATTATTGCTTTAGATTTGTGTTTAGTTTATTGACATTGTTTATCACGTCTGGTGTTTATGGCCATGTAAATAAATATTGCATGTGTTATACATAAAGATTAATCAGTATTTTGGCAAATGATGTGGGTATGTTCGAATGTACTTTTACAACAATTGTTTAGAACACGTAAAACTGCGCAGCGTTATCACAACAATGAATTCGACATACAGTAACATGTATGATAACCAATTTAGTATTAAACGTTACTTTTCTTGCGGTTAATTCATTTTAATGAAATAAAAGTGTGATGAGGTTCAAGAGTCAGGAAGGAAGAAGACAGAGGTCGGCGTGACTGGGACTCGTACTTTATTAAAATAAAGCAAAACAAACAAAAGTCGTGCACAACGCGCATTCACTGTGGCAACCGCGACGGCACAAAACAGTTCAAAGATGAGAGCTCGGATCCACCGGTTTTCTTTCTCTGCGTCCAATTTTCTCTTCAGTCTCTCTCTCGTTCCAGCGCGCGGCTTATAAGCGGTCTCTCCACGCGGATCACTGCAATAAGACACAGGTGTTCGTCATTTGCACTTGACCTACTTGCTCGTCTCTTCTCTCTCCCATTACAGACCGTGCTGAACCACGCCCCCCTCGCCACAAAAAGCATGTCATTATAAAAAAAGAACTTAGCCTCATCCATGAACATGATTTAAAACGACAGTTCCCATCATTCCACGCTCCTTCACATCGTCATCAAGCTACGCTGTTGTTGTTGTTTGGAATGTAGCGCCCTCTAGCGGCAAAAAATTCTTGCATATTGTAGCTTTAAGCGAATATCGTTTATTATCTTTATGAGCTCTGTGCTGTGGTGCGGTCAGAAACCAGATTGAAAATTGTCAAAGTATCCATTCGAGCATAAGAATTTGTTCAGCTGATTGAAGACAACTTTTTCAATGATCTTGCCTATGAAAGGAAGATTTGAGCTTAATATGGTCTTATCCAGATTGCTCTTTTTCAGGAGGGGCTTGACAACTGCAGTTTTCAGGGAGTTTGGAAAACTCCCAGAGAGAAGTGAGGCATTTACCACTTCTAGAAGATCTGCTTCTAAACTGTTTAACACACTTTTGAAAAAAAGATATGGGAAGTGTGTCAAGAGCGCAGGTTGATGTTTTAAGGTGCTGTACGGTTTCTTCCAAAATTTTGCCATTAATTTCTTTGAAATCAGACATAGTAACTACTTTCTCAGGTGGTCTGATCTGTCTGACCCCAGCGCAACTCAAGGATGTGCTGATCACCTTTCTGATATTATTGATTTTCTCAGAGAAGAAAGAAGCAAACTCACTGCACTTGCTGTCTGAGAGCATTTCACTGGGAATCTGGCTTGGGGGGTTTGTCAGTCTCTCTACAGTAGCAAAAAGAGTGCGTGTGTTGTTTAAATTGCTGTTTATAATATTTGAGAAGAAAGTCTGTCTAGCTTTGCCTAGTTCCATATTGAAAGCATGAAGGCTGTCTTTATAGATGTTATAATGGACTACAAGTTTTGTCTTCTGCCACATGCGCTCAGCTTTTCTGCATTGTCTTTTCATATTTTGCACAGCTGTAGAGTTTCTCTAAGGTGCTTTTTGTCTACCACTCGTCTTCCTGACTTTCACAGGAGCAATATCATCAATTACACTTTTAACTTTTGAGTTAAAAGAATCAAGGAGAAAATCAACAGAGTCAGCAGATATGCTTGGTGTTAAGGATATAGCCTTCATAAATAGTACACTAGTGTTCTCATTTAAAGGAACACTTCGACTTTTGGGGACTTTAGCTTATTCACCGTATCCCCCAGAGTTAGATAAGTCCATACATACCTTTTTCATCTCCGTGCGTGCTGTAAGTCTGTTTGATGCACCCACCGCTAGCCTAGCTTAGCACAAAGACTGGATGTAAATGGCTACAGCTAGCATACTAATCCCAATAAGTGACAAAATAACGCCAACATTTTCCTATTTACATGTTGTGATTTGTATAGTCACAGTGTGTACAAATAACAAGGTCATATGAGACACAGCCATTTTTTAAACGTTTAAATACTGGTAACTATTTTCTCAGAAGGCGAAGCACTGCTACTTGGGCGGAGTGATTAGCGCAGCCCCCGGGAAGCGCCGTTCCGTCAACAAAACCAACGTGACTAACTAGCTAGTAGCGAACGTGATTCGTGATCATGGCTGACTTTGAGGAATTGTCAGAGGATTTTTATTTGGTATCAAACCAAGATCCAGAACCATATCGTTTTGAGCCAGAATACACAGACGAGGAGTTACAAACTTTGGAAGCTGATAGACAAGATGCCGAACAGACTGAGGTCGAGGGGAGAATCAGAACGGGAGTAGCCTACTATTTCACAAACAAGGTCACTGTTTCTCAAAAATGAAAACTGCCCATCCCCCCCTCCAATTCATTAGCAAGTTGAAGGCTACAGTCCTGAAAGTTACCTTTAGCACCGCTTATTTGTTACTGGGGCGATAGGGTGCGTTTGTGACAACACAATACTAACATTACAGGGGATACATGGAGCCCGGGAACAACTGTAATAGTAGTGAGCACCCTATTCATGTAATAGTGTCACTAAGGTTACATTACATCTAGCTAATGGCACTGTAACAGTAGGCTAGTCATCTAAAAACATAACGGAACACTTACCGCAGCCGCAGGTGATCCACTTTGTCCTGTCTTTACTATCGATGGGATGGCCGTATCCTTCAGCACACGTTTCATGGTCCGTGTGGCAAATTAAATTTTTTCAAAATAGTCGTCCTCAGTGAAATGTTCTGAGCAAACGCGATAGTCCTTGATGATGTCTACAGGTGTGTTTGGATCTATATCCAGAGCAAGTAGCCATTGATTGGGGGTGGTGTGGCGCAATGGATAAGACACATGCCTTTGGTGTGAGAGACCCGGGTTCGAATCCACTGTGAGACACCAATGTGTCCCTGAGCAAGACACTTAACCCCTAGTTGCTCCAGAGGCGTGCGACCTCTGACATATAGCAATTGTAAGTCGCTTTGGATAAAAAGCGTCAGCTAAATGTAAAATGTAAATGTGATTCATCAGGTCAGCGTTTTTGGTTGGAATTATATGAAACATCATGGTATTACCTGGTCTCCCCTGTTTATTGTCGCAGCTCTTTACAATACAGCGAACACCCATGATTGTAAACTTTGCATTTACTATCTAGTAATTGCTGACTCTATTACTCCAACTCTGAGCGAACTCTCTGCTCCTCACCACGGCGCTTCTCGGGTGCTGCGCTAATCACTCCGCCCAAGTAGCAGTGCTTCGCCTTCTGAGAAAATAGTTCCCAGTAGTTAAACGTTTCAAAAATGGCTGTGTCTCATATGACCTTGTTATTTGTACACACTGTGACTATACAAATCACAACATGTAAATAGGAAAATGTTGGCGTTATTTTGTCACTTATTGGGATTAGTATGCTAGCTGTAGCCATTTACATCCAGTCTTTGTGCTAAGCTAGGCTAGCGGTGGGTGCGTCAAACAGACTTACAGCACGCACGGAGATGAAAAAGGTATGTATGGACTTATCTAATTCTGGGGGATACGGTGAATAAGCTAAAGTCCCAAAAAGTCGAAGTGTTCCTTTAAGCATCTCGAAGCATGAGAAGCAACGAGAAACGATGAACGAAGCATACATTTATTAACTGCCCAGCAAGCAAATATTGTGATATAAAGTTCTTTGGCGTAGGCCCCATCCATAACTCGCAATCCGAGGGTAACGGAATCTGCATTTCCTGCCTGAAGACGAAGGCAGGGGCGCAGCCGACCCCTGGGAGGAATGGACAGGGACCATCCTGGTGGTGGTGGGGAGGATGGAGAGGAATGTTAACGTCAGCATCTGCGAACTCAGACATGTGTACCGATCTTTTATACTACGAGTATTAGAACACGATTGGTTAGATGAGAAAGTAATAAGTGACGTAACAATTGAGTCTTCCTGGCAGAACTTACGCTAAAGCTTCCATATCTGAAAATTTATTTCTTTAATGTTTGAATTCCAAAAATGTACTTTCTTTCTGCTTAAGACCACAAACGGATCAATCTTTCAAGCAACATAAAAGTAGTCCCTATGACTCGTGCTCTATATTCCAAGTCTTCTGAAGACATATAGATTTGTTTAAGAAACAGATTAAACATTACTGAACATATTAACATCCTTGGCATGTCTCCACGACTTGTTCACAGGAGTAAAGATGAGTAAATGTTTCTTATGAGCTTAATCTTTTGAATGAATCAGTTAATTGATCTGGTCTGAAATGATGTAGAAGGACAAATACAAAGACAAAGCATACTCTGTATGATAGAGATTGATTTGCATGTGATGATTAACTCAGTCTTTTTATTAAAAAGTTGGTCACTGCAACATTGAGATCTTTATGTTTCTCTGTGTAGCCTATATTGGCCACAGAAAAAAAAAAAAAAAAACACAGGCTTCAGGCTTTTCTGTCTGGTGTTAAAATATATACTAGACTATAACCTGCCCCACTCCATCAGAGCCAGTGGAATTGATTATCTTTGTGTGAACTGACCCAGTAGCAGACCAACCAAGCAAGTGAGCAGGTATGTAGGCCAACCTGGCAATTATCTGAGAAGTTCAGACTCTCTCTCCTTGTTCAGCTTTCTCTCTATTATTTTGGGTATATTCTCCTCCAGATGTCTTTAAGAGTGGGATTTTAAAGCCAGGAGAGGCTCGGTTCTGAGAAAACTGTGGGAGAGAGTGGTAAAGTGATCTCAAAACAACAAAAGCCGTACTATAAACTTGTTTTCTAACAGGCACTTTAACTTGATCGTTCTCAAGTTGTGTGTAAACCAGAATGCTCCTTGGAAGGACAGCACTATGAAGTACCACAGTAAATAATTTAGACTCATGGAGGTCTATCATTTTTATAATTATTAATTTTGTGGCAACGAACAGAACGCCATAGAGACTGTCAACAGACCTTAGATACAGAACCCAGAAAATTCCTTATAAACAACCATGAGATGGCAGCAAAGGCTTGGCTAAAAATGAAAAATTTCCATCAGAATATTTAACAGCTTCAAATCTGCATTTGTTTCTAGAAAATCAACAACATATAGCCTAATTAATAGCAGCATTTCATTTTATTGTAATTAACAAAAAAGACCTTTTTGACCTTTGACATTTTTGTTCTCACAGTCAGAGTTAGTATGGCATAAAACAGCAAAATAATGACTAAAATGTTCCAGTTGTTTGCCACACATGTATTTTATTGTCATACGTAAGCTCATTGTAAACAGTCAGCTTTGGTGCTTGAAATTCATCAGATGTTACTGTGATCAAAACCAGCTGAACTCTTCTTTAAACATGACTTTATTATGAATACAATGCAACAAGTCATGGAAACAACTCTCCTGCTGAGAGAGATGTATAAAGGAATAGCTGGCAGTATGAGACATTTAAGAACAAACTGTAGGCCTAAGTGGGTAATTGGAAATATTATCAGAAACAAATTAGGATTAATAAATGTCTTTAGTAAATTTTAGCAACCAAACTTCTAGATAGAGTTAGCCTAGTAGTATTAAATAAGGCAAGCAGAGCTATTATTGCTCACTTTGGTTTCATCCCAGTGTCCCGAGTCGTTTGAAACTGTTCATCAAAAAGATTAATTTACAGATTCTTACAGTGAAGATTTCAAATGACATATTTCGCCAGTAGGTGGCAGCAAACGATCGACATGAATTTGCCTGTCTGCAAATGTGTAGTTTTTATTTGTATACTATTTCATCCATTGTGTAAACTGCTAAATGTATAAAGACATACAAACAAATGGCAAAGACTGCGAATTGTGCAATCGACAATTTCGTTTGGGTTGAGGTTTGTTCAAATCATTCAACACTGATTATTAGGATTGCCTAAGTAAACTTTGGCATATTGCTTGCCATGAATATTTGTGCTACGAGCATTATACCTAAAGATCGGCTTGTTGAGGTGGTGCTAAATTATCCAAGATTTGTCTAGCGAAAAACATGCTAGAAAAAGAAAATCCCATAGATTTACATTGGGGGGGGGGGGGGGGGGGGGGGGCATTTGGACCAGAATAGCATACATAATTGAGGATTGACTCTTTAGACTTGGGTGACTACCCAAATAGAAACATGCTAAAAACACTTACCTTAGCAACAGCAAAGACCTGCTAACTATACAAAACACTATAGCATTGTGGGAAACACAAGCACCACTCACTTTGTCTCTGTGACATATCACTGGAAGGTGGAAAAGTCAAAGTAAGCAAGAAACTTGTATTTCAAAGTGTTCCTGAAGACACTGCACAAAATATTTTGAGGGATTTTCATTCTGTCAGCAGGGTCAAGGCACTCTTAATGTGGAACGCAATGAATCAGTGAAGAGCTCGCTGATGCGGATAAATAACAGCAATGGTCAATTTAGTCTAGCGAGAAAGGAATGTTTAATGGAGACAGAAGAATGTCTGAAAGACATGAACCACAAATACAATAAAATAACGTTTGGACTCGCTCTTAAGAACCCAAATAAGAACCGTATGACATTTTATTTCTGCCCGGTGGCTCCACAAACACGAGAGGAATCTCAGATGTGGAATATAGCGCTGTTGACGTTGGACGGTCACATTGTCACACTATTAACCACCATCCATCTGGAGGTGGGAAGAGATACGCTTCAGATCTTCCTACAGCCATCATTGCTTTGAAAAATAAATACACAGGCTGACACGTTGTCGCATTGAAGCTTTTGTTTTATGGGGAATCTGCCTGGTATCAATCTGTTGGGGGAAGATAGCGGAAGCGGATGTGGGGTGTTCTGAGCACACAGGACAAAGAGGATGCGCGTCGCATGCTGACCAGATTTCATCAAAGTGAGAGACGTGCTGCAGGGCCTTTATGTCACATAAAAGAGATAAGCTTCAAACAGACCAATCTGAAGCTGGGCTGCAGGCCTCCATGTGGGGTGTGGAACGTCAGGTTTAAACCATGAAGCAAGCATATAGTTCTCTGTAGAGTGATGGAGAAAGTTTGAGCATTACTGTGATGGAATCAGACGGGTAATATTTTATTTTGACATAAAGCTTAATACTGTACGATTATCATGGTATTGATTGAAAGAATATTGTGGTAGTGTCCAAATCCATTACCATGGTATGTGATGCAAGAGGACAATAAAAGTTGGACAATGATATTTGTTAAAAAAGGAATAACAATGGTTAATTGAAGAGAATTGAGAATGTGAGATCTCGTATAAGAAAGAAGTGAAGTACAGTACTTATATCTGGCATCATTCTAGATGTCAAGTGTGATTTTTTTAGGTTAATAATGCTGTTAATGTTGAGGTGAAAAGGACTTTTACATCTGCATAAACCAAGAAAACAATATGAATCACTTAATACAATAAGCAATCAAACATAAATGATAATGGAAATGCATATAACTTGCATAACTTATACATTTGTAAAAATAGGAAGTTATTAAAAGCTTATAATAATAAGTAATAATAAATAATAAATGTAATTTTCTATATTCAGCCACTGTTTGAGTATTTGCCAGTTTAATTTGGTCCAGGCTGTGTTTCATGAAAACAAAATGAGTGAATATAAAACCCTGTTTCTTAATGTAGAAATTGCCCATCTGCTGTACCGAGTGTGGGGTGTGTGCATGTGTTTTTGGATGGGATAAGATGCTATTTTAGCTCCAGAATGAGAGATGCGATTTTCTCTCTCTCTCTCTCTGCAGAGAGGAGCTCACAATATAAATTATGTCTGTTTCAGTAATCAACCTCCACAATTGGGTAAAATTAACACAGACACACCTGATCAGCAGGGAAAGAGAGAAAAACAGCATGAGCCAAACATGTCGAGAGAGACAGAGATAGAGAGAGAGAGAAAGAGAAAGAGAGAGATGTAGAACAAATGAGATTAGGCAGAATAATCAATGAGACACTGATACTGATCCCTGAGCGGATTCACTGGCATGGACAGATTGGCACAATTAGACAGGAAAGGGCTGATGATATCATAAGTTGTGTAGAGGGCACAGATGGGCTCTACCCAGGAGACAAGAAGGTGAGAGGAAAGAAAACATTGGAACAGGCCCTCATAACTGAGATGAAAGCATCTGAAAAAGGTTGATGTGTGTTAGTTTATGGCTTTCAACATTAAAAGAGGGAAAACAGTGTCAATCTAACTGGTTCTCACACCTGTATTGAATAGACTAAATAATATTATAATTAAAAGTTCAGAATGGGGTGGTATGTTCTTCATAGTATGACATCCACAGGATGCATACAATACATTTATTGACAGCTACATGACATCACAACTTTTTGGAAGCTTTTTTTCCTCACCAGAAAGATGCGAGCGTGAAATCCCGGAGTGGATCCACAGCAGAGTGATTACTGCAAAAAATCTCTGTCGCCTCCCCTCCCCTCATCTCCACTTATTTACAATGCTCCGGATCTGTTTTTAGTATGTCCGCTGCTAGTGTCATGCTAATCTTTAGACTTTGGCTGTGTCCGAAATTGCCCACTATACCCTCATTCACTATTCCCTACATTAGTCCTCTAATATAGTTCACTTAAGGGAGTGAATGAAAAGTGAGTGAGGGAATTTGGACTCTGGCACTGAATCAAAAATCGAATACTTCCCTATTATATATAGTATGTGAAAAACAGTATGGCAAATGAGTAGTACTTAGCAAACTGGAAGCTCCAGTAGTAAGATGGTGAAATTTAATCTTGAAGTCTGTTATGGAAACTATGTATAAACCTTAATTAAACAATTTAATAATCAATGTTTATATGATGAACATTTAATTTAGGCTTTTATTCACATAAACATTGATCAGCAAACATAAACAGAAGCTCAACCGAACCTGCTTGACACACAGGAACAAACCTCTTGCTGGAGCTCAAACGTGCTGAGTAACATGAGAATGAACCTCATTGGTTCTTGCTGGAGCTCAAACGTGCTGAGTAACATGAGAATGAACCTCATTGGTTCTTGCTGGAGCTCAAACGTGCTGAGTAACATGAGAATGAACCTCATTGGTTCTTGCTGGAGCTCAAACGTGCTGAGTAACATGAGAATGAACCTCATTGGTTCTTGCTGGAGCTTAAACGTACTGAGTAACATGAGAATGAACCTCATTGGTTCTTGCTGAAGCTCAAACGTGCTGAGTAACATGAGAATGAACCTCATTGGTTCTTGCTGGAGCTTAAACGTACTGAGTAACATGAGAATGAACCTCATTGGTTCTTGCTGAAGCTCAAACGTGCTGAGTAACATGAGAATGAACCTCATTGGTTCTTGCTGGAGCTTAAACGTGCTGAGTAACATGAGAATGAACCTCATTGGTTCTTGCTGGAGCTTAAACGTGCTGAGTAACATGAGAATGAACCTCATTGGTTCTTGCTGGAGCTTAAACGTGCTGAGTAACATGAGAATGAACCTCATTGGTTCTTGCTGGAGCTCAAACGTGCTGAGTAACATGAGAATGAACCTCATTGGTTCTTGCTGGAGCTCAAACGTGCTGAGTAACATGAGAATGAACCTCATTGGTTCTTGCTGGAGCTCAAACGTGCTGAGTAACATGAGAATGAATCTCATTGGTTCTTGCTGGAGCTCAAACGTGCTGAGTAACATGAGAATGAACCTCATTGGTTCTTGCTGGAGCTTAAACGTGCTGAGTAACATGAGAATGAACCTCATTGGTTCTTGCTGGAGCTTAAACGTGCTGAGTAACATGAGAATGAATCTCATTGGTTCTTGCTGAAGCTCAAACGTGCTGAGTAACATGAGAATGAATCTCATTGGTTCTTGCTGAAGCTCAAACGTGCTGTCCGAGCAATCTGTTTCCCACAATTGATGTGTGAGTTGATGAATGTTTATATGTGCCTAAATTCAATCTGTTCATCATATAAAGCAATCGAATTCATTTGGATTAATTTTACAATCTCTTTATGAACATTTTGAAGCGTCAATGTGGTAGTTGTGTAGCTGTCAATGGAGGGACAGAAATCTCTCAGATGTCATCAAAAAGATCTTCATTTGTGTTCTGAAGATGAATACAAGTCTTACGGGTTTGGAACGACATGAGGGTGAGTAATTCATTTTTGGGTTAACTATCCCTTTAAATTAGGTTGATAATAATATAGCCTTCATATACATTATGAAAATGTAAAACAGAAACATCTTCACTTGTGGTCTCAAGATGTTTGGACCCCAATGTTTATGAAAGTACCAAAACTGACCAAAGCTGTTTTGGTTATATAATGGTTTGCTCTTAAATATAATGTTTTTTTTTTTTTTTTTTTTTTTGAAATCAGGCCAATTTAAGAAAAATATTTTTAGAGAAAGATTCAAAGAACTTGGGTATCATCTCATGTCTGTGTGTTATAAGTGTGTGAACAAAATAAACACGACAGTTGTTTTCAAAATCTTTTGATCTATATAATTGACACAAGGGTTTTTCTTTTTAAAGAACATACAACAACAATGGACAGATCATTTCTTCAGTCTCTTCAAAATGTTTTACTTTCAACCTTAAACACAAACTCCCCATTATTGTTCATTTAAAAACAAACTAACAAAAATAATAAACTATATACCAGAATGCATTTTTTTTTTTTTTTCATCTCAGCACATTTTGACAATATCAGCAACATTCATCAGTAAGGATGTGGAAAGTGGCAGTGCCACCATTACGCCATTGCACCTACAGGTGGGACTGTTTTCCTGACCTGGAGTCAGACCACTAACTGTCAAAGATTTAACAAATGTGCTAAAGACAGTTGAGACTGATTTCAAAGCATATCACTCTACAGATAGTTAGTGAATTGTGCCATGGCACGGGTCCTTTTCTTCAACCACATCTGATGCAATCGATCAACAAAACAATCCATAACACTGCCTGTGGGATATTTCTCTGTTATCGACCCCTGGTCATGATGTAGTCATGCGGACGTGGTTGTGTGCGTCATGCAAAGTGCAGCATTTCTAGCTGAAAGAGTAGGGGTGTTGTTCTCCATCTTAATGACCCGGTCAGATCTGTCCACCACTGTATAGTGGCTGGAAAATGGCAACCTTAATCCTCATTCAGGGCAGTTACGTCACTTCCTGTAACCTCTACAAACGCAAAGTTTATTAATAGAGCGGAAAAAAATATGCTCTTCTCAGGTTTGGTCAAAATGCGTCATTCTCTCTTAGGCCTGAAACTCTATGCAAGTACGAGAACGCAAATGCTTCTAGCTATGCTCAGTTGAATGACTTCCTAATCCACGTAACCATATATATCGTACCCTAGCCTGTGATCGGCATGCTGCGCGATTATAAAAGCTTCTGTTATCCCTCCTCCTCCCCAGCACCACCTGCAGAGATCTCAGCTGCAGCGTAGCAGATCTACGCCAAAATCAGGCATATGTATATTCCATGCCCCGTGCCAATAAATGCTGGTTGAAATAATCCACTCCGAGAGTTGTCAGGACTGAAATGTTTTTAATAATGTAAGAGAAGCAAACTGATGATCTACTATCATGGCGGAGCAACAGTTTGAAGTGAATTCTAGCTGAGCAAGCTTGTTGAAGTCAAACTCTCAACATATTTATAGCTACCTGGACACGCAAATATCCAAAGGTAACTCTATCGCCCCCTTGAGTACTAAGGTGTGCTATCGCTACATCGCACGCAAAAACACACATTAGTATGCATGATGGCATGTTATTTGCATTTACATACTTGCATAGAGAATGATTCTTGCCTACAACTGACGGACTTTCATTGGTAAATGTTACGCAAACGGTTTTAAAAAACACCATTTTTCACATCAACATTGTGTGCGGGCCATAAACAATCCAACTTGAATAGTCCGCTGATGAATAGCAGGGTGTGGGGCTGGGAAATATTTGAGACACACATACAAAATGTGACTCACTGAACTAATCTGATCTGACATGGATGCAGCATGTATTGAGTACACGTGTAGTTTCGTATTGTGAGTTCTTACAACGCTTTCTCTGGAGTACACTCACACATAACACACACATCTCTATGAGGTTTGAATCAATATCAAATTAACAATGTCCAGAAACCCCTCCACGTCCCTCTGGTTTCGAGTCTTTCATTCTCTGGCTTGTCTTTTCCCGCGTGTAAAATCCCTTTCTGAGATGACGATCATTATATATCTGTCCCACGGATTAGAGCACATCGTTTCGTAAAATGTGCCCGTCTCTTTCTCATTGCTGGTGCATTAACGTTTCATTCCATATATTGCTCTAGTGCCGTTGAGGGTCTTCAAGGATATACTGAAAATGTGACTGTGGTTAGTAGACGTTTATTTACATCCAGAGTAAATACATGTTGGGCTTTCTTTAGGATGGCCCCCGAAACCCATTTGTGAAGCGGAGTGCGGAAACTATTACAATAAAGGAGAGAGAGAGAGAGAGAGACAGAGAAGGAGTGAGACAGCTGGTCTTCACAAAACAAGACTCAGTCAATCTTGTTTTCATGATTAGAAAGCTTTAAAACAAAGGAGAACACACTGTTCTTTCATTTGCTTTGATCGAGTGTTGAAGGACATCCTCAAGCTTTGAGACGTCTTATCTTCATGGGTCTTAATTAATAAATAAATATAACCTAAAATATTTTTTGAATAAGGAAAAACCTTCATGTTTTGTTTGTTGGGGTGGGTTTTCATAGCTATTGTTATAGACATCATTGAAGCATTCTCAGAGACCTTTTTCACCACAGACATAAAGACAAGCAAAAGACCAGCTCTAGGGGTGTCATATATCAAATAAGAGACAAAAAAAGTACACAGATCTAAGAATATTATTCCATGGTGTTCTTATTCAAGACAAAAAAGTGATGCATTCGCCGGTTTCTGTTGATGTTTGTATGTTTGTTTTGGCAATGTGACTAACCCCGCCCCTCCACAATCTAACCCTGTCCTGTACTCAGTCCCAGTTGGTGGAAATGCCTGTCAATTATCGCCTAAGCAGGACTGTGACCAATGAGAGAAGGTAGAGGCTGACGCAGGGAAGGTTCTGGCTGCTTTTTCCATTCACCACCTTCTTGATCCCCGGCTGATAGGCGTACACTTTGGGTTTGTCCGTGTTTGGGGCAATTAAACGCGGACCACGGGAACATTGTTCATCGACACACATTCCACTTCCTGAACCGCTGATATCATCACCTAAAGATGAGAAAACAATGAGCTAAAGTGAGACGGAGTTCAGGAACGTTCCACAGGAATGACCAAGCTACATTCCAGGGTTGGAGAGTAACTAACTAAAAGTAGCAACGCTTTTAAAGTTAACTACATTTTTGGATCCTGAATGTAGACTTTTAAATTAGTTTTAAATTTGATTCATTTTAGAGAAAAAGTTCATTTTAATGAACCTTAAAAAAAAAACGGTAACACTTTACAATAAGGTCTCATTTGTTAACACTAGTTAATGTACTAACTAACATGAACTAACCATGAGCAATACATTTCCTACTCTATTAGTTCATCTTTGTTAACATTAGTTAATAGAAATCCAGCCGTTCATTGTTTGCTCATGTTAGTACATAGTGCATTAACTAATGTTAACAAATACAACTTTTGATTTCAATAATGTATTACTAAATGGATTAAAAAATTAACATTAACAAAAATTAATAAATGGTGTTGAAGTGCAGTTCATTATTAGTTCATGTTAACTAATGTAGTTAACTAATATTAACCAATGAAACCTTATTGTACAGTGTTACCAAGTCAGTCAATTAGTATCACTTCTTTTGTAGCAAAATAAGTAGTTTTCAGTTCTGTTAAATTAGGATTTTTTTGGTGTATTAGACAGTACTTACTGGTGTCCTGGAAGTCCACATCATTTCCATTGATGGCATACTTCAGTCGGTTGATCATTATCTTAAGCTGCATGATCTGTTTGCGTACAGTCATGTCTGGTTTAGTGATGTCGATCTCCACCTCAGGATTATTGATCTGACTGGCCAGCCCGTCTCCCATCACTTCAGGCAGATACCTGACAGAACACGACGCAATAGGAAAGCAGCATGCAATCATCAACAGGCAACATCACAGACAGACTCAAATCTGAGTACACATTTTTCCATTGCTGATAATATCTGTGCTCCCCAGCTTTTAAAAAGCTGCAGATTTTGTACTATAAAACGCTATTAAATAATCTACAGAGAGCCATCTTGTAGTCACTGTACAAGACAGTACAGCTGTGAAACACTGTGTTTCTATTAAAACTGAGGTTGATTGAGCTGTTCATGTGCATTTACCTGTCCACATTCATTCCATTCCAACATCTGTCTACATCACTCGGTCCAGACTCACGATCCACACACAGTTTTCTGGGCAAATGGACCCAGTATTGCATCATATCCCTCAGCATTCTGGACACGTCGGATAACTGAGAGAAAGAAAATGTGATCTCACAAATATGGCAAACAGCAACAAAAAAACAACAATTAAAATTACAAATAATAAAATAAATAATACTTCTGCTATTGTTTATGCATTTACAAAGTGATTCTAATTTAGATTATGCTAACATTAATCATTTTGCATATTATTGAGCCTGCAGTTCACTCTAATATTAACCCTGTATATACTGTATCCTATTTGATGCACACATTTTTAAGGCCTCTAAATTATCACCATGATCAAAACGTTGCAGAAAAACCTGTTGTACGCAATATGTCTTCTGTCATCTGATTTATAGTTCATACTTTTTTTTAGCAAGTATTTTTAAATGATTCTTAAAAGGTCCACATTCAGTTTGTGGTACACATATCTTTTTACTGTGAAATCTTTACTGAAGTAAACCTAAAAATAACTTTTATATTGTTAGTAATATTTCAAGATTAACACTTACTGGACTGAAGCAACTTTACTTCATTATCCATATATATATATATATATATATATATACATATATAGGCTACTATATTTGAGCCTCTGAACTTCTTCCACAAATATATTTATAACAGTTTTTTTCCTCATCAAGTCTGAACTTCATATTCTCCTATATCATACCATATGAACCATAAAAGACCTATCAAATATTGTACTCAATGAAAAACATACGAAAACCTTTTATTTAATAATTATATATATATATATACATATATATATATATATATATATATATATATACACACACACATTAGATTTTTCTTATTATTTTATATGTCAGGCTTTACAGGTAAAAAAAAAAACAACAGTTTTTGAATGAAATATTTGTGACATTTTGTATAATGAACAATTTTGTTACTGTGGTGGGCTGCCACTTTATGTTCAATGTAAAATCTGGGTCCTGGAGCAAAAACTGCTACAGTACATTATCTAAACACACTCACCAGTTTCTCCAGCTGGGCTTCTGGGGTGCTGCTAACTTCTTCTGCTGTGTTTCTCCCTCGCTTGATCTGGTCCTCAGTGATGGAGCTCTGAGCAGGAGAACCACATGCCTGAAGCACCTGAAGAACAACAAATCATGGCATTGGTTTTGGCACAGGGTTCTGGTTAACTTTGGTTCAAGATATATTAATGAATTCATGATATATAAAAGGTTAACTCAGTTAACTTCAGCACTGACCTTACTGTTGAATGTGTTGCGGTTGTCTTGCATGTAGAGAATAGCTTCAGCAATGCGTTTTGGTAGAGACAGAACCACCGAATCCACACTGTAAGGCCGACTCAGTTTGTCAACCACCTCCAGCATAGCATCTACACACAAACACAGAGTCTTTATATCATGTTGACTACAAGGTAAATCACAATATTATAAACTTTGATTTGAAGCAAAAAAAAAGTATCTGAAAATCGTACAAAAAGAATGACTTAACGTACTTAATGACTTTAAAGGGATAGTTCACCCAAAAATGAAAATGTATGTCATCATTTACTCACCCTCATGTTGTTCCAAACCTGTATGATTTCCTTTCTTCTGCTGAACACAAAAGAAGATATTTTAAAGAAGGTTGGTAATTAAACAGTTGCTGGTCCTCATTGACTTTCATAGTATTTTTTTTCCGACTATGGAAGTCAATGGGGTCCATCAGTCGTTTGGTTACCGACTTTCTTCAAAATATCTTCTTTTGTGTTCAGCAGAAGAAAGAAAGTCATACAGGTTTGGAACAACATGAGGGTGAGTAAATGAGGACAGCATTTTCATTTTTGGGTGAACTATCCCTTTAATAAGGGGAATAACTACAATCCCATGAAACATTGCAAATGTCAATCAATTAAAAATATTAAATTATTAATTTAAAGGCAGGGTAGGTGATTTGTTTTAAGACCATTTTTTTTGTGAGTTTGGTTGAAATTCTCTTCACATCTTAATAGCATTCACCACGTTAACTGGTCTAAATGTATTTATATGTATATATATCATCTGTGGAAAATGCGGTTTGTGACTCAAATTTATGCATTTCAATGGCAACACCATCAACGCCGAAATGAATCTGCAGCAGTCAGGTGGTACAGGTCAGCTCTCTTTAAGTTGTTTAAGTTCATAATTATTGTAATGTCATGTGCTTTGAGACATAAGTTAATTTAACGCCATCTCTTGTGACGCTTTGCAAACTCTGCTGTGTGCGTTCATGTGTTTTGAAGAAGGCATGACTTTGGAGACGCTCTGAAGGGCTTTCAAAGCTAACTTGCTATTGCTAGCCATTTCAAAAATTGCCTACCCTACCTTTAAATTCGCTGTATTGAGACCGACACTTTTGCAGTGCTTCATGGAAGAGAGTTTTCCATGGCATTTTGGTACAATTTGCTCGAAGCGACTCTCTGATTGAGATGGTGGCATTTTCTTCTCAGCACTAGGAATTCCACTGTCAAACACGATTATTTAAAAAAAAAATAAGTTGAAATAATGAGAACTGATGGCTTCAGCAAAAGAATACCATCAACTAACAACCTTGGAGCTCAACACAAGTCTGTCTTCAAAAGTTTAAAAGTTAAAATCAATTCCGGAAACCTACTGTTGCATTTCATGGCCCTGTCCCAAGTGGCACACTTTATATGCACTTACGGTCTAATTGACTTACAATGGCTGCCGCGTGCGCATGTTCGTTAAGTCTACAAGACCGTAGGGAGTCCCATTTGTTCTTTTAGGTTTCAGAAGTGTCCGCGAGCGCCCCAATTTTCCCAAATTTTTGCATATCCTGATTTTGATGAATTAGACACATTCCTGGGTCAACATATTTTGTTGATCCTGGAACAACATTCCTGTCAAAATGTTTTATCCTAACCATATCCCTACCCCTAAAATCAGAGGGAAATTACCGGCTGAATAACACTGATGAAGAAGCACCTAACCCTGGTTGTAAGACTAAACTTGACATAAATTATAAACTTTGGATTGGTTGATTGGAATGTTGTTCCAGGATCAACAAAGATGTTGACCCAGGAACATGTTCTACTTGGTGAAATCAGGTTCTGCAGCGAGCTCCAGACAGTCAAAGCGTCATTACATCACAAAAGGGCGGACTCATAAGAAGACTGCAAGTGTTTAGGGTGCCATTTGAGACAGGGCTTATAAGGGTCTATCTTGGCCCCGCCCACCTGCCAGGTTCCTCCACTCAGAGTCCAGATCCGCTTGATTAGCGAGGCAGCCCTTCATGACATTCTTACAGTAGTTTGAGCAGGGCTTGGCAATGGTAACGCCGCTACAGTGAGGACAGTACGTCAGCTTCATGACGGCACGCACACATTCAGTGCTCAGAGACACCTGCAAGAGAGAGACAAAGAAATGAAAGAACAGCGGAAGCATATCTATACTGACTCATGTAACCAAAGAAATGCCCTGAATTGTTATGTGTCACACATAATAAATAAAATTGATAATTACAATCCACAAATAAGTCTTTGTCAGTTCCTACAGTTTCCCATGAGGTCCAAGGATGTGGGATGATACATTTTTGTATTGCATAATATCATGCTTCTCTACAGATAGTCTCTGAGAGTAACCTCATGAGGTCAAAGACATCTTTCACAATATTCCCACTTTTTACAGAAACCACCACCCTTCTGATGTCAAAGCATGGGATTTATTCAGGGCCCCTTAGGGAAAAGTAGTGCAACTCGGAAAGGAAAGAAAAACCTGACATTTGCTTGTATAGATATTTAAATTAATCTAATTTCATGGATATTAAAAGGCAAAACTAGTTTTTGTTTAGGTGTAAATGTAAATACAGTCAGCATGACATTTTGTTTATGTACATGTAACTGTATTCGTTCTGTCCTAACTGCATTAGACTGCATGAAACATTGGGGCAGCTGTGATTCAACTTTGACACATTTTCACAAAGCTGAATGTCAGTAACTGTATATTGCAATGACTTATGTGACGCAACCGGTTCTGAACAATCTTTAATCAAAACCTTCCAAGTGACCAGACGAAACACTTGCAATCACATGCGTTCCTTTTATTCTAAATTCTGAGTTGTTCAGATAGTGATGCGGTTAAATTAGTATTTCATTGAAAATTATACTTTTAAATTCAAATCGAAACAGACAAGTAACCCCAGATGACATCAGCGCAGTTAATGCTGAGCAGCAGTTCTGTCATGCAGTGTGTGTTCAGCCTGATAAAAGTAGACTCCATGGTGCATTACACTCACCTAAAGGATCATTAGGAACACCATACTAATACTGTGTTTGACCCCCTTTCACCTTCAGAACTGCCTTAATTCTACGTGGCATTGATTCAACAAGGTGCTGAAAGCATTCTTTAGAAATGTTGGCCCATATTGATAGGATAGCATCTTGCAGTTGATGGAGATTTGTGGGATGCACATCCAGGGCACGAAGCTCCCGTTCCACCACATCCCAAAGATGCTCTATTGGGTTGAGATCTGGTGACTGTGGGGGCCATTTTAATACAGTGAACTCATTGTCATGTTCAAGAAACCAATTTGAAATGATTCAAGCTTTGTGACATGGTGCATTATCCTGCTGGAAGTAGCCATCAGAGGATGGGTACATGGTGGTCATAAAGGGATGGACATGGTCAGAAACAATGCTCAGGTAGGCCGTGGTATTTAAACGATGCCCAATTGGCACTAAGGGGCCTAAAGTGTGCCAAGAAAACATTCCCCACACCATTACACCACCACCACCAGCCTGCACAGTGATAACAAGGCATGATGGATCCATGTTCTCATTCTGTTTACGCCAAATTCTGACTCTACCATCTGAATGTCTCAACAGAAATCGAGACTCATCAGACCAGGCAACATTTTTCGTGTAGTGGAGATGAGTGGTACCCGGTGGGGTCTTCTGCTGTTGTAGCCCATCCGCCTCAAGGTTGTGCATGTTGTGGCTTCACAAATGCTTTGCTGCATACCTCGGTTGTAACAAGTGGTTATTTCAGTCAAAGTTGCTCTTCTATCAGCTTGAATCAGTCGGCCCATTCTCCTCTGACCTCTAGCATCAACAAGGCATTTTCGCCCACAGGACTGCCGCATACTGGATGTTTTTACCTTTTCACACCATTCTTTGTAAACCCTAGAAATGGTTGTGCGTGAAAATCCCAGTAACTGAGCAGATTGTGAAATACTCAGACCGGCCCGTCTGGCACCAACAACCATGCCACGCTCAAAATTTCTTAAAATCACCTTTCTTTCCCATTCTGACATTCAGTTTGGAGTTCAGGAGATTGTCTTGACCAGGACCACACCCCTAAATGCATTGAAGCAACTGCCATGTGATTGGTTGATTAGATAATTGCATTAATGAGAAATTGAACCGGTGTTCCTAATAATCCTTTAGGTGAGTGTATATTAAACCTGGATGAAAAGTAGATGCTATAAGACGAGCAACAGTCAATTCTGCTGTGGCTTCGTCGGCGGAGAGCAAAAATAGACAGCGTAAATGGCAATATTGAGTCTAAAATGTAAGTTACTCCAAATTAACTTTTTGTTTGTTGAACTGTAGTAATGTGACTGGGAAAGGCGCCACATGGGTAGCAGATTCGCTTCGCTCTAGATATTAATATGCACATATACTTGGAAATCCGGCACCATCAGGGGAGGAAGAAATTTTTATCACACGTTGAGATATAAATAACTGGACTGGACCGAGGTAAAAAGACTTGATTCAGACTCCCACACACACACACACACTCAGGAAGACCTGGCAGTGCTTGATACCTGAAGGATGATTCAAGCACACACTCTTTAATGAGGAGAGAAGAGAAGAACCAGAAAAATAAGATGAGATAGGAATAGGAATAGAGAATAGACAAATGGAGTGAATGTGAGAAGGAAGTGTGAAGATGCACAGGAAGCTCCGTGGAGGAGGGACCGTGAGGACAGGAGAAGAGAGTGTGAGAGAAGGAAAAGATAGAACAAGTTGAGGGAGGATAATATGGCACATTAAATCCTCTGAGCACTCGTGA
Organism: Rutilus rutilus; assembly: GCF_951802725.1. Lineage (NCBI taxonomy): Eukaryota > Metazoa > Chordata > Actinopteri > Cypriniformes > Leuciscidae > Rutilus > Rutilus rutilus. The sequence goes on from NC_140214.1 coordinate 8,558,060, forward strand.
TTCATCAGATCAGAGAAGGATAGAGAGAGTTCGCTGCCCAGTATACGGCTCAGATTCAGTTCTGACACTGGACCCACATTTGAACTTCAGTTTTTGAAGCTCCAAAAAGCACATTCATCCATCATAAAAGTAATCCATGCTTATGACGTATGACGTAGGTGTAGCAAAAGATAGATAGAGCAAAACAAAACACCGGTCACGATTTAGAAGTCTAAAATGAGAAGTAAAAAAAAAAAAAAATGTTGGAGGATTTTGATATAAGAGAAGAGGAGCAACGTCCTGCGTCATACGTTGGGTCAAAGGTCACCATTCCACCGGAACTCGACTCTCTCGTGAACGCACGTACGGCCTTTGCCAGAAGCCAGTGATTATAGTTTATGAAATAATATTATATTTATAATATAAATATTTAAATGTAATATTTTGCATACAAAAACCAATCACTTCGCTTCAGAATGCATTTATTAACCCACTGGAGCCGTATGGATTACTTATGATGGATGTGCTTTTTGGAGCTTCAAAAACTCAGACACTATTCAATGCCATTACAAAGTTGGGAAGAGCCATAATATACTTTAATATAACTCCGATTGTGTTTGGCTGAAAGAAGAAAGTCATATAAAGATGGCCTGAGGGTGAGGAAATTATGGGATAAATTTCGTTTTTGGGTGAACTTCTCCTTTAAGGGTGCATGTTAGTATCTTTTGAAAGGGTACAGCCCCAGTACCTTTTTTTCTGAGAGTGTGCTGAACTTGATATGAACACTTTTTTTCTGACACCTTTAGTATTGTTTATGCAAATAATTATTAATGAGCAAAATCATGGTTGCTGTAAAAACAAGGATGAGTTGCATAAGACTAGTGAACTATGCTTAAGGCACAAATATAAAATATTTATTTTACTGCAGCACTGTGATGTAACTCCACATCTGCTATAATTTAGGCAATGAGAGAGATTTGATCAATATGTCAATATGATGCATATCTGTCAAAATGAGAATGTAAATGTACATTTTGGACGAGCTTGTTCATATAATCATATTTCAAGGATATATAAGTGCCTGCTTACCTCACTTTTGTGACAATACTTCCAGCATCCCTCCTTCACCTTTATTTTTTACCTCCTATATTATTTATTATTACTAAATTCTTTATCTATTATGTTTTTGCTTTAGTTCAAGGGGAGGTCTAAGTCCTTGAGCAGAGTCTCATATTTAATATGCTTATTTAATGTGCAAGTAAAGTATTGTAGTGTGACCATATATGACATGTTAATCTCAATTAGACTGAACTGGAACACATGAGAATAACTGAATCATTTATGTGGAACAGTCTGGAGATCCAAATTCACAGAAATGAGTCATACTTTCCAAACACAACTAATTTGTGCCCAGAGATTCTGAACATTGTAGGTTTAAGATTTTAAACCACTGAAACTTGCAGAATGATTTAAAAAATGACCGCAGATGGAGGAAAGAATGGTGTGAGACGAGTTCATCCGTAAAGTACCATATCCATGTCTCTCAAAACCAAGCACTCTCTAGGCCTGTATTTTACTTGCCATCTAGTAGGGGGTGTAACGATACCCTCATGTTACGATTCGATACACATCACGAAATTGAACTCACGATATGTATTATTGCGATACTCCAAGACATATGATAAAAGGTAAACAAAAAAATGTACTGGTGATTAAAATGCTAAATTTGATATTACATTGTGGGTGTAAATAAATATGTTTGGACTTAGTGCTGGAAACCCAATGCACAGGACAATGGTGACACCAGAATAAAAATATTCATGATTCTGAAGCTGAAAATAGAAAATTATTTTAGACGAATATGCTTGTACTCTGTCACTAGGTTAACCGCAGTCCGCCGTATCCAGATCTGATGAAGGACCTGCGCCTGGACGCGACGACAACGCAGTCCTGAAGTGTCAACTGTTCTCTCCCCTGTGAAGGCCTCCCTCCCCTCCCTTTACCTCTCTACAGATAAAGCCTTGTCGGGATAATTCCGGTTCGCGTGGCTACGTGGATGCGATACAAATTCTGTATTATAAATTTTAAGGCCAGACAAGTAGTTTGTTGAGGGTTGATTTGTAGGGAAGGACTACACACCTGCGCACATATATCCAAACACGCATACCTATAGACTGAACTCGTAATACGCATGTGCACGCCATCAGCGTTCTCACAGGTTCGCGTTTTTAAAGTTTGCGCAGAGAGAACTTAAGAGTTTTCTGTTAAAACGGTGTCGTGTCAGCGGCCCCTAAGTTAATAACTAATGATCGTTGTGACGGAAGTGAATCGATCAAAACTAACTTTAGCTGGACAATAACTTTATTCTAGAGCTGCTGTAAAGCCATAATTTCCTATCATCACTGTAAAGCCGCTTTGGAACAATCTACATGGTTAAAAGCGCTATGTAAATGAAGATGACTTGCCTTGACTAGCCACTTTTTACTTGTAACATTAGACATTTGGCATTACCAGGACCCACAAATATTCCCCCAATGCATTATTATACATTATAATCAAAATGATATATAATGTAGTACTGACACTAATATATTATTTATATATATATATTATATAGAAATATTTATTTCTCACACAGTATTTTTTATTTTGGGTAAACTATACACAATATATATTGTCACTATCCACAAAACATAGGTTATTGATGCATTTTTGTATTGCGATATATTGTTACACCCCCACCATCTAGCCTCTGCATCCTAATGAGAACTCCATGGCACGTTTGCCAGAATCTATTCGGCACCAAAACACTCAAAACAAAGGGCTTAATAGAATTAGCGGTTAAGCTAATGCTACGATAGCTAGAGGTTAATGTCGGCAACAGTATCTAATGTAATCCTTTTATCTGTTCCCATCTTATCGCCTCACGTTATTAATTTCAGCTCTGAATCAGACACCCCAGTGAGCAGATTACACACGTATCACTGATTCCTGATAATTAGAAGGAACTGCCGGAATACGTGTCAGGGAAACATACCAAACAGACTACACTGAATCTGATCAAGAGCTTTGGAGTAACAAAACAGAAACCAACTGAAACATGTTTGGAACATTTTTCTTGGACAGAAATAAAAAATTGTTGGACCAAACCTCCCTCACCAAAAGTAGTTCAGAGTAGTCCAGACTAAATTAGACTTAATTAAGCTTATGGGCTACTGTCATATCTGTTTATCTAAAGTGGTTGAGGAAGTATGCTGTTTGCATGGAAAACCCCTTTAAATCAAGCTGAGGTCATGCATGCCATTGGGCAACAAATGTTGTTAAAAACTGTTTCCTATGAGATACAAAGTTATCTTTCTCAAGTGGGATTTACTAAAGTTGAGATGTTTCAGCTACATGATCCTTCAAGAAATCATTGTAATGCGTTGTTTTAGTGTTAAAAAAAATTGTGTAAATTATTTGGAAATTTTTGTTTCAGGAAACAGTGCAGCATTTATTAAAAAAAAAAAAAAAAAATATATATATATATATATATATATATATATATATATATATATATATATATATATAATTATAGATATTATAGACAATGTGCCTTTTTACAGTCAAGATATTAAGAAAAGGCTGTGTGAAATCTGTCACATTAAACATTAACATGGGTTTCACATTTAATTTATACTTGAGATCATCACCTTGTCTGTTTAAATTTTTTTAAAAACTTTATCAGCATCTAAAAGGGCAAAAATCCAGTCAGATAAAGTTAGAGTGCCACTGAGCTATTTCACAACATTGGGTGACAATTTCAGAGAAGATAACTTGTTCTCTTGAGAGCTGAGACTATGGATAAAAATATCGCTGGAGCTTATTGCTCTCATTACCCTTTTTGTGAACAATCCATAGTTATATTTTGCTTTGGGGAAATTAGTCAAATCCACATGAAGCAGAAGAACAGATTCAGAGATGCACATTTTAGTCAATAAAAATTGTGCAAGGTAATACTACTTGTTTTCAGGGAATATATTTTGTGGGGTCCCAAAGTCTGAGATCACATTGAACATCTGGTTGTTGTTTTTAAACTGGAACATAGATAGAAGGAAATGTATGAAAAATGTAACATGCAATAAAGAAATATTTATGATTCTGCAGTTTTTACAATACTCTAATCAAATACACAAATGAGTGACATTAACGATGTGAAATAGCCAATGTTTTACAAAAGATAAACTCAATTTAAGATACACTATACTATTAAAAACTTTGGGGTCTGTACGATTTTTAATACATGAAATCTCTAATGCTCACTAAGGCTGCCGTATTTGATGAAAAATATAGTAAAAACTGTAATATTGTGAAATATTAAAAAAACTGTTTTTCATTTGAATATATTTTAAAATGTAACTTATTCCTTTAATGGCAAATCTTTTCAGGATCATTACTCTAGTCTTCAGCGTCACATGATCTTTCAGAAATCATTCTAATATGCTAATTTGATGCTCAAGAAACATTTCTTATTGTTATCAATGTTGAAAACAATTATGCTACTTAATATTTTGTGAAAGCTGACACATGAATAGATAAATAGAAAGCATTTTTTTAAATAAAATAAAAATGGAAATCTTTTGTAACATTATAAATGTTTTCACTGTCACTTTTGCACTTGCACTTGCTGAATAAAAGTATACATTTCTTTCCAAAAAAAAAATGAAAAAATGTGTTGACCACAAACTTTTGAATAGTGGTGTATTCTCTGAAAAGAAATCTTAATATCTAATGTAATTTCTCAAATACAATTTATCTTATTTAATGATGTTAAATGGATGTGCATGTTTTTTTTGCAGGGAAATTAGCCATGTTAACACACACATCACAACTGACATTGAGCCATTCTCTCACATAGCTTTCTGCATTCAATGGACCCTTAAAGCCAAAACAATTGAATCATGATGCCTTGTTTCCACATTCCCAGCTGTGATGAATCTGTGTTTGAAAGCAGAAGGCCTGATCCTGTGAGGTCCACTGTGTTTGTCTGCTCTAGATTTTTCGCCTGGGCTCATCCTATCCCACAAAAGCCCTGTTTTTCAGAGGATTCATGCTATTTATTCAACTACAGCTGTGTAATCGATTCCACAGACATAATATTTGCAAAATATTGCTGTTTAATTACCATATTCAAATGCTACAGTAATTCCCATCAACATAAAATGGCAATCACAACCCATTTTACTTGTGCAATGTTATGTACCATGTACTACCATGTTTTTTAGATGTACAATGGGAGAACTATGTACTATGATAATACCATAGAATACATTAGAGTTAGTGCCATGGTCTATTTCAGAATACCATAATATTACCATCAGATACCATCACTGTACCATGATACTGTTTAATATTGTACTGTAACGTACTTCAAATAATACCATGCTATCACCACCAAAACACATTTACATTGGATTTTTATGCACCACTGTATTTTTAAAGAAGACCTATATATTATGCCATTTTACAAAGTCTTGATTTTGTTTTTAGGGTCTACTAAAATAGGTTTTCTTGCTTGAATGTTCAAAAAACATTATTTTTCACGTTTTTCATTGTTGCAGCACCTCTCTTCCCAATCTGCCAGTAACACTCTGTTTAGTTCCTGTCTCTATGAAGCCCCTCCTCCCCGAAAAGCGCAATGTGCTCTGATTGGTCGGCTGGACCAGTGTGTTGTGATTGGTCAACCGCTTGACAGAAATTTCAACACACTACTAACGCAACTCAACCAGGCCTCACCACTTTTTTTTTTTGCGTACATTATTGAACAAATTATTTAAATGAGGAATATTGTGTTGTACATTCACTGATGAAAATGAAAGACTACAATCGAGGCGTTTCAAGGAGTTCAGAAACAGTGCTTACTGATATAGAGATGATCTCCCTTCGGAGTGACTTTGTAGACCTTTTTCATGCTTAAACGGCAACATTACACACGACATTGGTCTTCTATAAAGAGTTTCCACCTCCGTTTGATTTATTAATTCATTAACATATGCTGAAAGTTCTTGCTAATGTTTTCCCATCTCTTGTCTGTTTTATAAGGCTCTTGTGTTTGTGTTCTTAAATGGCACGTCTGATAAAGGATGTGCGTATGTGGTCGGGGTCTAGATGTGCTCTTTTTATAGACGACATTCTCTTAAGTAATTAGAAAGAAATATGACTGCGTTCCTCCCTGTGTTCGGCGACTGGACTACTTCTGAAGACACGGGGAGCACATGCCGTCCTTAAAAATGAATAAAACACAGGAATGACTAAAGAGGAAAGAAGGAAAGACCAGCTGTGCTCATCGCTCTTTTATTCTTTCATTTCCTTCCTTCATTTCAGGCTAATACTCCCCTAATACCTTTTCTTTCCTCTAAAACTCTTTCTTTTTCTTTCATCTTCGTATATTCAACCTGAATGACCCCAAACAATTTATAAGTTTGTGTGTTGGAAGAATGAAAAAATATTTTAAATAATTCATAATGAGAATAAGAATCCAGAATCCAGCCTAACACAAGCTGTCTTATTCTACATGGAGTGGGTCGCCTCATGGCGGCAGATATGTTTAGATCACATGACCACTTAAATGCAACTCATTAGGACACTTTCGCTCACTGAATAAATGAAAAATGGCCCGCTGCTAATAGAGCATTTCTACAATGGCTTTGGTGACCAAAAACTATTGCTTTTGCATGATACATTTACGTATATCACTAAGAATCAGTATTGGTGAGTATATGGATTCTATGGAAGCTTATTTCCGCCACTGAATAACGAAGTAAAAAAGGTAAATACAACTTTTTCTCTCACAATTCAGACTTTTTTTCATCTTGCCTTTTTTTGCAAGAAAATGTCTGAATTGTGAGTTGACTTTTCCTCAGAATTGGACTTTATAACTCAATTTATATCTCACAATTATGAGAAAAGAAGTCAGAATTACAGGATATAAACTTTATAATAAAGTAATAAAGTAACTAATATAAAGTTTATATTAGAGTTTATATGTCGCAAATATTTACTTGAATTTTTTCAAGTCTGACTTTAATTCTCGCAATTGCAAATTTATATCTCGCAATTCTGAGGGAAAAAAAGAGTCAGAATTGCAAGATGTAAACTCAAAATTGTGACAAAAAAGAAAAAAATGTGAGATAAAAAGTCACAACTGCAAGACAAAATTCTGAAATGTGAGATATAAAGTCACAATTATAAAAAATAAATAAATAATTCTGTGGCGGAAATAAGCTTCAATAAGATTCATATTAAGGTAATTATCTTCTTTTTTTTACACAAACAAAGCACTTGCTCACTCACCACTAGAGTCACATGGATTAGTTTAATGATGTCTTTACTACCTTTCTGGGGCTTGAAAGTGTCAGTTGCGTAGCTGTCTATGATGGTACAGAAAGTTCTCAGATTTAATCAAAAAGATATTCATTCGTGTTCTGAAGATGAAAGAAAGTCTTACGGGTTTGGAACGACATGAGGGTGAGTAATTAATGTTTTCATGTTTGGGTGAACTATCCCTTTAACAAAAACTTAAACTATTAAAATATTTTTTTTGATGGAAAAAAAGTGGAAATAACATTTGATTTTAAATATTAGATTAAAAACTTAAAACACAAACACAAAATTTGACATATTGCCTTGGCAAATAACTGAAATACATTTAAGTTGAAGCACCAAAATTACTAACTGGAACTAAATAAAAACTACAACTAAAATTTAAATAAAATGAAAAAATAAAATAAAAAATTCAACCTAAATAGTAATATTTAATAAATACAAAACAAAAATGACAAAAGCACAACAAAATTAGTTTTTGCTGTACTGTTTTCAGTCCTGTCAAAGTTCATGTATATCTTTGAAGCAAACTCCCACTAGAAATTATGTCAGTAACCAAACATTCATCCACCTAATAAAAGTAGTCCAACACCAAAAAGCACAATTTAGATGACTAATTAATAATTGATATTAATAATTAATAAGGGTTTTACTGAATAATTTATGGGATTCACATTTCTTCGTTTAAAGCCTTTGGAATGTTGGCCTGGTTTACTTCCATTGTAAGTATGTCATTATAACCGTGATTGCTTAAAAGAAAAACTGAGGGATGAGTCTAAATTCATTTCTGTGGTAATCGACATTATGCCACACATGCTGAGCTTAACTTGCTTAAACAATCCATTAAGAGAATTGCCGCTCATGATGAATGATAAAATGATGAATGAGTATAACAGAATAGAATGACGCACTATTAAACAGAAATGGCATGGAGGCATAAGGGAAAGAGGGCACTACTGGAGATCAACTTTCTAATATAAAAGAAACAGGGACGCTAGTCTTATTGCAAAACAATCACTTCCAGATTGAGTTGGATAAGATACACAGAGAGCAAAAGATAAGACAGTATGTTTAACCAAACCCTCAGCAGAAGAGAACAAAGCAAAAGTAGAACGCTCAAGGCATGCACACAATAGTATTATTATTCCAAAAGCTTTAGCTGGCTGTCTTGCTGTACGCTGCCTGCATAGGCAACTGCCTAGATTTGGAAAATCCTACACAGGCAGCAACACTGCATTTCACACAAATAGTGGAAGTTCAAGTTTGACATTAGCATGTTGCTAAGCTAACAACATAAAACTCTATAAACATAAAATACTTGGCACATACAAATATTAGGTCATTTGTTTTAATAATAATGGCCATTAGTACATTTTTAGAACTTGTCAGACTTTTGACACACGCATATTCCCATCCCAATCAGCTTCTCTTTACACAGGTTTGATACATATTTTTACAAAGATATGTGATGTAATTTGAAAGAATAACAACTAAACTTTTAATGAAACATCAGCCAATCAAGCATTATTATGACAGAACTTTAGAACTAAAACGTGGCAACTGAATGAAAATGTATGAATGCTTATTTGTCAAATTAAACAGAAATTAGAGAATTTTGGGCTGGTGGTGGTGCTCGAGACATTATTGATCATTCAAAGTTTCTGTAAAAAACAAATACTGCTTCTAATAACAATATAAAACGTGATTATGTCTGACAGGCTGCTGGGCTCATGAATATTAATCAAGATGTTGGAACTGATTTGCTGCAATCAAAACGTGAAGTGTGACAGGTAAGCGCCAGCCAATGGGATTGGCGCTTGTGCATTGTGGCTAACAATATACATTATTTAGTCACCTATAGTGCAAAATGTAATTGAATATGTGTGTGATGTGCAGTGCATTCTGGGATTTTCTTTTCCCTCTTACATGCTGGGGTTAAAAAGCATCTCTTGGTCAGACAAAACAGACTGGAAATGAACTACCAAACCAATCCTTTTCCCACCTTAGCGCGCACACAAACACACACACTTGCACACACATGCACACACACACACACACACTGCCCTTTTCAATATGCAGTGCTGGCAGTTTCTCTGTGTTGTCAACCTTGACTTACTTTGAAGAGGTCAGACACAGAGTTAGGTTCCCTTCACTACTCATTTAGATCTCAGGAGAGAAGAGAATTGAGAAGAGGAGAAGAAAAGCGGAGGAAAAGGATGAGAAGTAAACAACAGATAAACCAAAGTGGACAACAGGAATAAAAAGAAATCAAAGATCTTTCTTTTATCAGTGATAATGTAACATGTTTTAACCCTATGTGAAACTGTCTGAATCACTTCCTAGTGTGGAAACAAGCTGCATGGTTCAACACGGTTTGGAACGACACGAGAGTGAGTAAATAATGATAAGATTGTTTATTTTTGGGTGAAGTATTTCTTTCTAATAGAAGTTTCAAGGGTTGAGAGAATGAGAAGGCCTTATCCAGAACTCAATTTCTGCACAATCATATTTTCACAGAAACATACTTTTTCAACAACTAATGTAAGAAAACGCTATATCACTGTTGTTCGCTGAATGACACTGATCAAACGCACTAAATTCGTATTCTCTCTCATTATAAAGCATTGAGAATTCTGATTCTTCACAGTGAATCACTTTATTCAGATAATGATTCACTTCATTAAAAAAAACTTGATTTTCTGAGTAATTTGAGACCACACATAGACATCTTACATCATTCTGAAGTGATTTAAAAAAAAAAAAATTATTACAATAATAAACATATAAAATAGTATTATGTACATACAGTATATTGCAATAATAAATAGTAGGGCTGGGTTAAAAATATTGATTTCTCGATTTTAATTGATTCTCATTGTGATGAACCAATATCGATTCTTAAATCCCAAGAATCAATCTTTTAGTCTGTTTTCAGTTGATGAATGAACTTCTAATACCTAGTTATAATAATTAAATATATACAAAATAATATATTTTATCAAATTATGCTATTCATGACTAAATGTCCAATGTAATACAAGTAATACAAATAAATAATAATAATAATTATTATTTTAATTTTAATATTTATTTTAATTATTATTATTATATGAAACATTTAGTCAACAGCATCTTTTGATAAAATATTATATTATTTTGCTTAATATACAAGAAAACAAAAGGAAAATATTAATAATAAATATTATTTGACACTTTGATAGTGTGTGGGATTTCCTTTTGTTTTTTAGATTTTCTAAAAAAAAAAATCGATTTTCTTCTCTCCTACGCACCTATCTATTACCTGCAGGTGTGCGATGGTAATTGTTAATTGCATAATATATAAGACAATTATGTTTTGTAGTTTTATAAATAATTGTTATTAATAAATCTGTTCAAATGCTGATCCTCATATAAATATGGCTAAAAAAAATATATGAATCTGTCTATAGGTCTATAACCTTCAGTCATATATCTGAGATAAAAATAATAATAATCGCCAACTGTTGTTGAACTACTAAATATAAGTAGCTTGCCGTTTCCTCTCCAACTGGTGATATCAATGAATAAGAATCTCCCTGCTCCTGCAATGTAATATATTGCAATAATAGGGTCATGTGCTGTGTCAGCGGTACATTTTAGGTTTCATTAACATTTTTGACTTTAACGTCAGAATATACAGGCACTTTTATTGGCTAAGGAAATGGGGTTTTGCCTCCAAGGATTTCAAACAACAATAAATGGTCTTTACAAGGAACCAAGTAGAGTTTGGGTGAACCTGTAAAGGCTGAAGTTGAGAGCATCTCTCCATCTAATGTCTACATTAATTGGATGGATGCAATACTTTTGTTGCAGTGTGTCTGTGTGTGTGGGTGTGTTTGTATGTACATTGATTGCCACAGCCTCAGGGATATTCATTTTGTCTTGTTTTCCTGATGCATTGATCCTACGCGGTTTCCACCAATGCTTCAACATGCGTTTGTGTCTGTTTATGTCTCGGTTCAAGGTGGTATTGGGTTTGTGCATTGCCACAGGCATAAAATACAAATACAATGAATACTGAGAAGGACATTTTTCTGAAATCTATTACCAGGCGCGAAGTTTCCAGGATCAAGATATTTGTCTGTCCTTCGTGAAATCAGAGCAAGTCCCAACATATTTGATGTTTAAAGGAATAGTTCACACCAAAATGCTAAATTATGTAGTCAACCCCATGCTGTTTCAAACCTGCATGCTGTTAATATAGTGCACAAGTTATATGGATCACTTTTATGGTACTTTTAGTGTTGACATTCACTATAAGCTTGTTTATTGCAAGAGATGTGTGGTGATTCTTCTGTAATTTCTAATGTTGTGTTCCAAATAAATAACCACATATGGGAATCATGTGAGGGTAAATAAATAAAATAAAAATAAATAAAATGTGTAATAATTCCAATTTTGAACGGGAGTGTAGCTGTATATAAAAGGGATCGTTTGCCATCCCTTTAATATATAGCTACACTCCTGGTCAAAAGTTTGGGACCTATAACATTTTTAAAGGGTATTTTTTTTTCAGCAAGGGCACATAAAACTAATCAAAATTGACAGTAAAGACGAGGGGTCTTTATCACAGTTTCCATTAAAATACTAAGAAGAACAACTTTTTTCAACATTGATAATAATAAGACATGTTTCTTGGGCAGAAAATCAGCATATTAGAATGATTTCTGAAGGATCATGTGACCCTGAAGACTGGAGTAATGATGCTGAAAATTCAGTGTTGCCATCACAGGAATAAATTACATATTCAAATAAAAAAAACGGTTATTTTAAATTGTAATAATACAGTGTTTCACACTCTTAACTGTTTTTACTGTATTTTTTATAAAATAAATGCAGCCTTGTTGAGCAAAAGAGACAAATTAAGAGAAAAAATTTAATCGAAGGACCCCAAACTTCTGAACGGCAGGGTATACGGTGTGTGAAGTGGACCGATGAGACATCATGATATAAACATGGGCTACTCAGTGCAAAGTGATGGAAAAGGCAGCCAAGTGACAGGCAAAATGTCTCTATATCAAGGTGGATGGGACAAAACATTAGATTATGGTGGAAAGGTTATTTGAAGACACAGAGAGTGAAAGTTCCCTACCTGTGAAACCTTCCGGACCGCTTCGCCGCTGATCACCAGACCCTGCGCGAATGTTCTGGCTGCAATAACCGTGCGTGTGACTTTGGTCTTGAGCTCTCTGGGAGTGTCTCCAAAGGGCTTCAGCGTTTCTGACTGCTTGGCTACACACTCCAGATACTCCTCTCCAATACTGTACTGAGGGTTTAAAGCTTTAAAGAGTCTTTCCAGCAGACGGGCCCAGAATTCATTCAGAGCCTCCTCGAGATTGAGGTTGGCCCCTCGATAGTAGCGCCGGAGGTCTGAGTACAGATCCTGAAACACCTTTGTCATTTGGGAGAAGAGAGGTCCAAACCCACTCTGGAAGGAAGTCTGGAGTGAATCTTCAGAACGATTCAACAGCTCCAAGAAATAATCTGGAAACACACACACACACACACACACACACACACGAGAACATTAGAGCAGCGATTCAACTTTGGAAAGCTCAAGGTCCACACTCCTAATAAAAAACAAAACAAAACATTGGCCTGGTTTCACAGACAGCGTTTAGACTAAGCCAGGATCAGGCCTTAGTTCAGTTAGGACAGACAGTTAGTTCAATATGCAATATGACCAATATTTAACATTACAAATATTTTTATATTACAGTAGGCTATATATCAAATTAATATATATTTATATGTTAAATTATATTTATGTGTGTTTTCCATTAATAGATGCATTTATATTTAATTACAATAAATCACCCAAAAAATAAGATTATTCATAACAAATAAACCAAATTAAATGAAACTGTAGGATTAATTGAGTATGTTTTACAAGAAAATACCATTTCAGTCTTTCTACTAAAATGTAATGACCAGTTTTTTTTCTCAGTTTTTTTTTCTTCATAAAATAAAAGTAAATAAAAAAATAAAAAATAAACTTACTTTATTTCAGCTAGTTGCCAAGACAACATTCATAATTTTAATTCAGTTTAACCTAATGCACTAAAATAAAATAAAGAAATAATAAAAAAATGATATAGACATTTTAAAGAAGAAAAAAATGAAAAAATAAACATCAAAATGACTAAAACATTAACTAAAATGAAATCAGAAAATATAAAAATAAAAACTGATTCAAATTATTAATAAAAACTATAATATCTCAATTATACTAAAAATAAAAGAACTATAATAGAATTAAAAGACAAAACATCTCAAACCAGTAATGCATTATAAATCACTATTAAGAATGCAATGTCACAAATCAGTTATAGCAGTACAGCCTATAGGTAAATGCACTTTTTCTCTATTTGGGTGCAAGCTCCAAAAATGTAGATATAGTCTTTCTGCAAATTTTTAAATAATAATAATAATAATAATAATAATAATAATAAAAAAGAGAAATCATTCACCAGAATCATTCATTAATCTAGCTAAAGTTATTTATTCCCCACATAAAATCACCAAAGACACGTTGAAACACATCTAAAGGTAAAATTCCATCCTTAGTCAATAGACAACAGTCAGATGTGTAGTTTGTGTACCAACACAATGAGAGGCAATGAAATAAATATGAATGAGTTTTTCCACACACACACACACTTACTCGCATGCAAAAATGTTCAGAGACAAAGGCGATAATTTTGTTATGCAACCCAGTGATATCAGAAGCTCACAATAACCCAGTTACACATCAATCAATCACACATTACCCAAGAGAGAGTGTTAAAGTACAGAATGAATGATCCTCTGCATCAGAAATTGAACACTTCCCTACTACTGTATATAGCATATGAAAAGCAGCACACCAAAAGAAAAGTATGTCCAAATACATAATATTTGAAACACAGTATGCGAAAAGTCCCCCGATGGCCTACTACTTCTGTCAGCATTATGAAGTTTGCATTCAATGGACACTTTAATGTCCCATGAGGCCACGGGAGAGGATTTATGAATGGCAGAAAAGCGACACAACTGACAGGTCACGTGACAGTAACAACATGACGGATGTAGTACGTCTTAATTTCCTTCACACTACCCATATTCATACTATAGAGCGTACTTTTTAACGGCCGTGAAGTAAATTCAACTTGGAATGTAGAACCCACTCAGACAGAATGCGATTTCAGACGCAGCGAGTGAAACTGGATAGGGGTGCAGGAATTATGCAAATTTCTCAAAAAAAAACATTTTCCCTGAAAGTTTGAATTAGAATAATTTGTAAAATTGTTACACAACTTGTAACATTTTAAAACAACATTCGGTGGCTGGTCCCCACAATGAAGGTGATCTCAGGTTTTACTATCCTTTTTTACAAAGGTTTTACAAAGTATATTAAACCTGTACACACACAATTAATAACGATGAACCCTAACACGGTCAAAATTAATCTTCCTAAATCCTATACAATTTCTATTCCTACTTTTTATATGTGTGTTCAGAGATCTTCCCTAGATTGCACCAATGGGATTATGTCTCTACAAATACTTTCATGATGAAATACAGAGCAGTGTGCTAAATAAGACCTCTTTGTGCCCTACATCTGATCAAGTTCACATTAATCATACTTTTGAAATGGCCCAACAAATGCTATGTAAAGGAAAGTGCACACAGACTTGATGAAGAATTTCAAAACATCCATATTAAACAGATCATTGACCATTACGTTTTTCCAGCTGTCCTTTCTTGTTGAAATGACTGTTTCTGGACTCTAAATCCCATCACATTCACGTCCCCCGGCACTGTGAGGATCCCACATTCATTATCTCTCTTCACGCTTCAATGGACACTTTTCTCACCTTTCATATTTTCATTTAAAGCCTCTCCGAAGTGTGTTACCATTGATCCAGGTGAGCCTATCTTCACTCCCTGTCACTCCGAACGCAGGTTTTTAAAGTCTGATTCATAACATGACAGTCCGCCCGCAGGGCAGAAATCTCACTGCCCTTGCATATTTGTTCGTTCTTTATTATAAAGGCACAACAATAGTTTTGATCAAAAACACTAAAGAAAATAAACTTTAATAAACTAAAGTTAAATGTTTTATTGTTCCTCCCACATTAAAATGTATTGAGTTGAATTAAAATGAAAATGTACAAAATATGACACATATATATTGATAATGGCTTATCAATGTTAGCACCATAAAGTTAAATGTAAATATATAAATGTGAGAGCTTAATTCATAGATTAAAATGCATATGCAAAAAATGCAACTATACTAAAATTTTATATATGTGACCCTGGACCACAAAACCAGTCACATAGGTAATTTTTTTAAAATTGAGATTTATTCATAATCTGAAAAAAAAAAATGGAAAAAAAAAAACTTTCCATTGATGTATGGTTTGTTAGGATATAACAATATTTGGTCGAGATATAACTAAATCTGGAATCTGAGGGTGCAAAGAAAATCGACACATTGAGAAAATCGCCTTTAAAGGTGTCAATTTATTTTCGCGATTGTGCTGCATTCACTCACAAAAATAAATGTTTTATATATTTACGGTAGGAAATTTACAAACTATTTTCATGGAACATGATCTTTACTTAATATCCTAATGATTTTTGGCATAAATGAAAAATCGATAATTTTGACCCATACAATGTATTGTTGGCTATTGCCACAAATATACCCGTGCTACTTATGACTGGTTTTGTGGTCCAGGGTATATATAATGTTAAACTAAACGTTAACTGAAATATTAAAAAAAGTTAACTTTCATTTCAGCTAGGTGTCAAGGCAAAATTTCAAAATTTCATTTAGCTGTAATAAAATAACTATAGACATTTTTTTTTTTTTACTTAAAACAAAATTACTACAATCTACAATTAACACAAAATTAAAAAGAAAATATTAATAAAAACTATAATAGTATCTTAATGATACATACAGTATTATTTTCAGGTCAAAGTTTTAAATTTAACATATAAGAAGATATTTTTGGTGTCCAAATTGTACGTGTTCTACAAAAGAAACATACAACAATCCATTCCATTCCATTCCAATCCAAAACATTCCAACCAATCACCGACAGGGGGAGAGTGTTGTGAGGTTGATAGACGCTGGCTTCTTCTTCAGCTCCCACTTCGCGTGCAGCCGTGCACGAGCACAAAACCTCACAACGCTCACCCCCTGTCGGTGATTGGTTGGAACACTATTTATTTTGGTTTTGAGTGGTTGGTGAAACCAATTGTTTTTGTGAGCAGATCTCAGAGCCTAGGCTGCCTACAGAGACGCGGTTCTTTGACGGCCTGTTTATGGGGCGGGCAGCTAGCGGATCGTTAGGAAAGATTAGATGAATGTGATCGTTTGGGCCTTTTTTGGGCCTGAAATCGCTGATACAACCTTTAAGTGTCTGATTATGGGGGGTCAGTGTATCAGGTGAACATCTTGACTTTAAATAAAGAGAAACTGATCTAAAAAAGAAAAAGAAAAAAGGAAGGCCATGAAAGGTAGATCCTCGGTTCTTTATATTCCTGTCACACTCGTCTGACCCTCCACCCCCTCACTCCCTCTCCCTCTCCTCCATCTATCTCTCTGACAGGCGTGCAGGCGTAATGATATCAGTGGCGTCGTAACAGAACACGCGGGCTGTTAATTTGCGGCCGAGCCCGTGATGGAGAGACAAGCAGCTGGGGACCACAGAGTGATGGAATGAGAGGAGGGAGAGAGGGAAGGGATGAAAGGAAGAGAGGGATTTGGATGTGATTACATGTAATTGTATTTGTGCATTCTGACAAAGTGCTGAAAGGATGAATTTATGGAGTACCAGCCCTCCCTAATTTTATTCAATATTTTAAATGAATGCACACACAGAGACATTTGAAGCTGTATTGGTAAGGACCAAGGACTTGGTTACTTGACAGTGGTTGGTGGGAACGGGCTTTAACCCTCACAAACACCTGTAGCCATTATTCAGTTTAAAGGTGCAGTATGTAATATTGACAACTAGCGGTTGAAATTGGTACTGCAGTCCAAAATATTGGAGAGGGTTGTTTCTCTCGTCATCAGACTCGGCGCTCACGGGAGTGGCCAGATTGAAAACACAAGGAAAGCCACAAGTCTTACACTGTAAGTTGATCGACATTTACGGAAACTAAAAATGTTTAGATGAGCATAAACATGGTTAAACAGTGAATAAGAACAAACACAAAAATTGTACAGCAGACCATAGACTATATAATTCATTTCAGATACATTTACATTCATCTTAAACCTAAATACATTATTTGTCCCAGTTTTGAATGACAGAACAAAACATTTAGAATAGAATAGAATAGAATAGAATAGAATAGAATAGAATAGAATAGAAGAGAATAGAAGAGAATAGAAGAGATGTGAAATAAAAGATTAATGTAAAATTAATTGAAATTTTCAGAAACTTACACAACAACACAAGCACACACACACACTTTTTCCACTTGTCCTGTGAAAGGCCGCAGGGTCGATCACATAAGCTGAAGAGTTCTGATTGGGTCTTGAACCCACATACGGCGGAGCAGAGCCACAGCTGAAAGGTCATGTTCTTCACCTGCGGGTCTGTCTACACCTAGTATCAGAGATCATGCATTTGGAATGTACATGAATTTCAGGAGCTTAATGGTCACAGACGAGCTCTTTAAAGCCTCCTTCAGTGGAGCTTGTAAACTCTAGCTCTGTCTGAAGGGTCTTAAATCAGACAGTACACCAGCTGTGGCCTGAATCTCCTCCTGATAACATGCATGTCAACCGAGTCTCCACAGGTGCACACACAGGTGGACCTACATGTCAATGGAGCCTATGGTACTTTACTAACGTTCAAAAGTTTGGGGTCAGTAAGATTAATCCTTTTATTCAGCAAGGATGCATTAAATTTATCAAAAGTGACACTAAAGACAAAATGCAGTTCTTTTGAACTTTCTGTTCATTAAAGAATTGTAAAAAAATATATATATCATGATTTCCACAAACATATTAAGCAATGTTTTTTTTAACATTGATAATATGAAGAAACTGATCTTAAGTATCAAATCCGCATATTAGAATGATTTCTGAAGGATCATGTGACACTGAAGACTGGAGTAATGACGCTGGAAAATTTAGCTTTGCCATCACAGGAATAAATTACATTTTAAAACATTAAAATAGAAAACAGTTATTGCAAAAATATGACTGTTTTTACTGTATTTGTTATCAAATAAATGCAACCTTGGTGAGCAAACTTTTTTCAAAAACATTTAAAAATCCCAAGATTTTGAATGGTAGTGTACAGAGAGAGATTCATTAAAGCAATAAGCAATAAGGGTGGTGGAGGGTTGCGATCCACGAAAAAAGGTATTTTAAATCACTATGTATTTGTTTTAGCATTTATATATCTCCAATTAACAGGAGGACTATTCATGTTTAAGGTTTCTGTGGCTGTCACTGTGGCGGTACCTTTACAATATATAAGTCCCATATAAGTGCATATAAGTGCATATAAGTCCCTCAAAGGTACATATTGGTACCAAACGTGTACATATTGGTACCAATCGTGTACATATTAGTACCTAAATGGTACATATTAGAACCCTTTTTAAGGGTACTGTCCCAGTGACAGCTTTTGTACCTTTTTTTCTGAGAGTGATATGCACAGTACTTTGGCCAGCAACCATTTTGGCATTTGGAAAATGAAGGAGTATAAAGAAAAGAGGAAACAGAATCATAACATAAAAACTGTCACTGCTCCTCATAAAACTCGTGTGTGTGTGAGGGAGAGAGAAAGAGAGAGAGATGTCTCTGAGATCAAGTCTGTATCACTGCAGGTCTTCCTCAACATTTATTCATTTTACATTTATTTTTTAATTTTGCTGACGCTTTTATCCAAAGTGTCTTTTATTAAAAGCGACTTACAAATTATATTCTTACTTAACATTATTTGCATGTCAACATGCAAACGGCCAATAAGGATGGGCGACAGAGCAGCTGTCCTTGTCGCAGATGACATCATCAGAGGCGACCTTCAACAGGAAATTGTTTTTGAATTGGTGTAATTGAAAATATTATTTCAGTAAATCAGCACTTAAATTTCTTAGCTGCTGTTTACAATCAGGCCTAAATGTATTCAGCTTAGAAAATATCACAGATTAAATCTGCAGTGATTCAGACAAAGGCACTTGAGAACAAGAAAAGTCGTAAATTGAACAATGTGATCTGATAAAAGAGATTTATTATCTTCTATGCTGCGTTTTGATTAGTTGTCTTTACCACAGACATGTAAATCTTCGGGCCTGCAACTTGAATTTGATTGTCTTTTGAAAGTCTTTTTCTATCATTTCTGTTTAGCTTTATATCAAAATGTGGCCAAATGTTTTCAACGTATGTGTCTGAGTCTGATACATTCAGAAACCATCCCCTACAGTGAAAATCCACTCAAATTCCTACTGAGAATCTCCTCACCCTTACAGAGAATCCAGCACCCAGCATACACACACACACACACACACCCTAAAACACATCGAGAGCCATACTTAACTTCCTAAAACAGACTCATAACAGCTCATTATGCTCTAACATACTTTTAGCTGTGATTCTAAGAAGACAAAACAAACGCTCTAGGAGACAAACCTTTCAACACATAATGACACAAACCCAATCATACACATACCTGACGACAGACACAACTAAACAGACAGTAAAAGAGGAAGAGTGGTGTCTGAAAGGATTATTAGATTTACATGTCCTAAGGATAGAAAGATGATGGGTGGATGGATGACAGACAGACAGACAGACAGACAGACAGACAGACAGACAGACAGACAGACAGACAGACAGACAGACAGACAGACAGACAGACAGACAGATAGATAGATAGATAGATAGATAGATAGATAGATAGATAGATAGATAGATAGATAGATAGATAGATAGATAGATAGATAGATAGATAGATAGATAGATAGATAGATAGATAGATAGATAGACAGACAGACAGACAGACAGACAGACAGACAGACAGATAAGCAGATAGGCACTATACTCTTTACTGCCAGTTTTCTCTTTTTATAATTTTTTTTATTTTTTTATTTTTACAAAGCTATTAAACTAAACTAGAAAAATGTGAGAGAAAATTAAATCGATGTGGAAATGACAACAGCCTTTGAGATTTATGATTTAAGAGACTGGGCCCTAGGTTGCTGTAAATTGATCTCTTTTGCAGTTAGTAAGGGGTGAAAACTGGAAACAAATGTTAGCGTCTTTGACAGCACGCATGATTCAGAGAGGCTGTTTTATAATGTTTATAATAAATATTGTCAAATTTTACACTGTTACTGCCTTTAGTCTTTCAAATCTTACATAAATAGCTACACACACACACACACACACCCTGGGTATAATCCACCATCACTGCTTACTGTGCTGCCAAGCATAATTCATGCTGGGAAACACACACTGACCAGATCTCCTCCCTGTGCAACAGCACTTGGGAAATAATCACAGTTCAAGCATTCTCACCACAAACACACTACATCATGTGTGTGTGAGAGAGTGTGTTTGTACACACACACAGGATTCCTGGAGGTGAGCTGGCAGAGACATGCTTTAAACCCCAAAATTGGCACTTATGAACTCCAAAACAACAGAGACACTGACATTTTTCAACTTTAAGTACCAAAAAAAAAAAAAAAAAAAACAGTACAAGAGAGAGATTCTATAAATATTTCTTCAGCTTTTAACATTCACAATGATTCTAGAGATTATTAAATCTTTGAAAAGCGCTATATATTATGCCTGTTCTCTATATTCTACTTTTTTGTTCTGCTTGCCAATACAATTAATCAAATGCGACATTTGGCAAGGATCATGATTAGAATGCCAGACCTACACAAACCCATCTGTTGACCTTTATTATTATAATTATTATACCTCTCAATGTCAAGAAATGCCCTGGTCATGTTTTACCTTTCAAATTGTAAATATGTAAATAAATAAATATGAATTGTATATTAATAATAATATTTTAATATAACTAAATTATATTTTGCATTAAGAAAATCAAGTATTTTTTCAAATTATTATTTTTTGCATTATGACATTATTTGAATTTAGTTTATACTTATTGAAATACCCATGTCTAGTAAGTATGATGTACTGTAGTATTATTGCAATGCCTGTAATATATATATATATATTTTTTTTTATATCCAGACAGTGATTTTTTAATTACTGTATCACAATAACAAGAAATACATTTTTATTTCTTTATAGAAATGAGAATTTAAGAGGAAAATGCACTTGAATGAAAATAATGTCACAATGCAAAAAAAAAAAAACCTTTGATTTCTTAATGCAAAATATAATGTCTTTTTTATTCTTTTGTGAGAATTCCCCCATCCAAAACCGCAAAACACACACATTTAATGCATGTAATTGTGTGAAGGATGCTGATTGAGAAGTTGTTTAACTCTTACAGAAAGAGCTAATCAAACAAATCTCACACACACACCCATCTACACAAAAAGCAAAAACACTGATTAAGATGCCTACACACACAGAGAGAGAAATAAATGATTATGAAGCAAGAGAAAGATAAATGGGATATATATATATATATATATATATGTATATATATACTTTTTTGGGCTCGATCTCCATCTCTCCAAACACAGTCACTCAGGTAAACAGCATGAATCATATCCACACTCACAGTATTCAGCAGGCTTGAGAATAAGTGAGAAATCCACACACAAACACACACACACACACACACACACACACACACACACACACACACACACACACCATCTGTCTGATGCCACGGAGGTTTTAACTGTGCTCTGCTCTGAGATATCAAGCACAGGTTTGTTGGGCAAGCAGCCACCCTCTTAGAAAAAAAGGTTCTATATAGAACCTTAGGGTTCTTGACTCAATTTGTAAGAAGCCTTTATGCCAGTTCTAAAGGACAAATGTCTTAAATGATTGCATAAAACTTATTTATGTTTACAAGCTGTGTAATTCATCAAATTTGATCAAAAAAAAAAAAAAATTGCATTAAAACGAATTATAACAATCAACTAATTCCATAACATGATCCCATGATGGGAACATGATGGGAACCCCTAAAAGGTTCTATATTATGAAGTACCTGACAGAACTCTTTAAGGTTAGAACATTTTCTTCAAAGAGTGGCATCCTTTTTTCAACAAACGATTCTTCTCAACCTCATGATGGGAAGTGTAATGTAAAGAGACCCTCTTTCCAGACAGTAACTCACCATCAAAGCTCTTGAACTGGACGCTGAGAGAGGCCTGTAAGGTGCGTCCAGACTCCTTCACCTGTGTCTCAAACTCTCTTCTGCTCAGGTTCAGGAGGTTCTCCTCCATCCCGGACGTGCAGCAGGTGTAACCCTGAGGACAGACCCGCAGGTGCTCACCTGAGAGAGACACAATTAACAACATCATCAGGACCGTCAGTGGAAGTGTATTTAACTTCATTCATTCATTCATTCATTCATTCATTCATTCATTCATTCATTCATTCATTCATTCATTCATTCATTCATTCATTCATCATAACCCATAATATTTCAGTGGCTTGAGCCCCTGCCCCTTTAATGGCTAGTAAATTTGCAGTGCCGCCCCCTGGAATACGATTTCATCCCCCAAATAAGATTTTAATTTTATTTATTTTTCTCTTATGGTCACCAAGGCCTCAAAGATACAGTAAAAACAGTAATATTGGAAAAAATAGTATTACAATTTAAAATAACTGTTTTCTATTTAAATACATTTTAAAATGCAATGTATATATATATGTATGTATGTATGTATATAATTATTATTAGTATATATTATTGCAGTCAATCGATTAAAAAAATACTAATTAATCACACATTTTTAATTTTTCTGTAATGAATGCACCTAACATTAAAGTTTTTAATATATTTTTATATTGTGATACCGGTAATTTCACATTTAATATCCAAATTAATGTAGAAATAACATACAATTATTTTGTGTGTTAGTTGATTTAAATATTTGATCTAACAGGAATTATCCAGAAATTGAATGAACCTGACGTACATTAAACTTTAACTCATGTAAGACTGCTTACGAGGATACGCATTTTGGCATTTTGTGTGTTTTTGTCCATTCAAATGCAAAAGAGAAGTCAATATGATCTGAATGTGTCTGTGACTGACAACTGAACATCACAGCACGGTTATATAATGGAGTACAAATGATTTTTTTATGATGGGAAGGAGGGGGCTGAAGAGTAATTGAAAGTTTCCACTCAATCGACTGGTGTTCACCCCTGTGTTATTGTTTTATAGAAGTGATGACCTGCTCAGTCGATATAAAAACTCTCTCTGTCCTTTCCAGTTTTCAATTTTCAATGTTCAGTGTTCTCTATTAAGAGTTTGCAGCACAGTTGCATACAAAATAAATAAATAAATGTAAAATAAAATAAAATAAATGCAAAATAAATGTAATAATAAAATTAAAAACTAAGAATTATTATTAATTATTATCAGCAGTTCAATTATTATTCATATTATTTCATTAACAACAATAAAACAAAAAATAAACTTTATTATATTGCTATTTTTTGTTATTTAATGATAAATAATAAATTCTCGGAAAACCAATTATTATTATTCCCTCTGATTAAGCTCTCGTGGATCAGTCAAATGCTTGTGCCTGCAGACCTTTCGTAAGTATTCTGATGTTTAAAAAAAAAAAAAAAAAATCAATTAGAAAGCCACATCATTCTTATTGGCACGGTTTGGTGTAAGATGATGAAAAAGATGAAGGCAGAAGATTCCAATATAAACTTTTACTCACAATAGGTATTTCCACAGGTACAGACAGGCAGGATTACACTCACACCAAAAACCACTTAACATAGACAAGAACGGACAAAGACTGACTGAACAGAAGGAACTAAATACACACACACACTGATGAAACACTGATTGACAGAACACAGCTGATACGGATAATTAACTAGACACAGGTGAAACAAATTAACTAATAAAGACAGACAGGACTCAACAGAAACCCAACACTGACAGTACTCCCCCCTCCCGGTAGGCGCGTCCTCGCGCCGTGGAAGGATTAACTGTGGAGGGAGGGGGGGAACATAGGAGGACAAAGAGCAGGTGAGGGCAGATAGAGGGCAAGAGGGACCAGGGCGGAGCAGGCGGCCAGGGCGGAGCCGATGGAAGGAGGAGCCATGGGGGAGGCAGGACTGACGACTCTAGGGGGCCGACTGACGGAGGCGAGGCAGGTGGTTGAGGAGACCAGGGTGGAGCCGTAGAGCCGACGAGACGGGGCGATGCTGAGGGACTGGGAGGACATGGCGACATCGACGGCTCCGGCGACCGAGACTCAGGCGGGGATCCAGAAGGCCACGGCGGAGTCGGAATGACCGAGGACCAATGTGAAGACGGAGGGAGTGAGGAGCCTAACAGAGCTAGAGGGATGGATGGACGAGGCGAAGCCAGAGGAAAGGAGTCCCGAGGCGAGGGCGGGGCGAGGAATGACCAAGGCGGAACCGGGGGGATGAGGGAGCCCGGCGGAGCTGGTGGGCTGATGGGCCATGGGGGAGGTGAGGGAGGTAGGAGCCACGGTGGAGGTAATGTACAGGCAGGCTGAAGCAGAGTCCAAGTAGAGGAGGTCGGAGGCGGAGACCGGGGATCCACCGACCCTGGTGGAGTTGGTGGAAGGCAGACCCATGGCGACTCCACCTCCTCAAAGGTGGATAGAGGAGCAGAGGGGTTGCCAGGTAGTGGTGGAGGAAGGGTTGAGAGAAGGCAGATGAGAGGAGGTGGGAGAGGGAGGCTGGGTGGGAGTTCAGGCTCTGGGGTGGTGACAGGCTCAGGGCTGGGCGGAAGCAGCGGCGAAATAGTCTCTGGGCTGGACGGGACCAGTGGCAAAAACATCTCTGGGCTGGACGGGACCGGCAATGAAGGCTCTGGGCTGGACGGGACCAGCGGCGAAGGAAGCTCTGCGGGTATGCCGTTAACAGTCTCTGGCTCGGCGGGCATGACGTGAACAGTCGCTGGCTCGGCAAGCATGACGTGAACAGTCGCTGGATCAGCGGACATGACGTGAACAGTCTCTGGCTCGGCGGGCATGACGTGAACAGTCGCTGGCTCGGCGGGCATGACGTGAACAGTCGCTGGATCAGCGGACATGACGTGAACAGTCGCTGGCTCGGCGGACATGACGTGAACAGTCGCTGGCTCGGCGGACATGACGTGAACAGTCGCTGGCTCGGCGGACATGACGTGAACAGTCGCTGGCTGTTCAAAAAGATGATGAAGGCAGAAGATTCCAATATAAACTTTTACTCACAATAGGTATTTCCACAGGTACAGACAGGCAGGATTACACTCACACCAAAAACCACTTAACATAGACAAGAACGGACAAAGACTGACTGAACAGAAGGAACTAAATACACACACTGATGAAACACTGATTGACAGAACACAGCTGATACAGATAATTAACTAGACACAGGTGAAACAAATTAACTAATAAAGACAGACAGGACTCAACAGACACCCAACACTGACACTTATTTATTGCCATCTTGGGCCATAAAGATGTGTGTATTTGTGTGTTAGTGTGTCTATCTTGTGTGGTACGTTAGTGTCAAATAAAGCAAGTGTCTACCTGTGACTTGTGTATCTGAGCACGTGTGTGTTTGTCAGCGGGTGAGAGTACACACTGTCAGAGACAGGATTCTTTTTCTAAAGAGCTGGGCTGTCAGCCATTTCTATCCTGAGCCTATTCTCCAATCCAAGGACAGAGGAAGCATATAAAAAAGCACACAGCAAACAGATGGAATTTAATGCGCTCTTATCTGAGCTTAATGTTACTGCTCAAGAAGGTTTACAGGCCCTTGAACAGCATAGCATTTGATTAAACCCACACAACTAATGTGTTTGGCCTCCAACATCCAGTGCAACACACTGAAAACAGAAACCAAGGAAACGGACAAAATGTGTTTCTGTGAACCATGGCTGTTTAGGAAAAAATTTGATATAGGGATGTGATTCATTGTCATTTATTTTGTGAGGCTGTGGACACAAACGGGTTCAGCAGTCAGAAAGAGGATTCAGATTCTCATTTATTCCACAAAAAAAAAAAAAATACGATCTGAAAAAAGTGGGCATTCTGTCACAGAAAATGGCAGGAAATGATTTATCCTAATTAATTAAATTCTTGTTTGAATGGATTCATTATATTAATGCACTATAAACTAAAATTTAGCTAGTTATTATCATTTATCTTTTAGTACTTTACCTAACAGACTAGCTACACAAAGGTGTCAAGCAATTTGTTGTGATCTTTTGGTGGCTGATATTCAGTGTTTTTGGCCGTAACAACCCCCGTTCGATTCTGACTCATGGTGTGCTTGCTAAATTACCCCTTAGAGATCAATAAATCACATCTCTCTGTAAAGTGAGCTGAGCTGGGCTGGAGTTCTTTTCCGCCTCGATAAATTAGAGTTAATATAAAATAGATTACTCTGTAGGTAAAACTGGAAACATATAAACATCTTCTGGTTTCTGCCTAGAGAGATACCTTACATGACCCCTAATAAAAGCATTTAAAATAGTGAGTAAAACCAATGCTATTTCCCTCTAAGGTCTCTCATGGCCCACTAACATACACACACAGTAAGATTGGAGATTGAAGAAGGACCAATTCACAGACCATTAACTTATCTGAGAACTCTAGGGAGGAAAATTCCAATTAGGATCCAATTAGACCACAGAATGAGAATCCCAAAAAAAATCTGTGTGTGTGTGCGTGTGCGTGTGTGTGTGTGTGAGTGTGAGTGAAAGAGAGAAAGAGAGAGAGAGAGAGAGAGAGAGAGAGAGAGAGAGAGAGAGAGAGAGAGAGAGAGAGAGAGAGAGAGAGAGAGAGAGAGAGAGAGAGAGAGAGAGAGAGAGAGAGAGAGAGAGAGAGAGAGATAATGTTATTTTACAGGGAAAGGAAGGAAATGTTCACTTTAATCCGTTCAGCTCAAAGCAGTTACACAGATAAAGCATCAAATTAACACACACAGTCAGCCTGTATGTGTAGCAGTAACTATAGCATCACCACATTCAGAAGGAAGTGATTATGCTTATCTATCTTAAAGAAACCTCTTGGAAGAGAACATTTATAACATGAGATTCCCAGAATACATTTCATCCATGTGAATGTACACTACCGTTCAGAGGTTTGAGGTTGCAAAAGTCTGTGAATAGACCGCAAAAGTAAACAATAAGTTGCTTTATGTCAACGCACTTTAAAATAAACCTTTAGCAACCTTTACCAGGCCCTGATGGAATTTACATAACACTTTACTCACAAAACATGCACATACATTAACACGCAATCGTATTACTCTTTTTTGTTTAAACATCTGAGCAATTTGGCCAGAGAAGATACGTCCCTTCTATACTTTACATGGTCGCTACACCACTAGTACAATCTTTAGATTCCCACTAAGCACAAGCCTTCCTATGTTACTGTAATCCTTTTCACCATCACCAGCCATCCAAACAGTTTTTATTTTATAGTAAACACAGTTATTACCTTTTATTTCCCGTTTCCTTCACAGTATTGCTAAAAGTGCATGCAAAGACAGTTAGCCTAGCAATCAGCCTATCAACACATTCTGAGGAAGCTGCTTAATGATGTTACAAAGCAGAGAAACAAGCAGGCGTTGTCCATTTTGCTGTTTCTAAATGTAAAGTGGGTTGTTTTCAATCTATAAGGGAGACATGTCAGCAATCATTTTAATTTCAGCACATTATTTAGCGGAGTGTCAGATTTTTCCCTAAACCTAACTAAGTCCTATCTCATCTGACCTAAGTCTACCTGGGCCTATAATATTTATACTCTAGTGCGTCTACACATCGACGTCGGCACATCGACGTCGGCTGAGTCTAATCCTAGCCCTAGCACGTCTACACATCGACGTCGGCTGAGTCTAATCCTATACCCTAGCGCGTCTACACATCGACGTCGGCTGAGTCTAATCCTATGCCCTAGCGCGTCTACACATCAACGTCGGCTGAGTCTAATCCTATACTCTAGCTCGTTTACACATCGACGTCAGCTGAGTACAACCCTATACCCTAGCGCGTCTACACATCGACGGCGGCTGAGTCTAATCCTATACTCTAGCACGTCTACACATCGACGTCGGCTGAGTCTAATCCTATACTCTAGCGCGTCTACACATCAACGGCGGCTGAGTCTAATCCTAGCCCTAGCACGTCTACACATCGACGTCGGCTGAGTCTAATCCTATACTCTAGCGCGTCTACACATCAACGGCTGAGTCTAATCCTATACTCTAGCGCGTCTACACATCGACGTCGGCTGAGTCTAATCCTATACTCTAGCACGTCTACACATCGACGTCGGCTGAGTCTAATCCTATACTCTAGCGCGTCTACACATCAACGGCGGCTGAGTCTAATCCTAGCCCTAGCACGTCTACACATCGACGTCGGCTGAGTCTAATCCTATACTCTAGCGCGTCTACACATCAACGGCGGCTGAGTCTAATCCTATACTCTAGCGCGTCTACACATCAACGGCGGCTGAGTCTAATCCTATACTCTAGCACGTCTACACATCGACGTCGGCTGAGTCTAATCCTATACTCTAGCGCGTCTACACATCAACGGCGGCTGAGTCTAATCCTAGCCCTAGCACGTCTACACATCGACGTCGGCTGAGTCTAATCCTATACTCTAGCGCGTCTACACATCGACGTCGGCTGAGTCTAATCCTATACTCTAGCGCGTCTACACATCAACGGCGGCTGAGTCTAATCCTATGCCCTAGCGCATCTACACATCGATGTCGGCTGAGTCTAATCCTATACTCTAGCGTGTCTACACATCGACGTCGGCTGAGTCTAATCCTATACTCTAGCGCGTCTACACATCGACGTCGGCTGAGTCTAATCCTATACTCTAGCGCGTCTACACATCGACGTCGGCTGAGTCTAATCCTATACTCTAGCGTGTCTACACATCGACGTCGGCTGAGTCTAATCCTATACTCTAGCGCGTCTACACATCGACGTCGGCTGAGTCTAATCCTATACTCTAGCGCGTCTACACATCGACGTCGGCTGGGTGCTAATACCTGTTCCCCTAACTAGCTTACTTCCTGCGCAGGAATAATCAACAAACAGACCTCAGCAAATATCCTTTAAATGCTTTAATCACGGCCAGAGGATCTCTCGAGCAGTTCTCAGAGAATCTCCTCCAAGAAGAAGCAAGGTCGGAGGATCTCAGACAAATTCCACTGAGAATCCCACCAGCTAACACGAATACAACAGTTTTTATAGAATAGGGAGGTATGGCAAAATTACATGAATTTGATTGGTGCTTCATATGCAAACTCTTGTTACTAGGTAAAGCAAACTTTGTTTTAATGATTACTTTAATGATCAAATTTAGTCATCTGTCTAGTTTCAATTCCCATATTTGTTATTTTTACACTCACACAACCAAAGTAAAAGGGGTATGGCAACACAACATACAACATTTAAAAACAGGACAGAACGTTTTAGTACATTGTGTTTCAAAGTGTTATCATGTTAGGCCTAAAAAGAGAAATAAGGTTAGATGTTAGAAACATGGTTAGTTTAATATACAGTTTACTATTTTATCTATAAAAAATCCACCACAGGAGATTGCAGGAACATTGGGATTAAGGTTAATGCATTCTAGAGAAAAAGTGTGTGTGAAAAAGCAGATGACATTCATTAGCATTGTCAAACTTTGAAAACTTCCCATTTATTCCTCACATACAGAAGAGTGTGAGTTAGCAGCAGGGACACTTTATCTGAGTGATTTGATATGAAACATTTAACACGCTAGCTCTTCACCACCCAATCAATACAACAAGAGCCCTCATCCTAAAACACTTTTCTGAGGTATTTGATAAATGAGTTTGCCAGTGGCGTGCATTTCTCCTAACGATCCACTGCAAACAACGATGATTGTGAAGCTGCGTGTCTAGCATTAATGAGAGCATTTGAATTCTGGGATAGATAGGAGAAGCATCCTATGATAGCATCACTCATTCACATACACAAGCATCTTAGCTATCGGCACTGTAACAGACCCTTACACAGAAGTACTCTGGCTGTACCATGGTAAAATGGTGGTATCAGTAATACACTATACCGTTTCAAAGGTTTGGGGTCGGTAAGATTTAAAAAATATGTCTCTTATGCTCAACAAGGCTGCATTTATTTGATCAAAAATACAGTAAAGACAGTAATGTTATGAAAGAGTATTACAATTTAAAATAACTGCTATATATTTTAAACTCCAATTTATTCCTGTGATGCAAAGCTGAATTTTCAGCATCATTTCTCTAGTCTTCACTGTCACAAAATCATTCTAATATGCTAATTTGCTGTTCAAGAAACATTATTATTATTATTATTATTATTATTATTATTATTATTATCAATGATGAAAACAGTGTGATTTTCTTTTGTAACATTATAAAAGTATTTTTTATCAATTTAATGCATCCTATAGCTGAATAAAAGTATTAATTTATAAAAAATAAAAAATAAACTTTCAAACAGCATATTCAGTTTTTACAACTTCTGAATGGCTGTCAATGCATCACAAATGTACAAAAAAAAAGCACTTGTTCTCGAATCAGCTAATCTCAGACTTGAATATGCATCTCAGAAATTATGAAATCTTGTCAGAGCTCAGTAATACATCATAGTGTTCTGGTTTATTAATGTCACTTGCATCAGATGAGAGGAAGTAGAGATATCATAGGAAGTTGCAAGACCCATTCTAGTGATTTGCCTCGTTAAATAAATCCCAGACAGAAATCCCACCCACACACCATTCCTGTCACACACACACACACAGAGAGAGAGAGAGAGTTATCAGGAACATGATGGATTACAGCGCGTTTTAGAAATGAAGCCTGAACAGAGACACACACACACAGTGGCGTTCAGTATCACTGAGCTAGTGTTGTGGGCAGAGAGACAGGACAGATGATCCGGTGTGTAAAACTAAACACAAGATTATCACTGTAACATCTTTCTGTCTGCTGCCGGATCAGTTTATTTCACTGGGATTATTTCCTACAAATTCAACCAATGCAGTCATGGGGTTTTTGTGTCATTTTGGCACATGTCTGCAGTGTTTTAGCACCCAATTCACAAAAATATATTATGCAAATAGAGTATGTTTCAAACAGACCCACCAAATTACTGCTTGACCATGCATACAAATTATAACAGTCTTTTACTGTATATCATTCGAGGAATTGCTGCTGATCAGATAAGGGGTGGACACCCTGCTCACAGTTGCTGTTTCGGTCTCTTTTTTCTTGACAAGAATTGGGCTTATTTAGACGTAGAACCATCTCTTTACAACCACAACACACAGGAGACCTTTCAGGTGCGCACTCCAACAAGCACAGAATAGGTAGAGGGAGATTGAGTGAACGGCGAACAGTAGATAAACGAGATAGTGGAACAGTTCATACAACATGAATTCATATGGAGGTGATTAAAGCAGCGTCAAAACTTTGCATGCATGTAGCCTAGTATGTATTTGTTATGCATCACATTTTAGAACATGGCTCTCAAATGTATGGACTAAAATATAATGCTATGTGAGATCACAACATAAGGCATAAAATGAATATGAAATTTTTCATCTGTAATTTTAATGCACAAAAAAAGTGTGAGAACTGTGCATTTGTAATAGAAAATTGCTGCCAATTTTGCTTTAGTTTGTAAAGGACAAATGAAAATGGATCACATTTAAATGTGCATAAGATAACTAATTTTACATTCTGGCATTTATATGCGGCCGGTGTGATGACAAATCAGGTCCTCCTTCGAATTTGGGTCTCTGTTAGGACCCCAAGCCATCCCATTGGCTCAAATATTTGTTTGTTTAAAAGCTACTCTTTTAAGCTCCTGATTACAATTCCAATAAAATCATGTTATGATAAAAGCTATTTGAACTACGTTCTAATGACAGTTTATGTCTATAGTTAGCTTATGTATTAGCATAGCATACAGATACCCGATTAGCATGTGATGAACTAGCCGTCCTTATTCACTGAAAATATTCTCCTCTGCTGTTGCTCTCAAATCAAATATGTGCTGCTCGGTGTGTAAGTGATAGTTATGAAACATGATTTGATCAATATTTCATGTCACTGACATCCAACCTGTGCAATAGCCACCTATTTCATTCAAGAGTAATGACAGAACATGTTCAGTTTAGTCGCTGCTGAAAGAAAAAAAAAACCTCTGTCCCGTCACTTTTTGCTGTTTCAGCTCAGTAGAAAAACAGGACTACATAGCACTGACAGGAGGCCTTGTTAAACAGACAGGTAATGCTGAGATGATATTCAGATGATCAATTTTTGCCGAGAGGAATCTGGATTTGCATCTGTCTCCCCCGTCTAGAATCACAGGCAAAAATCACTGTAGCAGAGCTGACTGGACAGTTTTTCACACGCAGCCTCATCAGCAGGCATTTATTGGTGTAAATGAGGGATTTGAGAAATGAATGTGAAAAATATGAAAGTTGAGAAAACAGGGGGCATCTGTTTACTGTCAGATATGGCGTAATTCAACACTGCATGATGATAAGAAAGTCATTCATTTACAAATGTTCCTATAAAGAAACAGACTGAACTTTCTTTTCACAAAAAACTGCATCACTTTACAGTTTCTTGGAAATCAATATTATAGTAAAAAATATTAAATATCTAGTGCCTGACATTATGGTTTCAGCATAAGTAGCCTAATAACAGTAAAGCCAGCTTGCAGTTAGTCATTCAGGACGCTAACTATGAGCTATCTTTACTGCGGTGGGATATTAGTAGTGAACGGGAGCCGAGAACCAGCTGGGCTCTGTGGCCCATGGTGCAGCGCGTTCTGTTCCCTGTGGGAGAGTTCCTCAGGGACACTGACATGGATCTAAATCAGTGTCTAATCCGCTCACTTGTCAGGCCAACTGCCACCACGCAGGTGAGCATCAGCGCCCTACATCTGCATGCTAACCTGCTTTCGAGTCTGCATGGCGATTCGCTTCTCATTCCTGTTGTCCCAGTTTCTGAAAGAATCATTGAGTCATAAATGCATTGGGACTAGGAGAATTACAGCGCAGCTGGTGTGTCTGAGATGGCCTAAAAGGTTTACACAGCACAATTTCAGTAGAGTTAAATTGGACTATTTTTAATAGATTATCGATAATAGTCAAGGTTTCTTGCACAAATAAAACAGATTTTCAATATGTTCAGTTCTCTTGTTGATTTAACAGGCGGTTTTTATAACAAAGAGGTGAAAGGTCTGTTTAGTGGCTGAAATTTTTTTTCAAGAAAATACTTCTTGACCTGA
Organism: Rutilus rutilus; assembly: GCF_951802725.1. Classification (NCBI taxonomy): domain Eukaryota; kingdom Metazoa; phylum Chordata; class Actinopteri; order Cypriniformes; family Leuciscidae; genus Rutilus; species Rutilus rutilus. Next base: position 8,591,892 of record NC_140214.1, read on the forward strand.
TCTACAGATGGGCTTTGGTTAATCCGTTTCGTCTGCTTTTGTTTTAACATTCATTATGGACACAGTCTACTGGAAAAGGCAATCCCCTCTGTGTCTTGGTGTTTTGACAGCATGAGATATTGTGGACTTTTGTAATTTGGTGTGCACTCAATTTGCATAGTGCAAAAAAATTGATTTTTAATAGATAAAATAGTAATAGTACAAAAATTAATAGTAAACTGTATATTAAACTAACCATGTTTCTAACATCTAACCTTACTTCTCTTTTTAGGCCTAACATGATAACACTTTGAAACACAATGTACTAAAACGTTCTGTCCTGTGTTGCATGCAATTAAAACAAAGTTTGCTTTACCTAGTAACAGAAGGGTTTGCATATGAAGCACCAATCTAATTCATATCATTTTGCCATACCTCCCTATTCAATAAAAACTGTTGTATTCGTGTCAGCTGGTGGGATTCTCAATGGAATTTGTCTGAGATCCTCCGGCCTTGCTTCTTCTTGGGGGAGATTCTCTGAGAACTGCTCGAGAGATCCTCCGGCCGTGATTAAAGCATTTAAAGGACATTTGCTGAGGTCTGTTTGTCGATTATTCCTGTGCAGGAAGAAAGCTAGTTAGGGAAGCAAGTTAGTTAGGTAGACTATATATTAAACGTCGATTGGAGACGTTAAGGATCGTCGATTGGAGACGGCCCAGGGAGAACGTCGATTGGAGACGGCCCAGGGAGAATGTCAATTGGAGACGTCCCTGGTAGACTTAGAGTAGGAGCTAGATAGGGAAAAATCTACGATAAAACATAATAAATGTTAAATGTTTGATTATATTTTAAATATATAGATATAGATAAAAAAAAAATATATATATATATATTGAAATATATATAAATGCAGATTAATTATGAAATGTATCTATAATTAGTGATATAATCAATATAATAATAACCATTATTATTATTAAATAATAATAAAATATACATTATCTAGATATATAATCTGAAATGTTATTAGAGAAAATAAAATTGTATATATGAAAAGTATCATTTATAAATGATTTATATTTTAAAATATATTGTATGTTTTAAAATTGTCCAATATTTATACATCAATTATTTATACATTAATAATTAGAAAATACACCGCTAATTTGGAATGGCTATCTATGGAGAACTAATCTGGCATATTTTATACTGAAACTTATTTGTACAGAATGTGACAATAACTTGATTGAAATACAAATATTACACATACATGTATGTACTATACAAGCACATTACGCAATTGAATAAACAGTGGGTTGTAAGAACAAAACACAGGGTTTACGTTCAAATAAAGCATGCTGAAGTGTGAATTCGCCTCGAAGTGTGTTTGAAATGAGACAGCACTAGTCAAAAAACTTTCTGCACACTCTGTAAAGCCTAGAGCAGCTGTCCATGAATCAGCAGACACTGTGGTCCCTTCATGAAATAAGGGCACAAAAACACAATTCAGCTGTCTTTCTGTTCTTCACTCTTTCAACACAACACCCACATCAGTCACCAGCAACTGATGAATCACACGCATTCACAGGTTTGTGTTTGTCTGGAATATCTCAGCTCCTCGGGCTGGATCAGAGCAAGTGCAAAACTCTGCATCAGTCTTTCTGTATGTTCCCTTCTCTTGTTTGCTCTCTCTCTCTCTCTCTCTCTGCTGAAATCTGTCAGCCCTTACTCAAGAGAGCAGATTCGCAGCCACCCCAAATGTCGACAGCTCGCTTCACTATGAATGTGTTTGAACTAAGAAATAGACTGAGACTTTAGTGGAAGAAAAGCAATGCAATGAGCAAAGGGTCGACTGAGTCAAATCTGACACCCACAGAGATAACTCGAAAGGAAAATTTAATTAAAAAATTTGAATGAGAATATAACTCAGTTATTTCTCTTAAACAGTGATGAGAATGAATAGATGCATTTAATTAAATGTAATGTGTGAAACAGGATTTTTACTGATAAAAACCTTAAGCTAAAGTAACTACATCTTTAATTAACATTCGATTAGCATACTTTTTTCCGTAATAGCGTAGCCTTTCCAGTAACAAACTACTTTTCTTAGCAAGTAGCCAAGCGGTATCGGGTGACAAGACACTACATCACTGTTTTATGTTATTGCATTGCACAAGCCAAGCCAAGTGAGCAGAGACATGTTCTCTTAACACATTCACATTAACTCTTTCAATCGGATGTAGCGTCAAAGTTTTAGGTTAAGTTATGTCACTTTCCACTCCAGCTATGTCCAGTCATGGGAGTTCAGCTCTTATCTGCTTAGATCAGGAAAATCAGATAACATCAATGTTACTAAATACCATTTAATAATTTAAGGTCGGTAAGATTTTCTTAATGTTTTTGAAAGAAGTCTCTTATGCTCACCAATGCATTTATTTGATCAAAAATACAGTAATATTGTGAAATATTATTACTAATTAAAACAACTGTTTTCTATTTCAATATATTTTAAAATGTAATTAATTTCTGTGATGACAAAGCTCAATCATCTTCAATACCATTATTCAATACCAAATAATTCTAACATGCTTATTTGGTGCTCAAGAAATATTTCTTATTAATCGCAGTTGAAAAATGGTAAGCAGTGCTGATTAATGTTTTTATTAATTTAACGCATCCTTGGTGAATACAAATTAATTGATTATATACATATATTTATAATGTTACAAAAGAATTCTATTTTAAATGTTCTTCAAATGATTCCTTAATGATCATGTAACACTGACAACTTGGGTAATAGATAAATAAAATCAATATTTTTATAGCAGTTTTTTTAAACTGTGATAATATTTAATATATTACTGTTTTCAACTATTTTTGATCAACTAAATGCAGCTTTGGGACATAAAAACCTTATTTTAAAAACAAAAAAATTGCACTGAGCCCAAACTTTTGGACAGTACCGTACATAAATATATATGAAAAACAGGAATCATATTTCAAATGAGGAATAAAATGAACATAAAAGGCACAATAAGATGTAATAACAGTTCATAAATCATAAATTGTGCTTATTTTAAAGCATTGTTTTCTATTTTTAAGTTGTATTCATTTAATAATTTTAATTTTGGAAAAGAGAAACATAATAGTGAACATATATGTTGATCCATGAAGAAACGTTCAGCCTCCTGGGCTTTGGAAGAGCAACCTCTGCAATAAAATCTGCCTCTGGCCAGAGCAGTCAGCCTATCTCAAGAGCGCAGATGCAGTCGCCTCAAACCAAGTAGAACTAGACTCAACTTCAGAGGAAGAGGTTCAGAGCAGAAAGCACATGTCAAAATGAGGCGATCCTGACATTCACATACAAACGAAATCTCAAAATACACATATGTATTCTCTCTCTCTCTCTCTCTCTCTCTCTCTCTCTCTCTCACACCTTTGTGCCCATGTGGGTGGGATACACTCCATCTCACTGATAGCCTAAGGTGAGGTCCTGTTAAATGTTTGTGTGTGTGTGTGTGTGTGTGTGTGTGTGTGTCAATCTCTGTGTCCTGAGGGTTACATGTCTGTTCATATGCAGAAAGTTCAAGTAACATTGACTAGCCTTTGTTTCCCCAATACAGAAACAACTCCATTCCAACATTTAACACCCAGCGGGCAAGAATCAAGTTCATCCAGGAAGACTTAAATACACTCTGGAAAACTGAAATATTCATTGCATCACCTCAGGAGATATGAATGAGAGGTGAAGGCAAATATAATTTAGCTGTCAGGATGGAGTTGTGCTGGGGTTCTGCTATAGTCTACGGCACAATCACTGTGGTCTCCAATAGCGTGGGAGCACTAACTGGACAGGCTGAAGCCTAACACATCATAACACAAACCGTTATAGCTTTTCTTTCAGCTACAACATCTAACACTTAAATTAGACCTTTACATTTTATAATAAATAAGATACTTTTCAGTACAAAACTCGATGCTATTATTTTGAAGTGTGTGGTTGCGAAGGCATTGCTATAGGTGTAACCAGTCCTACTCAACCCTCTCCGAGCGGCATTCAAATCGTGGTCTCTGGCGTGGGACGCAGGTGCTCTAACAAGGAGGTTAAAGACCGCAGCCTTTAGTGTCAGTCACCAGAGAACCTCTTGAGATCAGGGGAGTGAGGTTTACATGTAAAGCTCTTACTGGCCTACGACAGTTACATAGGATTTCTACGGTATTTTACCATATTGTTCTGTATTTAGCATATTGGTAGCATTTCAACTACAGTATGTACGGTACATAAATAGCATAACAGAGTTTGTCATTAGCATGCTGCTATACTGCAATGTCCTAAAAACAAAAACAACATGCACAAATACTGGGTAGGTCATTTTATAATTAAATCAAATGATTATGTATCAATAATTTTTGGTGTTGAATGTAATAAGTACACTTCTGGTCAAAAGTTTGGGATGAGTAAGATTTTTTTAATGTTTACGAAATAAGTCTCTTATACTCTATACTTTTTTTTTTTTGCAAAAAACTATATAGTAAAAACTGTAATATTGTGAAATATTTTTCTGTTTGAATATTTTTACATGTAATTTATTCCTGTGATGCAAAGATGAATTTTCAGCATCATTACGCCAGTCTTCAGTGTCACTTGATCCTTCAGAAATCATTCATGCTGATTTGCTGGCCAAGAAACATTTCTTATTACCAATGCTGAAAACAGCTGTGCTGCTTCACATTTTTGTGGAAACCGTAATACTAGTTTGTGATCTTTAAGATAGTCATGAGAAAGTTACATTTATTTTTCAAGAATTCCAAAGAAAACATTCATTTAAAATAGAAATATTTTTTTTGTGTGTGTGTGTGTGTAATTTTTTTACAATTTAAATCATCCTTGCTGAATAAAAGTTAAAAAAATAAAAATAATTGTAACCCTAAACTTTTGAGCAGAATAACCATAACTTTTGAGCATGTAATCAATAATCATAAAATGTTAAAACATTTAAAGACTTTGTCAAAGACAAGCCAATTAGGAAAAAATAATTCCTCAAAAGGAGGAATAAATCCCAGAAGACAATTTAATTAAATATAGGCATATCTAATGGGGCAAAAAATAATAATAATTTCAAAGCAAACACATCTGCTTTTTATTACATTCAGGCTACTTCAAACGTTATCATTCACAGGAAGTGGTGTCACACTCCTTGTCTTTTCCAAGGTCATGCATTGTAGCAATTGTCCACATTGATCCATAACAGTGTGTCTCACCGTCACATGGGCATCTGACACAAAGGAGTCTGAGACACAGTCATTGGACCCATGCTGCTGACTCATGTGGAGCCATAATGTGATATTTCAGCACAATGTGCGTCTTTGAGTGATATCGTGCAAGCGCTGGCATGAACGCTGGCACAAAGCAATCAGGAAGCATGAGGATTAGCTCCAGAAATCTGAAAAACTCCTGGCAGAATCATCCTTGAGCGTCCAGGAATTCAGTCACCCAGTTCTTTAAATTCCATTCGCCTCATGTGATTTGAGAACAACAAATGTCAATGAAATAAAATTTTAAGTGAATAAACAACAGCACCTTTTACACAGTGAGAAATCAAATCTAATATTTTGATTAATTAGTCAGATGGCATAACATCACATATTAAGATGTGAATGAGAGCAGAAGTCAAGTGGGAAACTGGGCCGCATTCAGCCTGAAACGCTGCTTGACTGGGAAGCCCATAGCTGGGCATCATGCCATGCCAGCCTGTCCTATCAGGCTGACACACGCGACAACACGCACTCGCACAAGCACACACACAGTAAGCAAGGGTCCACAAGAGTTCATCTGTCCCTGTCCCACTCTGCCTGAGTACAATCCAATTTAAAGTTTTCAAATTCCACTAACACGCATCATTCACACTCTCTTATACCCCTTACACACAGAGCGTTGATCCCAGAAAATTGCCATATAATTGCTAGAGTGACTTTTGTGTGAACGCAAACACGTCCCGGGATGGGGACCTAGTAACATTGCCAGGATCAGTCCCGGAAGCGCACCCTGTGTGAACAAAAGGCAGGACCAATGCCGTAAGGGATGGGTCGTAGTGATGACTCTGAAGCTGAGATTGTTCGCCAGCTTAGTGGAACGGTACGCAATGTGCTAGTTTATGATCGAATGAGGAAAAAAATGCACAAGCATAGTTTCCATAAGCAAACTTAGATGCTGCGGAGACATTATGTCACATCCTGATGGCACGTGTCTTTACGGGATCTTTACGGGATGTGTGTGAACACACGCACAGATTCCAGAAAATCACTGGCACTGAGAATTAACCAAAATTAAACAATCCTGAAACAAATCCCGGGACACATTATCAGTGTATTTTCCGGATCTATCTCTGTGTGAAAGGGGCTTTACAGATGCCAGCCTGAACCCTTTTCCTCTTGTCCTCATTGCTCGGGTCAGATCCGGCCAGTAAGAGACCTGCTTTAAGCTCAGATAGGTATTACGTTTTATATACTATATACTGACATACACAGACACAAATTGACTATAAGAGCTAATCCAGCTAGGAAGCACGCAATGCCTCCTTCGGCCTCCACACACACTCCTGGCGGCAGCACACTCTTCACTCTTCAGTCTCGGGTGGCGGACAGGGACAGGGTGGCGTTGATATTAGAGCAAGGTATATGTTTGTATGTATGTATGTATGTATGTATATGTTTATATGTATGTATATGTTTATATATACACACAGTTGTAATTTAAATTATTCAACCCCCCCATTGCAAATCAGGTTTATTGGCAAAATGTACAGACTTTCAGCTGCAATGAACAAATCAAACAAAAGTAATTGAAATAGCTCAACACAACAAATGTTTCAAGTGGTTTCCCCAAATTCAACTGAAAATGCAACTTTAATGACTTCTGTAGCCTCAAAATTATTCAACCCCTTGAATAGAATCCCTCACAATAGCACAAATTGGCAAAACACCTGATTCAACTAATCAAGGCCTTCAATAGTTGCACCAGGTGTGCTTGAGCTAGAACACATGAAATATTTGATCTGGCTAGGTTTGTTGAGTGTCACGTTTGACTGCATGTTAGAAATATGGCTAAGTCAAAAGAATGATCCAAAAAGTTAAGAGAAGATTTGATCCCCCTTCACAAACAAGGAGCAGGATACAAAAAGATAGCGAAGGCACTAAATGTTCCTAAAGACATCGCTGGTAGCATAGTTCGCAAGTTCAAGGTCAAAGGAAAAGTGGTTACACTACCTGGACGGGCAGAAAAAGGAAGCTATCAACGGCTGCAACCAGATTTCTGAGAAGGCAGGTTCAGAAAAAACCTTGAGTGACTGCAAAAGACCTGCAGCAAGACTTGGCAACAAGCACTGAGGTTTCAGCTTGAACAGTAAGGAGCGAACTAAACGCATACCAGAACTCTAAGACGTACACCACTACTGACCCAAAAGCACAAGAAAACTCGCCTCCAATTTGCTCAAAATCATATTAATAAACCACAGAAGTTTTGGGATTCTGTTCTGTAGAGCGATGAAAACAAAACTGGAACTTTTGGTCCTTATGGATCAGCGGTATGTCTGGAGGAAGAAGAATGAAGCATATGCTGAAAAGAACACTGCCTACAGTTCAGCATGGTCGTGGCTTGCTGATGCTCTGGGGCTGCTATGCATCCTTTGGCACTGGAAACCTGAAGCGTGTGGAAGGCAAGATGGATTCATTGAAGTATCAGGAAATCCTAGGAGATAACATCATGCCGTCAGTGAGGAAGCTGAAGCTGAACTTCCAACAGGACAATGTTCCCAAGCATACCTCAAATTCCACCAAGGCTTGGTTACAGAAGAAGTCCTGGAAGATTCTACAGTAGCCATCAGTCACCTGACTTGAACCCCATAGAAAATCTCTGATGGGATTTGAAGAAGGCGGTTGCAGCACGCAAACCCAAGAATAACACTGAACTGGAGGAATCTTAGCCCGTTCCACATGAGCAATGGCACTCATGAGGAATGGGCTAAGATTCCGCAGAACCACTGCCAGAAGCTGGTGTCTGGTTATACATCTCGTTTGCAGCAGGTCATAACAGCAAAAGGGTGTTCTACTTAGTACTAAAGATGCTTGCCATGAACGGGTTGAATCATTTTGAGACTGTAGAAGCCATCAAAAGCTGCAAAGGTCATTGAAGCAGGCAGTCAGGTCATGGTGGTGTTAGGCCTTGGCTGAGATTCAAACTTTTGGACTGTTGTAGATTCACATTTGTTTATTTGCTTAAACTGATTAATGAGGAGCCACTACACTGACATTATCTAGAAGACAAGATGAGTTCATTAAAAGGAAATGAGGTTGATATTGATAAACGAAGCCATTCTCAAGAAAATCCTCGGGAGAGTGGTATTATATAGCTGAAGCATTAAAATGTCTGTGGTCTGTAACTGATGGTGCTGGCTAAGGCAATCATCACTATTACTAATGCTCATACTTAGAGTTAAGGATCTGAACAAAACCCCGACCACAAGTATTACACATTTTTAACCATTAATGCTATGGACATAAACAGTACCTTAAATCATGTGACTTAGTTAAGTTTTTGTACTCAGAGTACAAAACACCCCCACAAAATATGATTCTTACAGACCTTAATATATACAGTCTATATATAAATATTATGTACTATTATGTATATTTATTTATCCGGCTTGTAAAGAGCCACCGCTCTACCTGCAGATTCACGCTTTCATTCACGGCTAGTAGGTCTCTTTTACACATAGCACCAAACGCGTTAGCAGAGCTACACAGAGACAAAAACAGAGAGAAAGAGTTATAGAAGGCAAGGAATCGCTACAAGTTCAATATAAGCTTTCTTAATATTTTTTTTTACATGAGCGCACAGACAGTGGTGAGAGACGGAGAGTGAATTAAGGTGTTTTGACGGATGAATAGGAGCGGCGTTTAGAGGAATGCACTGTTCTTTCTCACCATCCACTTCTCCCTAATCCCTCTTTCACAGTCACACTGAAAGGAAGCTTTTCATCAAAAGAAGGTTGAAAGGCATGAATGCCCATCTCTCTCGCCGTCTCTCCCTGTGTATCTCTTTTTATCCCACTTTCATTTTAAAAACCACATTCCTGCTTCAGTGTTCAGGTACTGATCTTTTGTTCCAACCCCTTTTTCCATCTCTCTCTCTTTCCCTATGGCCATGAATTTTAGAGAGAATGCGTCTTGCCCTTTTTGGAAACAAAAATTCCAGCTCTAAGCTATTCCCAGCCACATTTCTATATTGCCAACAGGACTCTAATACTTTAATTTCACCATGGTAAAGTGTCTGTAAATCTCAAGTGTTATTGCAAATGTACTTTCCACAGTATATATAGAGAGAAGCATTTAATCTCAATTAGATTTGAGTGCACAATGCTGAGGTTGCTACCAGGACATCGTTAAATTATTGTTTGTCACTAAAGGCATTATCAAACTAGCCAAAACAGCTACAGTAACAAACAAAAAAACTTCAAATTTGAATTCTGGCCCACTCACAAGTGACAAAAAAACTTGAACAAAATGAACAAAAACAGTGAACTGCAAATAATTACAGCACATCTGCAATGATTAAATGTTAAATTACTCAAATACTTTATGTATTTAATCTTACTTTATTAACCAGTGTCTTTGCAGCTGACCTTCGATGATCAAATTCAACCATATTCAAAAGCAAAAATTACATTTGTTAAACATCTTCTCTTTTTTTGTTGCTGAAGTAAGAGCGCTGGACTTTCTTTTCCTGTGTCCTATTCTTCTGCAATCTAGAATGGCAGCACAGCTGAAAGGTTTGTTTGAGATGCGCCCTCTACTGTACAGATATGAATCTGCATTTCCTTCAGCCTAAGGCTTATTTCACTTTTGGTGTGAGAGGGCCTTTATATCTGGCAAAAATTAAAAAAAACATTTTTTTTTTTTTTACAAACAAGCAAGCCCAGCCGAGGTCAGAAAAAGTTACGCAACATTACTTTCCATAAAAAGTTACTAGGTAATGCAATTAGTTACTTTTTTAGGGAGTAACAATTTTGGAATGGATTACTTTTAAAAGTAGCTTTCCCCAACACTGGCAATTATAATCTGTTTTTAATACTAAAAAACGTTAGTCAGTACTAAAAAGTCTCAGCTAGGTAGCCTGTCAATCAAACTAACCATAACCATAGCTCCTTCTGTGTACGTAAGATCACAAACTTACAGCCAGACCATGTACATGTGATTGTGATCATCAACAGACTTACAGTTCTGCAACCCCAGGCTGTTTCCTGATTGGCTGAGGATTCGAAAGCCTTGCCAGGACTCAGTCTGGATGACAGTTGACTGTTATTCAATTATTAGCTATAAAGCATCAGTATGACTACACATGTGTATGTTTGTATAAAGATTACAGGTTGGAATATTTTAGAGGTGACCACACTTACATCATTTTACCCTTTACCCTCAATCACAGAGGCGTACAAAGCATGCATTGTCCAAGTCTTTCTTTTTATCCCTCTGTCTTTCTCTCATCATAAAGGGCTGGCTGAGTGAATGGATGAAAAGTTCACTTTTAATTCAGTTGAAATCTGTCTAATGTGTGTTGTGCCAAAAACACAAAGTGCATGTCAGATCATGTGCCACGGGAACTTTGAGACGATCACTTCCATATTCCATCTCTTTTCCATGTAATATTTCCTAAGCAGCCAATCAATACAGGACCAGTATTGGATGGAAAACAACAGTGCTCACAGGCATTGGGGAACATTATGAACAATGGAAGAGTTCACCGAGTTTATGCCCATTACTAAATTATACAAAACATACACAAAAAACATGATGCAAATAGACATCACAGTGCAGGTGTTCATTAGCAAGGGCTGATGTTGAGATTTTCTCATTGTTCCAATTATACATTTTGCAGTAATTTGGAAAGATTCTGTGGTTGCCAGTTCACCTTCTGACTTCATCTTAAACATACAGTGTGTCATTTCTATGCCACAGAATTGCATAAATAATTATTGCTTTCAAACAGGTTTCAATGACTACCTCGTCTAGCCTTATCCCGAATCACGGCATTGGATGAGTCAAAGTTGCTATGTCAGGCTGCTTGAAAAAACAGATTCAATTTGGTGCCGCTAGTGGCAAGAAATACACACTTGACCCTTAAATAAAGAGAAAAGGTGTTTTTCAGGTTTAAAGCCAGATGCTAAAGAAGAACCTTTTAAAGCTCCATAAGGAACATTTTATCCTGTAATACTTCAGAGAACCATTTATGTACTGGTGCTTTAAAGGGTTAGTTCACAGAAAAATGAAAATTCTGTCATAATTACTCACCCTTATTTTGTTCCAACCCCGTAAGACTTTCGTTCATCTTCGGAACACAAATTAATATATTTTTTATTAAATCTGAGAGCTGGATCACTTCTTCATAAGCTGCTAGGTAATTAATATCTGCCAGCTCAGAAAAGTTATTAAAGACATTGTTAAAATAGTCCAAGTGACTACAGTGGCTCAACCTTAAGTTTATCAAGCGACGTGAATACTTTTTGTGCGCAAAAAAAAACTAAAATAACGACTTTATTCAACTATTCATTTTCTTCTGTGTGGGCCTCTGAGTGAGTTCACGTAGTGTAACAGCGCAGCGCTTCTGGGTTGTACGTCAGAACGTAGGCTCGCTATTGGCCTACTAGTGAGCCTACTTTCTGACGTACAACCCAGAAGCGCTGCGCTGTTACACTACGTGAACTCTCTCAGAGGCCCACACAGAAGAAAATGAATAGTGTGTATTTCTTGCCACTAGCGACACCAAATTGAATCTGTTTTTTCAAGCAGCCTGACATAGCAACTTTGACTCATCCAAAGGCGACACGAAAAGTATTCTTGTCGCTTGATAAACTTAGCCACTGTAGTCACTTCCCAGTAAACAATTAACGTCTTTCAACGTTGAAATATGGTTGAAAATAAGTCGGTCCGCCTTGGACTGGTTTACGACGTTTCAACTAAGTAGTTTCAGCCGGACTGTTTGACTACGTGTTTTCAACTTATAATCTAAGACAGGATAAGTCTGTTATACATGCTAAAATAACGGATAAAAACAAACTACCAAACCATGTTCATTATCATCTCAAATAAATTTAAAGAGTTTTACATATTCCATTAAGACGCTGAAGATCGACCTGTTTTCAGTGTTGAAAAGTCGTAATTAGACATTGAAGATTTTCGTCTATTCAGTGTCTAATAGACGACATTTTGCTAGCTAGGTTGGACTATTTTAAACATTGTCTTTACTAACTTTCTATGCCGGCAAGTTTCAATTACAGAGAAGCCTATGGAGGAGTGAGACAGCTCTCAGATTGAATCAAAAATATCTTAATTTGTGTTCCGAAGATGAACAAAAGTCTTACGGGGTTGGAACAACATGAGGGTGAGTGATTACTGACAGAATTTTCATTTTTGGGTGAACTAACCCTTTAAGGAAACAAAGTTCAGAGTATGCAGAAGACAGTGGTGATGATTTCAAATCAGACACGTCAACGCTCTGACTTCCTTCCAGAAACCCAACAGCTCATTAAAAACGTATGAACTCACATATGATTCAGACTCTTTAAGTCATCTGTCAGAAGAAAGGCAAAGTCCTGGGGGGGAAACTATTAAAAATGTGCTGAGATTTTCTAGAGGGCCCTTAAACGGTGAAAGCAAAGTCAAACACATGAGCAACACTTAAAACATATTTAAAACATCATCTGACAATGTAGGTGGTGGTGCTTGTTTGTAAAAAAAAAAAAAAAAGCCAAAATGCTAGAATGTTGCTATGCGGTTGCTAGGTGGTTTGTAGGGTGGTTCCTTATTGGCCCAATTTAAAAGCGCAATAATATTATTAATGCTATAAAGTGTTCATTCATTTCCCAACCATAAAGTTGTGGTCACATTAGTGAAATTTTGGAGGCAAAAATATAAATTGTCCATTGTCACGTGTGTAGCTTGGTATGAAGCACAGCTCACAAAGAAGTCATTTTTAAATCAATAAGCATTCGGTTGTTCAACACGTCAAATTTGTGTGAGCAACTTGAACCAGATGCAAAGTCTGCATGGGGAAATCTTTTGCCCTTTACCTAAAATTCCAGATCATAATGATTCATATTGAAATTAGACCCTCGCTTAGCTTCGGATTCACATACAAACATTTATTAGCAAACAAACTTAACTGTACTTGCTTGACATGCAAGAACAAACCTCATTGGTTCTTGCGAAAAAGATCATGGATATATAGCATTTGAATTTAGTAGCATGCTTGCTTGATGAGGTTCACTGACTAAGTTGAGTTTTTGTACGTCAAGCAAGTACAGTTGAGCATCAGAGTTTTGGGTGAATAGGCTTTCAATGTAGAGGCAGAAATCACTAAGATTTCATTATCTTCATTTGTGTTCTGAAGATGAACAAAAATCATACACGTTTGGACCGACACGAGGGTAAGTGATTTTAATTTTTGGATGAATTGTCCCTTTAAGTGTGAGCACTACTAGCTCATACTGAGCCTTAGCAAGTGGTGGCACTTGCTCATATTTCAGAACAAGGTCCACACACACTTGCCTGTCTGGACAGGCTCACTTCAAAATTACAGGCTGTCAGAGATGGAGCTGATGTTTTCTGGCAGCTTAATCTGAACGTACATGACACACAAACACACTTTACCGGCTGCCAGACTGAATCTGCTGGTGGTAAACAACAAGGTGCGTTCTGTCTGTTTCTATGTGCGGGTCTGCATTTGTCTATACTGTGTGGACTAAATGTTTTAACAAGGATAGAATTTTGTTCTATTGTACTTTTGTATGGACAAGCACCCCTTACATTTTCTTTTGAAATATAAAATACAGTTTTAGTTTGTATTATCATTTGCCTATCCTGCTTTAGCTTGGGCAATACATCATTGTGCAAATACATTTTCAGCACACTGAGCAAGAGAGATAAAGAAAAAGGAATGAGTGAATGCATAGTAAAACACACACAGAAACACACCATCTTCAGTTTCTGTCCATTCTCCAGTGGAGTGTGTAGTACAGATCACTGATACCCTCATTAAAGGATCCCAAAGACCATGATTGATAAACACTGCATTATTTCCTTGCTTATGTGCAGGACATAAATAAAGTCCACTCACTTCAGCTCTGCTTTTGAAAACACACAAATACATCCATATATACATACAGATATATAATATATTGTAGATGCAGTGCTTTCCACAGGGCAAGATCATTCACATGCACATTTTTAGCAAAATTACACATGCATCATTTTAAGATGCTAATTGTGAGAATTAAAATACTTACTAAATGTATTAGTTATTTATTTCTTTTTGGTACATTTTTTGATTGCTACTCTCTTAGAATACACTTTTTTCTTATACTGTATTTTATCAATATCGATTAAATAATTAAATAAATAAAAAAGTTTAATATTATTTAATTAAAAACATTAATTTTGTTTAATTAATAATGCTTAAAATAATTGTATGTATTATTATTTATTACATTATCAAAATTAAATTACATTTGCATTATTGTTAGATAAGAATGATTCATACAAATCAAGAGGGGGCAGCGATGAAAGTGAGATGACAAGTGAAAAGCAGAAAGAGGAGGATGAGAGGGACAGATGGAGAAAAAACAGAAGAGTGAGACAAGGATAAGGAGAGAGAATGATGGATAGAGGATGGATGCAGAGAGAGATGAGGAAAAACAGAGGGCGGGAAGAAGCTTCTGTGTTCCGCTAAGAACAGGATTACTGCCTTGATGTTTCTCAGATATTCAATTTCTCTGAGGCATTTTAATCCCACGGGAAAACAAACCCTGCAATATCTTTCTCTCCCTCTCTGTTTGTGTTTTGTGTCTCTTCTTATGTGCTTCTGTCTTTAGTTAGACTGAAGAACAAACACTGAATTCATCAAGCTGTACGGAACACCACGTCATTGCCAAAACCCAACAGAGACCAAACACTTCGCTCACGCAACCCTCACCTCTGCTAACAAACCACACACCGTCACACTGGGTTTGGCTTCTGCATGAACTGTCCTCACTTTCGCATAAAACCATGACAAGATCAACACAGGTGCCAAGAAGCAGAAGAAGTCATGTCATAATAGCTAATTGTTTTTAACTCTTTCTCCGCCAGCGTTTTTGAAAAAAAGTTGCCAGCTACTGCCAGCATTTTTAATAATTTTCACAAAAGTTTCATGGCCCCAGGGTATTTTGTTGAATGCATATCTGAACATACAATATATCAAAAGAAAGAACAAAGTCTCTGCTTTAAAAAAAAAGAAGTTTTATTCTAGCTTAATGCATTCTTTTTTATGTGAGCAAGTTTCATAAAAAAACAACATTTTGAGCAAAAAGCTGAGAAAAAGGCGTTTTTGGATTCAGGATTCAGGATGAGGATCAAAACATAGATGGAGTAGATCATCAACACCCCCCCAAGCTTGCACAGACTTATACCTAGTCCTGGGTCAACATTTCATTCGATAACATTAGGCAGTTTTGATTGATATACTGTTTAATGTTGATGATTGTATTATTTTACATATGCATCATGCTTACATATGAAATCACTTGTTTCTGCCTCTTCTTCGCCTGTGTTTTGATCAGGAGATTCAGTAGTCTTTCAGAAGATGTGTAATAGCGCCCCCCACCACATAAAACATGGGAAGAAGGACATTTCTGTCAATGACAGGAAGCATCGTCTCATAAATGACGAAAAATTCCATCAAATGGCGGGGAAAGAGTTAAAAAAGCCATTTACTTTTGTAGAATTTTTCCACTTAAAGAGAAATTTTTATTATTTCATTTATTCACTCTAAATGTCGTTACAAGCCTGTATGACTTACTTTCTTCTGCGAAACACAAACAAAGCAATTTTTTTAAATGTCTTTTTTTTTTTTTTTACCAAAACAACAGTGACTTTCCTGTTGACTTTCATTGTATGAATGAAACCAGTCAAAACATTCTTCAAAAACATTCTTCAGAATTCTTCTTTGCATTTCAGGCCATTGTCAACTTCTTCGAGACTTCTGTCCACTAATAAGTATAATTTTTGACAAACAACTGTAAAATTTCCACAGCAATCCATTTAATATTTATATATTTGGATAAATCATGGAAATTCATTGATAAAAATTGGTGGAACCAGCTTTATGTAAAAAAATACAATACATTACAATGTCATGCAATACAATATTATATATTATATTAAAGTAGTATTTCAAGGGTCAGTTTTTTTCCAATTGCTTTCCAGCTGTTTTTCTTCTTCAAAGTTCATATTTAAAACTTTTAAGAACTTACAGAAACTGTCACACACACACTAAAGTAACCGAAACTGTCACACACACTAAAGTAAGATAAATATCTGCTGTTTCCTTTGACTCCTGACTGTGATGTCAGAGATTTGTGCGGTTGTCTTTGTGTAGTTGAATCTTTTTCAAACACGCGACCCATTGAGTTTCTGTCTACACGTTCATTGTCATCTGATCACTGGTGAAAGGCTTTAATCTGAGACCGCTGTAACGCACTGTATGATGGCCCGTCTCTGCTCAATCTCAACATGATGCCATTAGACTCCCAGCATGCATCAGAACGACAAGGCTTCCCACTGTGATCATCTAGCCCATGATGGCCAGCAGAGAAGGATTACATTAAAAGTGAAACACTACAGCACAGCATTTGGGCCTCTGAATGTGATGAGAACCTGATGGAACGTCATCACCCAACCAGCACCACCACACCGCTGGGTGATGATGGACACCCCGAAAAGAACATGCAAGAAGATTCACAGACCAAACATTAAAAATGTAACTAAGCACTGCGTGAGCAGTAACTGCAGACATGTTAACTATCATTCCAAAAATGTGACAATTCACTTCCAAGTAAGGACTATCAATCTTAAAGAATTTAGTACGGAATTTCTGCTTCCACTTCACATTTCCATTTTTTTGCATTTCTGAGGATGGCAATGGACCTTTTGCTAAGCTCCGCCACTTTTAGATGATATTCACTGAACATTATTCTATGAACCATATGATTTTCAGTAAAATGTATTAAAAATTGACAGTATATTGAAAGTGGTTATTGCTTATTATTCTTATTTGGTCTGAAATAAAGTGTGGCATCTAACTAAATATACTGTGTGTACATTATAGGGACCTTGAGTCACGTAATTTTCAATTGCCAAAGCAACAATTTAATATATTTTTAAGATAATTTCTACAGTTATTACAAACAAAAACAAAAAAACATAAATGAACTGGTAAATAAATGCATAAACAAATAAAATTAATGAAAAATAACAACATAAAACCATCTATTTTCTTTTAATTAATAGTTTCAGTTCTCGTTTCCCTAACTTGATTCTTTGTTATGTTTTGAATCTCAGTGTCAGTCAACAGTGGCTCTTTTCAAATAAATATATTACATCATCATAATCTTTAGCCTCCAAAAAGAGTCATTGTAATTTATGGTCTACAAATGATGAATTTATGAATGCTCCTTTATCAAGAACAAAGCGCTGGTATTTAAATCTAATCAGCGGTCATGGAACTATCAAATGTGCTCAGATGAATCAACAATGCAAAAACTACAAAACCTTGATTTAACAGCCGTGATTTTTCCAGTGCAGATGTAGCGGATCTGTTCAGTTGGCTGGAAATTAGAAAATTACAAATTAATGCAACAAACAGCTTATTGGAAACGAGTCAGCTTTCAAACAGAGCCGATGTTTCTGGAGTGTATCAATAACCACAAAACACTCATCATTTATAAAAGCAATGAAAGATTAGACTAAACAATCCAAAACACATGGAGCACAGAACACCCAATAATCACACACACACAACTTCTCACAATGACCTAGCCCTAATCTCAGCCTGAGACAGCACAACCACAGACTGTATACTGACTATCTGATGCAGTTGCAGGTAATCCAGCCTCTCAATGGTGCATAAAAACAAAGTGAACAGTGGTTGGTCTCAATCAGACAGTCTCTTCCGGTCTAAACGGCAGTTGCTAATATGCTAAGTGGACCAGACCGTACGCAGTATCGCAAAAGGTCTGTCAATGCTGGACAAACCTAGCCTCTAACACACACACACACACACACACATAGGCGTAATGTCCTGAGCTCCAGCTCCCAAGTAATCCCAGAAACCATACATGACAGCACAAATGTAACATTAGCGCAAGCTTCAAAGAGCCAGGTACAGATTAGCTGATCCCTGAAGAGGATCAATAACTGTCACATCTGCTGCTTCAGCTAAAGCCTAGAAAAGCCAGACAGTGTCCACCTTCAGCATTTATATTAATACACACACCCCATCCACAGACAGTGTATTATATACAGTATATATATATATATATATATATAAAAGAGGGAATTTTGGACACATTTTTGTGGCCAAAACCATACTGTGTGCAGTCAGGTCAATATCAGAACTAGAAAGAGCAAGTATATGATATCACTACTCTGTGCCTCATTTCACTGCATCTTGTCTTTTACCCTCCTTTTCTCATCTACAAATACAACACCCTTCTACTCAGCCAACATATAAACAAAATAGGTCGTGCCTGACGTCAGACAAAATCAACAACAGTCAGAAATCACTTTGCTTATGTAACAATGCTAATCACTGTGATTCCCAACAGCTGGAATGACTCACTTACACAAGAGAGAGATCAGCACAGGACATCTTCGCCTGTCACCGTATGAAGGGCAGTGCGGAATCAGCTCTGCCTTTGGCCCACGATCGCCACATCTACTATTGCTCTTTCTAGTTGTATTTGGTCTGATTAATGAACATTAAGGCACACCACACTGACAGACGTCGACCAACGTGGACAATCACCAGATTATAGTAGGCTACGTCACTTACATGACCAACACCAACAGATGCCAACAGGGTTAACACACTGATCTGACAAAACCAAATACTGAAAATTCCTTCATAACACAATGACAATAACAGTATATTGTGTCCTATTTTTTACAGGCTTATCTTAGAGTGTAAGTGGTTTGCAGGTCTTATCTGGCCCAGCCGGTCTAGTCTGATGGATTTAGAGCTGTTTATATTTAATTGTTAAAAATTAATTTCTCTTTAGTGATTTAAAATAGGATTTCTACTTCCATCATCAAACTTCTATTAAACTGCTGACAACTTAATTTTCATTTTGAACCATCTAAGACCTTTGGAAATTGAAGACATGCACTCTCGCATGCTTAAAAACACTGACGTTGGCAGCACCATTCAGATTTTTAACAGTATGCATCCATCTTATCAAAGTGTATTCTTACTTATAATGGATTGAAAATCAGAAATCAATGTGCTGGAAACATTTTTACAGATAAGTTTGAAGCTCAAACACAACTGAGAGTAGGTACAGGAATGATGGAAAAGTAAAAAGGGGTAAAGGCTGAAAGAACAGGGATAGGTTTTCTAGTACACTGTAAATCAGCTCTGAATTTCTATTCAAAGCAACAAAGAGATGGACTTGTGTCGTGGTGAGATGTAATGTACTGTAATGACTTTAAGGAGAACCATTGATAAAACTGATGTGTCAGCATTGTTCTCTTTCTCCCCCGTTCCATCCATCTCCCTCCTCTCTTTCCTCCTGTGTGGATTTGTGATTCAATTTTGTTGAGTGATGCCATGTGGTTGGGTCACAGAGGAGAACACCTCCTTTCACAGCCAAAGAGACAGATTCCCTCTATGTGCTGGACTAATTTAAGAGAAGCTTGGTTCACACTGACCAGCCACATCTGCCATAAAACTCTGAGTGCAGCCTGATCAGCTATAACTGCTACTGTCAACTAAATGAGATAGATAAGATAGATAGATAGATAGATAGATAGATAGATAGATAGATAGATAGATAGATAGATAGATAGATAGATAGATAGATAGATAGATAGATAGATAGATAGATAGATAGATAGATAGATAGATAGATAGATAGATAGATAGATAGATAGATAGATAGATAGATAGATAGATAAGACAGACAGGCAGACAGAAACCCCTAGTTCACTGTGATGACAAGCTGCACTACTTCCACTGGAAATCACTTTATTCTGACATCACACTGGAAACATGCATATAATATAAATCATCTTGAGAGAGTTTAGAGCCAGTAGGCCATCACCCTCCAGCAGTGTCATTTCACTGAACATGGAATTTAAAGAGACAGCGTGTGTTGTGTTAACACTGAGGCCGCATGAAGCACTTGGTTTATCACAATAACAGTATGGACATTCCACTTTTAACAGTTTATCTAATATTTTAACTTATTTGTGAGAAAAGTTTTGCATGAAAAATGATGTGTGCTATTGTTTAAAATGAATGCCACTTGGTTTGAAACTTTGTTTTATAATGTAAGACATTCATGCAATTTTAAGTGTGACTTAAGTGTTCAAATATATTCTGTGGACTGTGTACACACACACGCACGTTGCACACACACACACGCACACACACACACAGAAACTCAACTGAGCACGAACTATCTACATCAAAACAAAGCTGGATTATCTGTATTATTTATGAACAACTTTGGCTCAGAGGATCAGAAATAGAGAAAGAGAGAAATAAAAATAGCAAACAAGAAAACAAGAGAGAATCTGCACTCCAGCTTTGTCTCTAATTACACAGACTACTGCATGAGATGACAGTTTATACTTCTTTTTGTGCAGTTATCTTAATGTTAGCTGATTCTTCCGAGAATGAGAGAGATAACTGGATCGCCCCGAGCTTTTAGCACATCTAAAAATACATCAATCTCATCAAACTCATAGAGAACAAAATATATCTCACTCCCCTGTCTCAAGGGCCTGTCTCTAAAAGATGATGCAAAGAAACTGATGGCATTTGAACAACTGTGATGAAATTCCCTGTTCAATACAGAAATGACAAATGGACACGATGACAGCATCTGTCCTGCTTTACTGTGCCTGTACTGATAATATGTGTACAGAATTTTTCTACTCTTATTGGTACTTGAGACTTATTGGCAGTTGAGTAAACAAATGCATCCTTTATCGAAGTATCTTTACAAAAAATGACCGTGGTAATAATAGTTTTAGATTTAGATTTAGTTTTGGATGGATGGATGGATGGATGGATGGATGGATGGATGGATGGATGGATGGATGGATGGATGGATGGATGGATGGATGGATGGATGGATGGATGGATGGATGGATGGATGGATGGATGGATGGATGGATGGATGGATGGATGGATGGATGGATGACCTTCAGAGTTTTCCATCACTGCTATAAACATTCAGTCAATGATGGAAAAAAAAACGGTTAACGTGACCTTTTGTTCATTCCCAAGTAACTCTGACCCATGAACTAGAGTTATGAAAATCCCTCTCCATCTCTACCGTAGTTGTCAACACGACACTTAACCCCCGTTTGCCTCAGGGAGGACAGAGCCTGCAATTAGAGCACTGTTTGTTCAAAGACACTTCATCTTCTGAAGCAAAATGGAAATTCTCATTAGAGGCATAATAAATTTATATCTGAGCCAAAGGAGAAGGAAACTACACAACTATAGCATTACGAAATTATGAATTGCATAACATTTTGTTTTCTGGGTTAAGTAACTAATTTGTCTTAGTTGATTTCAACAGATACACACAATCTTCTCACTGGTTCCTTCTGCAGACTGATAATGAAAACCAACCCACACAATGTTGTGTAACAAGACTTTTGAGACAAAGTCTGGTCCACTTTGCAGCTTTTTCTGTTCAATTTGTTGTATTACATTTAAATGCATGTTGATTTTAATACAAAGACGATTTTGAACCCAACTGACTTTCATTTTATGGCTAACAACAGCTAAAACATTCTCCCAAATATCTTCTTTTTTGTTCCAAAGAAGTAAGAACGTCATACAGGTTTGGAACGATGTGAGGGTGAATAAATGATGACAGAACTATTGTTTTTTTCTGTGAAGGCTTCCCAGCTTCCACCTGCAGCTTTTCCACAGCATTTTTATGAGGTCGCTGTACAAGCTGAAAGTTTCTCATAAGCAGCATTAGCGATCATTATTACGTCAGATTCTCCCATAATGAATGGGGTGAAATCTCTCTCCTTTTCCCACACCTCCCTACAGCTGCTGAGAGTCCAGCCAAACCAAACACGTCCTCTCCTCTGCAAGCTCGCTGTTGTGAATATCCAAAGCGGAGTTCGGCCCAGCTTTAACAGGAAGCCCCATTGAGTTTCACATTTGAGAGTACACTCCCCTTCCAAATCCCCCAGAATGCTCTCGCTGTACTTCCTTTTGATTGTAGTGCATGTAATGACTCTTTCAAGTCTTCCCTCTGCTCTCATCTGGAGAAGCTTTGCGCTTAGTCTCCAGGGGTTAAAGTTAGGCTGCTGTTAGAAGTGTCAGGCCAGAGACTAAGACACATGCTAAAATTAAAACAAGACTTGATAATTTCCAAGAATTCACAAGCTCTGGCACACTTACTGTTCTGTCAGAGAGTCATTACATGAACTCCATGTGCTGGTTGTGCTTTGTTATTCTAAGTCATGACTCAAAAATGTACAGCAATCAGGAGTTATAGATTGAATTTAGGTTCTCAGCCAACTGGCATCCAGTTCAGTTTCATAACGTAACTGCTGTAACCATCTTGCTAACTTCCTGCATATACAATATAAAACAAAGCATATGCAGCAACCCTGTTTCATCTCAATAAATAAATACAAACATTCATACATAAAATTTCTTTTTCATTTCTTTTTCTTTGAGGTGTAAACAGGCTTCCATAAGGAGGTAATGGACCACTCATTGAAAAATGAATGAGCGAATCTGCTATGCTCAATATGGCGGCTGTAGAAATGGAAGTAATGCTTTTCAATTAAATGAGCCAAGTAGGTGTAGTTACAGTATATACCAGCAGAGGCTAACTAACCCCTTAGTTGTATCACAAATGACACACTATACACTTATACACTGTGTACTTATGTGTGAACGTAACCGTGTAGTGTATGAATTCTATATGGTTATTTTGTCATTCAACATTGGAGTCTGATAGATAAAGTTTTAGTACTTTGCAATGAATTTACAATGAATCATCAAGGCTAGCAGGAAATGTGGTTAGGATTATAAAGATTAAACTGCTTTACAGAGAACACTGTGTGACTCTTGCTCAGAGTCAGGGTCAATTAAGCTTCATTGGGATGAAACAAACTGTCAAAACATTCAAATGCTACACAACACAGGTGTAAAAAAACAAAGAAAAAAAACAGGTTAAAGTCAACTAAATTGACTAAAGTATGTTTTATTAAGAAAAAAAGACTTGCAGTATATTGATAACACCTATTGATGGAAATAAATGTTGTGATGTTTTTGGTCAAGATCTTGTATTGACAATGCAAGAGTCCATCACTCTGTAAAGTCTCCTCCAGCACATCCCAAAGACTTTCAGTGAATTTAAGAGTTGCAAATTCACGAGTGAAAATGATTCTTCATGCTCCCTCCCAACCATTCTTTCATACTTATAATTTTTCAAAAACCGCTTATCTACTGGGATTTTCACTCACAACCATTTCTAGAGTTTACAGATAATGGTCTCGTGAAAATATCTCGTGAGCGTCAGTTCTGAGGGCAAAAATGCCTTATTAGAAGCGTTTTAACTCTTATTGATGCCAGAGGTCAGAGGAGAATGTCCAGACTGGTTTGAGCTGATATAAAGACAACAGTATCTCAAATAACTCAAAAAAATGTGAACCCTGTATACCAGTATGTGCCATGTCGTTCAGGCTTTGTCATGTACGTGTATGTACACAGGTAGCAGCTATGGGGGGAATGTGACCCTTCGTCTATCTCTCTATCTGTCTCTCTCTCTCTCATCCTTAAAAGGATGTCACACAATAACAAATCCATCAAAAATGTCTTCATCTAAATGTCACCTTGGTCTGTCAAGGTTCTCTCTCTCTCTCCTCTGGCAGGGCAGTCCTTCACTCACAGGAAGACTGAGAACTACATTACACTCCATGTATTACAATCTGAGTCAGTTTGTCACATTTAGTGGCTAGATAATTCAATAAGCCTTGTTCTGGACTGCAGATTTACATCACGGCACTGTCCTGGCGTTATCTGATTTCAGAAGTATCATATTCAGCTGTGGATTGCATCCTGGGAGAGAGGCCAAGGTCTTGTATTGACACACAGTATTATGTTTTACCAATTACCAAAAAACTCAGGGTCTGCCTAAAACGGGACAATTACATTCAAGACAAATCCCTGGTAAGTGATCCGCTCTGCTGAAAAGACAAGTGGACCATGCTAATTCACACTGGTCCAGCCTGGTTAGAGATGGCTGGTTCAAAGCTGGTTAAGCTATAGGCCTAGTTAAAAAATAAAGTTTATCCTAAACGACCTACCCTTGTTCCACCTCACCATTCCAAACCTGTGACATTCTTCAATTGAAAACATCTGTTCTTGCTCATATGAAAAGTGAATCACTCTTTTCAGTTGGATCTTTTCAATGAATCAGTTCACAAAACCCGTCTGAATGATTCGTTGAACTATTCATTGACTCAATGATTCAGTTAACAGCTCAATGGAGGGAAAAAGTCCACGAAATAACGGCTTAAATTTCAGTCTGTTTTACACACAAAGTTATTGCATGGCTTCTGAAGACTTGAAATATAATGCATGAATAATATGGACCCTTTTTACTTTTATGGTACTTTTCCAACCTTTTTGAAGCTTGAAAGCTTCAGTCCCCATTAATTGTAATTGCATGGAAAAGAGAAACTAATAATAAAGTCATGCAGGTTAGTAACAGCATGAGAATGTGTAAATGATGACCATTTAGGCTAAAATTATTGGGTGAACTATCTAGGACACCAGCATCCAAAACACAACATATGCCTGCCATGATAATCTTTTCTTTTTTTTTTTTTAGCAAAGCATCAGGGAGGGAACAACACATCAAGAGAGAAATTAATAAAATACTAGTACTTCTAAAGTCCAACCATCTGTTTTTCCTGTTTCAAGGGACAAAAAGGACAGAGGAAGGAGTAGATTGCATGAGAGTCTCAATATCAGTTTTTTCTTCCCTCTTTCACTGCTGCAGTGTGTCGAGTGGTTTCTCGGCTCTGCATGACATCAAACACTATGTGGTGAGTTTCAGGCTCCAGAGGGCAGATTACAGCTTAATGCCTTCAACATCTACTGCATCAGCACTATAAACACTTCACTCTGTGTCTGTGTGCATGTGTGGGAGTCTAGGAATACCCCAATCTCAATTCATCTTGCTATGGATTGGAGGATAAATGCACAAATTCATTGTGAAAGCATGTTGTGTGACCCCTAAAATCAATGCATGCAAATCAATACACATTTACAACAAATCGATACAAGATACTATGCATTCTGTGTGCACACACACAGCATGAATAAAAAGGGGAATTCTATACTATGCCCTAGAGCAAATGTGCTCACGCAACTTAAATATTGAAATATTCCTGCACAAAGAACTTCTGCTGTCTATGATGTTACCATGGGCCATTTCGCTTTTGAGCAACCATGGTTTGCCTCCAGCAGTTGCACTAGCGGCCGTCATCCAGCGGGACGTCACGGCTCAGGGACCTCATTAGTGCTTTCATGCTCGCCTGTGTCCATGACTTAAACATGACTAATGACAGATGCTTTATGACCACTGCCGACTCTAGAGTCACAGCTAGGGGGCGCTACACCTCATCATCAAGGTGAATGGGGTTTGAGAGACTTCAGGTGATATCCTGTTTGAGTAAATACATAATATTTGCTTTTATACAATATTAAAACTTATAAATAATAATAATAATAATAATAATAATAATAAAGAACTGAGTGAAATTGAGTTCAGAAGGGGGATTCGGTCAGTTGGCATATAAATAAATAAACTTTCATACAACATAAAAAATGATCAATTATTTTAATAAATAATAATAATAATAATAATAAAGAGAAACAGAGAACATATACATTACATAGTTTATATAAAATATACATATAAATATATGTTCATGATTAGTATAATTCATTTATTATATATGATTTATATATGATACATTTTGATAAGTGATAAGCATTTCCCACATTTTATGCAGACTGGGCTCAAACCTTGGTAACCCACATGAGCACCATGGCTCAATATGCTATAGGGGGCGTGTCTGAAATCGCATTCACAATTCCCTACATTAGTCCACTAATATAGTTCACTTGAGGGATTTCAGACACTGAGTGTGCTGGAATGGCTGCCACTTTTGTATAGTTTGTGCTTTGTTTTAAAACTTAGCAAACTGGGAGCTCCAGTAGTAAGATGAAAATATTTATCTTGAACTCTGTCATGGAAACTATGTATACATTTTAATACAAAATTTAATGATCAATTAAAAAGGAATTTATACCTGTATGATATTATGCTGTACCCACATTGGACCAGCGGTTTGAAAAGTGTATGGATGCGTGATTAAGCTCCAGGCGCCATCTTCTGGTCAAACACAGGAATTCATTCGGTGCGTGACTCTCACGGTTATTTATGAGTATTCTCTAGAAATTGAGCGTACATCGGTCGTACACTCATTATTGCGGTGTATTGTGGGATTGAATGAATGCGCTCGATAACGTCTACTATAGTTTCGGACACCACTACAAATGGCTGTTCCCTCAAATAGTGCCTCGCAATTAGGCAATTTAGGACAACTAGGACAACTGACTAGCCAACCAATTTGTCAATTTTTTTGGATCGCCAAATTGTCCAGCTCTTAAAAAACCTAGACTGACCGTTAGGCTGATACGGTGTGTTTGCAGGGACAATTCCAGAAACGTGATCTATGATTCGAGCATATTAGACAATTACATGCTCTCTAACTGTTTTCAATTGCATCAAAACAATTCGAAAGATTTTACAACATGATAGCCTTTACATTGGGTGTAACTCCATCTACTATACAAGGAGGGTGAGTACAAAGGTGAGTTGAACTTGGCTTGGTTTCCTAAAATGATTCCTGATATGAGCCTAACAAGAACTGACAGGAGCCATCTTGACCTGATCTGTCACTGAATCACTCTTGAAATGAGGTCAGGTAGAGATTATCGTTGTGTATTGTTGTAACTTCAGGCTCTGGTGTGGGTCGCTCGGCTTGTTTGGGCCATTAGCAGGGTGTGCCACAGTTCGCGTGAACCCCTCTCCGGATCGCCAGGGGAATATCATTACTCACTTCTGAGTAAAACAGAAAGCATGGGGACTGATAGAAGACAGCTGCTTTTGCATAAGCTTTGTGGTGTTCTACTAGATAAAACACAGTAAACATAAACACTCGCATGACCATGGGCCAAACGTTGCTCTCACAGGGTTGGTGTCAAGTTCATCTCAAATGAGTCAGAGAGAAAGATGATATACAATCCAGCTGAATGTTCAAATCCAGCCTTAAAATATTCAAACGAAGCTTTCCTATCAAAAATTAAAGACACAGCCTGAATGAAATTCACCCATCTGAGGTTAATGCCGACTAGCAGCAGGAGAGGAAAGAATGGAAAAAAGCGAGAAGAGTTGGAATAATGGGCGATTCCATTAATATCACAGAAACCGCTAAAGAAGATCCGAGTCTGTGTCCAGATTTCCTGTCCAGCCAGCTGACAACAGTCATGCAGCTTTAATATTCACAAAAACCAAAATCAGATTCCCGCAGTTTTACACATGGGAGGACAAGTATGTCAGCTCTTGAGTGGAGAGCCAGAGAAACATCAGTGCTAAAGAAAAAGCTGCAGTATAATTGCAGAACATTTCCTTGGGGAAACTCTTGACTCTGAAACAATTACTTTCAATTAAATCTCATTGTCTCCATACGGTTGAGAAGTTATAGGGATAGGGGTTTGATCACCATCACTTAGACATGTAAAAGTGTGCTGTCTAAACACAGCCAACACTGGGCAATGTTAACATGTCTGATTAAAGCGATTGTAGCGATGCATCACTCTGATTGAATGCGTCTGGACGTGTTGTACGTGTTTATGAGGATAATATCTCCATCAAATTAATGTACAGTAACTAACGTCGGATTTCCACCTCTATTAATCTTCTAAATGGAGAACACTTTCTGATCATTAGGGAATACCGGGATCAGCTCGTGCGTCATGCGCAAGAGGATGATGGGTAAAAATACATTCAGGCTGCAGTGCTGAGCACAGAATCTAAGGTGATCGAAAAATTCAATGAAACGAAGAGAAATCAAGGTCTTCTGTGCGTGAAAGCACCTTTACCACACAGAACACCCGGCGAGGTTTATCTTTTCAACTTGCTCCTTAAACATCAAAAGTGAAAACTCTATACCCTCATGGAGCAACTTTGGATGAGACAGACAATACTCCACCCTGACACACACACACACACACACACCAGAAGCAACTGCAGAAAGCTCATAATCACCAGTAAATCTCTGTAACCATGCCACACACTCAAACCAAATGACAGCAAAAAAAAAACAGTCTAGGAAACTGTTATGGAATCCTGAGTCATGGAAAATTGTAAAGTCCAAAGACCTGTGGGAATGTCAAATACATGTGCAAGACAGGATATATATATATATATATATATATATCATAGCATTTGACAACAGTTGACCAATAGGAATTATTATTAATTGTATACTTTGCCACCTTTTTAATATTTGTATTATTGCACTTTGAATTACTGTATCATTGTGTTGTGTTTGAATGAAGTTTGCTGATAATAACATAAGATGAAAATACATTTTAATCGCAATGTAGGTACTTGCATTAAAGTTTGCCTTTGTATGCAATGTCTTCATTCACAACTGTCATTCACGCTGTGATCTAGAATAACAGCAGGACTGATTCACCTACCGGATATTTCCGTTTGCGGGACTCCGTTCAGATTGAACCCCTTGCTGTTGTAGAACTGCCTGATGTCCGAGCATGTCTTGGGTTTACTTTCCCCGAACACCAGCCCGGTGAGAGCGCACAGAAGCACCAGTACGACAAACCCCATCCTGGACAGAAGAAAGAAGCTTGATGTGCGAATCAAATCCAATGGCGAAGAGCAGCGGACAAACGCATCCACAGCGAAATGTATCTGCCGTTTCCAAAAGCGCACCGGTTCGCTCCCACGCGCTGTGTCTTATTCAGTGGCAACAGCTTGAATTAAAACGGAGAGCGCGATCCTGTGTGAGAGATGACGGAGCGGAGAGGGAGGAATGACACAAGCTCACGGGAGCTCACAGTTCGGAGACGCGTCTGTGCGCTCGCGTTCGCGTTCGGTCAAGTGCGAGGCGGAGCGGGGCGGGCGCGCGAGCGAAGGCACCAACTGCAGGGCATCGGGTTCGTCTGCCACTACCGCCGCGATCCTCCACAGGATGTTGCATCAAATCATCCCGCTGGCCAATGAAGACGGGATTCCATTTCCCCACAGGCTCTCCTGTAGGACAGGATAAGGATCTCTGAGATTCCTTATGTAATTTAGTGAAACTCTGGTTTTGAGCTGACTTTGACATGTCATTATGCTGGATTTTTGTCCAGTCCAAAGGGATAAAGGAAGAACTTTAAAGGATTCAGTTTGGAATCGTACTTTGGAACCAATCCTAAACAATCCTAAAGGGAATTTGCTTATAGGATTAGGACATAAAAATGAAATGTAGGCTATACACTGAATGCACCCTTGCCTCGCTTACACCTGATATTAACATCCAAGTGAAGCAGAATGACACTAAATTGGGTCTAATTAGTTTTTAAAATTCAACCACAAATTCAAACACGTGACCTCATTGACCTCATTGTAGCTAGCCTATATTGTGAATGTTAATCTCTGTTCTGATGCGTCCCAAATAAGAACAAGGATTTTAACCTTTTCCAGTTAGGCCTATGTGCGACTTAAAAAAAAAAAAAAAAAAAAAACAAGAAAAAGATAATTGATTGTTATCAATTAGAAAATAAAAATGTTGCATAAAAAAAAAAAATTGTGTTAAAAAATCTTAACATTTGGAGATCCGATCATTTAAATCACAGCTACCAATCTACTAAAATTGCTTCCTGTTTGGTGTTCATGGAAGGTCAAGGTCAAGCATGTTGCATTATGGGATATAGTGATTAACAATAGGCCTATAATAAAAATCAATTATAAAATCTTAAATATAATCTAAAGTATTTGTAAGATTATGCTAAACATTCTCAAATAAAGCATTACTGTATAAAGTGAAATTCAGGTTTTTTGGACTAGGGGAATTATCTTCCTTTCTACTGGCCGCAAAAACGCCTCTCAGTAAGAGAGTTGGAAGATTATATTGAATTATTTATGAAGTAAATAACAAGGTTGAGTCCCAGCCTCTCTATTTCATGTTAAATGTAATACTCTGCCGTATTTATTACGGTCCCAGACTGTCAACCCCTCTGCGGACAGGCCAGATCTTGACATGCTTCAAAGATGCAGTACATTTTTGAACAGGCTGCAGCTTGCCTGTGACAATACACACACCGTAGTTATTCCTTGACAGACGCAGTGTTTTCTGAGTCACGTCTGCGGCCTCCAGTTTGACAAATCTGACAGGAAACACAGAGAAAATACCGGCCCCGGGGCCACAAACAAGAGTCGACGGAATATTACAAAGATAATCCAGGAAATGTAGTGCTGAAAAGAGAATAAAGGAGAGCGAATATGAACAGGTTAGTGAAAAACAGTGGCACACTTACACGGGTGAGCAATAAGACATTATACTTGCATAACAACTGAGCGGAGCTGCCAGGGACATTTGTGTGAGTGAATAGCGGGGTGTGGCCGGTTAGAACGCTTTCACAGAGAGGCACACAGTTAGTTAAATGCTTCGCCCTTTCTGTCCTCTAGCAGTTAAGATAATGATTATGTTGTTTCTGGCTTTATTTACATTTCACACAAATCTGAATCAGACAGTGTCATCGACATCTGATGTATCTGTATCGGTTGATGTGGAAATTGTGTATGTCTGCACACTGCCAAAAGTCTTTCTCATTTTTTTTTTTTTTTTTTTTTAAATAGAATATACTGTGTGTGTGTGTGTGTGTGTGTGTGTGTGTGTGTAAGAGCAAAATTACAGTACACAGTTTTGTTGAAACTCATGTACATTATGATGAAATATTTGAGTTAAAATAGACTCTACAAATTTGGAACAAACTCAATAGAAATCTCAATTAGGATGACTCCATTAAAGTGCAACTCAAATGTACATGTTAATGTAAATGTACATTAAATGCAACAAAAACACACAAGCGCTAATCACGCTAAACGCAAATAAATTTTATTTTTATGGCTCCAACAAGTCCGATTGAAACAAATGAATCAGACTTCAGATTCAACTCTGAATTCACTGTTCTTTCTTTCCTTCCTTTCTTCCTTTATAAAGCACATTCATAAACAACTCATGGTTGACCGAATGTGCTGTACAATTCACATATGCTCATGCAGAATAGAAAAGACAATACAGACAATACAGTAAATAATGCATTCATAACTTGTTGAAAGCTAGTGAAAATAAACTTAAAACTAGGTAAGGAGGAGGCATACTGGCTCAATTCACCAGCATTATATAATTTTCTCAGAGCAAACTGAACAAATGCCGTGATGCAGTTTTATATGGCAGCCTGTGCATAAACATGGAGTTTTTCTGTTGAGCCTGGGAGACAGCGAGATGCCATTTCAGAGAACGAGTGGAGCAAATTCAGCTTATCTAAACAAGAATAGCAACAGCGGTGGCATATCCTCTCCTACAGAGGCAGAACTCAGCTAAGCAGAGCTGAATTTCATGGTGCATTTATTACCAAAGGTCCATCAGATTTGCTGGTCTTGACCCATGCACTGGTCTCACACTGGACAAGGTTGCCTTGTGGCATTTTTGTGCGTGTTCAGCTTGCTCTCAGTGAGTCAGGCCCTGGGAGAGCCGAAAAGCCACTGAATGCAGTGGTTTGGGACCTTTGTTCAGGTCCATCCGGTCATGTGATCAAAGCCTTTTGGAGAGGGCTGACTCATCCATGCCCACTCATCTGACTGGTCATCACAACATAACATGTCTGATGTCACAAAAAAGACGCATAGTCAGTCTGACAAAAAAACTAATGATAATAAATATGAATCATCTACACAGCTGAATCTTTTATTAGACTCTTCTGATCGGATCTGGAGATATTTGTAGAAAGATGACGTAAACAAAACAAAAAAGTAAATTTATACCATTTGACAGTTGACAGGTTTCTACCCATACACTCTCGGAAAAAAGGTACAAAAGCTGTCACTGTGGCGGTACCTTTTCAAAAGGTACATCTTTGTACCTAAAGAGTGCGTATAAGTCCCTCAAAGGTACATATTGGTACCAAACGTGTACATATTAGTACTTAAATGGTACATATTAGAACCCTTTTGACGGGTACTGTCCCAGTGGCAGCTTTTGTACCTTTTTTTCTGAGAGTGTACAAGAATCAAGTACTGCACATAATAAACACAGAAGTACATGTACAG
The DNA here is from genome assembly GCF_951802725.1 of Rutilus rutilus. Taxonomy (NCBI): domain Eukaryota; kingdom Metazoa; phylum Chordata; class Actinopteri; order Cypriniformes; family Leuciscidae; genus Rutilus; species Rutilus rutilus. The sequence goes on from NC_140214.1 coordinate 8,624,420, forward strand.
TGAGTGCACAAACCCAGAGGGGGGGGAGGATGAATGATTAGAGGTATTTCATGGGTCAGAAGACTCAAAGCAGATCTCAGTTATGTGACAAAATTTCTTGTGCATATAAAGGAGATAAAATGGACAGTGAATTATATGTTTCAAAATTATACAAAGTTATTGAAAAGATTTTTCTGAGTGTAAATACAAATAAATGTAATTTTGACAAGAAAAGGGAAATGTTGTAAAAAGGCAAACTTCAAACGTTGAAGGCATGAAAACAGGTCATAAGATTGGATTTTTTGAAATATTTGTTTTTTTCTGCTCACCGGGGCTGCATTTATTTGATCAAAATTTCAGTAATGATCACACGATCCTTCAGAAATCATTCTAAAATGCTGAATAATAATCTTTTTGGAAACCATGTTTGTTTTGTTTTTTCTTCTTTGATGATTAGAAAATTGATGATTAAAAAAAACAGCAATTGAATTTTTTTTTTTTTATATATATATAACAATGTAAACGTATTTACTGTCACTTTTGATCCATTGTATTGTAGTGGATTTTTCCCTAAACCTAACTATCTGGGTCTCGTCTGCAAATCGACGTCCCCCTTTAACGTCTACTGTCGACGTTTAGTCTATCTGGGTCTCGTCTCCAAATCGACGTCCCCACTCAGTATCTCGCCTAGTCTAACTTGTTTTTTCCTTAGTTTCCTGCGCAGGAATAAATCGACAAACAGACCTGCAGTTGTCCTTTAAATGCTTTAATCACGGCCGGGAGATCTTCCCGAGCAGTTCTCAGGGAATCTCTCCCAAAAAGCAAGGCCGGAGGATCTCAGACAAATTCCATTGCAAATCCCACCGTAAAACACGGATACAACAGTTTTTATAGAATCGAGAATTCCTCACTATTTGATTGGTTCTTCATATGCAAACCCCTCTGTTACCAGGTAAAGCAAACTTTGTTTTAATGATGACTTCATTTATTAATCACAAGATTCTAACAGACTGTCTAGTTTCATTTCCCAAACTATGTTATTTTTACACACATACGCACACAATCTAAGACACGAGTTTTCCATTGGCTTCGTAATACATCCTGTTCAAATATTAGATGTTAAATAAGGTTAGATGTTAGAAACATGGTTAGTTTAATATACAGTAATATTCTGCTTGCTGGTGTCTATTTTGTTCTTAACCCACATGCACTTTGCACTTTTTTGCACGATGCAATTTAAAAAATAAAAAATGTTTTGGTAGACTTTCAGTCTTGAGTGGATCAGTGTGCGGCCAGCCACCCTTCCTGTTTAGTTTAATATACAGTTCAAAATTTCTACGACAGTATCCAATGTACTGTATCCTAGACAGACAGACGGACTGATGGATGGATAGATAGAACTTTTCATCTGTCAGAAGCGCTTGAACTGCTCTTCCTGGTTTTATTGCCAATATGACACAGAGTTCTGAATGCAGAATCCAAAAACAAAGCACTCTGCTAAAGGAAATCAATTTCCATTTTAAACCATTATATAATACTATTTGAAGTTCCCTCTTCACGGTGACGTGGGCTTGCTGACGTGGGGTATTGTGGTCGAGCCCCTGTAGGGCTGAAGTGGTTGTCGTGGCAGGTGGCGGAAGATCTGCTACGGGGTTGTGCTGCAATAATTACACAAATAAGCTTCTCTGCCCATGTTTGCTCCAGACAGACGCATTCAAGTTTTATTGGATCTGACCATGAAAGAGCCTTCTGCCTAATGAGGAACAGGAGCCATGTGTGTGTATGTGTGTGTGTGTGTGTGTGTGTACTTTTACGACTATCTTTGTGAGCACCAGTTTGAGTGAAGTGAGGTGACATCCAAGATGGAAAGATTTCTTTTAGGGCTTTTATTTCTTGTAGAATTAATCATGAGCTTTATATGATAACAATGATGGTATTGGTGTGGTACAAAGGACAAAGATTTATTGATGTGAAATAAAGGAAATGATGGTTTTGGCCCCTCCTCTTTACACACACACACGTTGGGTTTTCTTATTTAACCAGTCCTACTTGACCTGCTCCAAGCGGGATTCGAACCGGGGTCTCTGAAGTGGACGGCGGGTGCTAACAAGGACGCTAAAGACCGCAGCCTAGCGACAGTCGCTAGTGAGACCCTTGAGGCCAGAGGAGTGAGGTTATGCACAGATCGTACTGCCCTACGTCCGTTACACATGTTTTATGGGGACTCTCCATGGACATAATGATTTTTATACTGTACAACTGTATATTCTGTCCCCTACACCTAAACCTACCCGTCACAGAAACATTTCTGCATTTTTAAATTGTCTAAAAAGATCACTTAGTATGATTTATAAGCTGTTTTCCTCATGGGGACCAAAACATTTCCACAAGGACAAGGCTTCGGATATTGCCATCTTTGTGGGGACATTTTGTCCCCATAACGTAGGTTTTACCACATTTGGGCTGAAGAGTTTGAAGTGAAAAATAAGCAGAGGTGTGACAGCAACTAGAATGACGATGCACAAACAATGAAATATGAAAGCTGAGAAGTGTTCAGCAAAAAAGTGAGATCACATTTATAAAGTAGCTAAAGGAAGAAAGAGAGAGAGAGAGAGAGATGGTAGGAATGTGTTGGTGTGTCTCCAGGCATGCTGGCATGGAAAAGCCAAGTAATTACTGAGACAGAAACCACACTTCTGTCCCACACTCCTTAGAGTGTGGGACGCACACACACACACACACGCACACCACAAAACGAACAACTATCAAAATGACAAAGTGACTCACAAAACTACTGAAAGCTCTGTAACATTAAAGCCCTTTTAAATAATTATTTACAGCATGTGCATGTGACAGAATTCACAGTGGCCAACATCCACTCTCTCATACACAGAAGGTTCTTCTATAGAATCCTGCGAAAAACCTCTTTTGAAACCTTTTTGTTTTTAAGAGTGTATTTAGACAATTAGCCACATTATGAATGACTCTGCAACAATATATCAAACCAAGTGGCATCTGCAAACAAATAATACCAGAGTTCTCAGAACAAACTTCACTGTCCTGAGCCATTTAACTTTTAACCAACTGGTCCCAAAATTATTTTTTAGTGGGTGCATGAAAGCAGTCCCCCTCAAATTCACACAGAAGAGTAACCACGGTGGTAGTTCATCACATAAAATATGGACATGATACACTAACGTTTGACAACCAGAAAGGGTCCAGAAACATTTCTCTTAATTGTCTGGCTTTTGCGTCCAGATACAAAGCAGCAGCGGGAAGAGTCCTGCCAAAGAAACTGAGTCCTGGGGTATAAACCAACAGCCTGGAATACACAACATACACACGTCATTTGATGAAACGTACACACAGTAGCATAAGGCTTCTTAATAAGCAGTCTGTTTGTGTTTGATCTGTTTTAGCATTATGGTTTTAAATCATGACTTGACTCCCTTGTTCACTTTGCATCCTCCTGCAAAACTTTCCGAACGATTGAGATGTTATTTAATGAGAAAAGTTAACTTCTTGTTGTGCGGTGACATTTGTATGGAAATAAATGGTTTTCCCTTAAATACAGCTCTTTTAATGAAAACAGATCGTGTTGGTTTCATGCACTACTATTCAAAAGATTATTATCAGTTGAAAACAATCATTTTGTAGAACCTGTGGAACTGCATTTAAATATATATATTTTATTAACTAATCAAAAGTCTTTACCGTCTCTTTTGACTTACTCAATAAAAGCATTAATTGAGCTTAAAGGAACACTCCACTGTTTTTTGAAATAGGGCTTATTCACCTTCTTTCCTACATTTAGATAGGTGGGCAAATGCATTTTTGTCTCAGTGCATGCATTGTTTTAGTTTGACAGGGTCGGCGCTAGCTTAGCTTAGCATAATGAATGGAATCCTTTGTTGCCAACTAGCATGTCCTGAGTAAAAGTGATATAAAAAGTAAAATAAAAAACACCTAATTACTTCTTGTGGCCTGCGTATTCACAACAAGTACAAATAGCGATGCAACTTAACACTAGGTGATTTCCTATGCAGATATTGACTTGGGACTATATTAGGGGGAAGCACAGGCAAAGCACTGCTACTTGGGCGCAGAGATATCACGCCCAAGTAGCAGTGCTTCGCCTGTGCTTCCCCCTAATATAGTCCTTAATATATAAGTCAATATCTGCCTAGGAAATCGCCTAGTGTTAATCTGCATCGCTATTTGTACTTGTTGTGAATACGCAGGCCACAAGAAGTAATTAGGTGGGTTTTTTTTTTTTATATCACTTTTACTCAGGACATGCTAGCTGGCAACAAAGGATTCCATTCATTATGCTAAGCTAAGCTAGCGCCGACCCTGTCAAACTAAAACAATGCATGCACTGAGACAAAAATGCATTTGCCCACCTATCTAAATGTAGGAAAGAAAGTGAATAAGCCCTATTTCAAAAAACGGTGGAGTGTTCCTTTAAAAACATTTTTCTGACCCCAGATTTTTGAATAGTGTAAGTTTTGAAAAATGTGTTGCAATATTTTCCTTGAATAAGTGTGAGTGTAAACAACGTAATCATTATTTTCACATGTAATGCAGGTTTTCTCAACAACTTTGGCACATTTTTTCAAAACAGTCTGAACATTGTCTATTCTGTAAGTGCATCATGTGAGCCACGCTGGTCAAAATCTAAATGTTTTATCTCCATGGAAATATTTGTTATATACAAATTGCATGTGTTTTCTACTTTTTAGTTGACACTGTCTGTTTTCTACACTATACAAAAATGTCACTTTTGTCTAGCTGAATGCTGTTGTGTATCACACTGAGCTTTTTAGATACAGATTTCAGCAGTGATTTACTAGGAAAAGTCAATACTGTAGTACACAAAAAGAAAATGGACATTTGGTCACACTTTATATTAGGTGTCCTTACATCAAAAAACATGATTGTGATCATGTTGTATTACAAAAAACTTTTGCTACTATTGAATTGCACTGAAAATTGTTCAAACCGAAGTCAGAAAGATGGAGAGACTCAAGAAGAAATGAAAATATGTAGGCAACATTTCTGAATGTTTAGTTGGTGAATTTATGTAGCTTAGTTATCTTCTAGTCATTGATTAGCATATTCTGTCTTGATAATCTATAAATCACGTTCCGGGGGCGGGGTTTATGTAAATTATAGGGTTAGTGATGTCACTAACCCGGAATCTGGTGTCGTCCCCACCAGCCGTTCGTTGTAGTCCTTAAAAAGCAATTTCTGTAAAAGAAAATATCTCCCTTTGTTTTGAACTTTGAGCATTGTAACTTTGCAGATGTTGTTTATGCTCAAACAGCAACATTACACACTAACTAAAGTTAGAAAAGTGAAATCATAATCAACCACCCCTTTAAAGACAACTAATAGAAAGTGAGACCGAACATTTTATTTATGAAGCACATTTATTTTTGTGGAAATGTGTTATACTGTATTAACTGACAATTCACAGTTTTTATGATAAATGCATATATAAATGCAATAAATACAAATAAATGATAATAAATGCATAAAATAAATGAAACAAAAAACGAATGCTCATTATAAAACAGGTGTAGTCAAGTTACGATATTGCATTTACAATGTATCTTGGTCAAAAATATTGAGTTTAAAGAAAATGTGTAACAGAGGCAAGCTAGTAAGAGACTGCGGTCTTTAGCGTCCTTGTTAGCGCGCTCGCTTCCCAGGCTGGAGACGCCAGGTCGAGGACCGGTTACATCTATACCAAACAGCTGAAAGACCCGTTAAAGTGTTAAGAAGAAACATACAACTGGAAAGAAAGAGGACACGGGGACAGGGAGGAAGAGTTAAAGAGAAGAGGACCACATCATCGGTTTCTCACAAGCTGACTGCTATTATAAGATATTGTTAATGGCTCGCTGACATTTTGATAAATGGATTTTTCGTCACATCTCCTCCATGGCACTATAAAACGCTTGATAAATCTAAGTGTTTGTGCCAAACAGTCTGCCAAGCTCAAACAATCTTCTCAGTCCAATTAAATACACATCTAAACCATTGAGAAGGACCTACAAATAAGTGTCATATGCCTTGACAATGTTTATCTCAAGATATTTTGTAACAAGAAAGGGCTGTTGAGGCCTTTTGTTCTCAATTAAAGAAAATGGCTTCATGGGAAAATCTTTCTCGTAGCCGATGTACGCTTACGACAAAATCAACCACACACCACAGTCTCAGCAGAACACAACATGCTTCCTGAATGATTGAGCAAAGGTCTGCCACAAGCTAATGACCTCTGGATAACCATAAAGCCAGGCGGTCTGAATGTGAATAGCGTAATGTTCATGAGAGTTGGTTTTTAAGAGTGGAATAGTGCCATACTGAGACACAGCAACATAAAGAGCATGAAGTGTCATTCCTACCGGCATTTATGCCACACAATTCAGTCACAGCCAAGGAACATGGGGGAAATTAAGTTTAAGTTTTAAATTTTGGTACAAACTCTTGAGAAAAACAACATTAACACTGTTATTAACCCTCTGTTGTTGGTATTAAAGGTACTTTGCATAATTACTTCTGGCAGCAGGTTGAATTTCATTCAGAATTGAATTAAATTTCATTTAAATTTCTCAATCTAAAATGACTGAATTTGAATTGAATTTGAATTGATGAAGCAAACAGAAGCCAGAACGGCAATTGTAATTTGCCATTTGAATGTTGACACGTACGGACGTGGATGGATGGATAGATCATAATTCATTTATTATTCCTACTTTTTATATCTATAAAATTTTCCTTACACTACTAATATTCGTTCAGAAGGTTCAAAATGTTTGAATTATTACTCATTGTGTCATTTAACCCATTAAAAATGACCAAATTTAACTCATTATGTCTATGGAAGGCGTTTGTCTTTCAAACACATTAAAATGCAAAAATTCACCTTTCATTTTTACATTTTACATGATTAATTTATTTACTTGAAGTGTATTCTGAGATTTAAGTTAATTAAATTCACGGTTCTCTGATGTCGGTTAATAGTCACATGGCATGCAGGTAAAATTTTATTTTATTTTTTTCAAAAAATGTATTATTAAACTCACAAACACCCAGCAGTCCCATCACAAACTTCAGTCTGGGAAACCCTGGCGTAATGTAATATTTAATACACTTCATATTGATAAATATTGGAATATATTTTCTTTCTCTTTTTTATTTTTGAAAATTTTGTTTCAATATCTTAAAAGATTATCCTCTTAATGAATTAGGTCAAAAAATGACCTTAAATGTTATGCAATTCAGTAAATTCTTCTTTTTCATTCTAATGAGTTGAAATGGAGCCCTGCAACAAAATATTTTAATATAATTTGCTATTCCTGCTACCAGTTGCAGCTTTTTTGGCCAATTAGAGGCGCACACAAGTTTGATATAGTGAGTGAGTGAGTGAGTGAGTGAGTGAGTGAGTGAGTGAGTGAGAGCGAGCGATGAGTGAGTGAGTGAGTGAGTGAGTATGTGCTTCAGGCAGGAGGGCTGATCTTTCTCAGTATTGATTGGAGGGTGTCTCTGGCCCTGAGGGGGGTTTGGCTTCTCTGCCCCTGTATTCTTAAACACACTGGATCAATGAGACCACAAATCCCCATCTTGTGCACTCACGTATGCATGTATACACAAGGGAATGTACAGTTATTAGCTCACACACATAGAAAGAGGTGGATGAATAAAGACAGATAGATGTGTCAGACTTGCATTTCCATTTCAGAGCGAACTGTTCAAGCCTCTGCTCATGAGCTGCAAAGAGAGAAAGACAAGGAAAAAGAATCAAAGAGAAAGAGAAGCAGTGTATCTCCTATGAAAGATCTCTTTCTTTTAACTCCGCACAACTCTGTGTACACACACTAACCATTCATGTGTGTTTAATGGGCTCTTTTGTACTGGGAGAACTGGGAAAATTTACAAAACTCCAGTGGCTGGATCCACAGATATCTGATCCGCTTTGAGCTGCAACGATGTGGGGAATGCAGACTTTCAAAGACATATTGAAGAAGAAAGACATATGAAAGACGTTCAAACATTGATTCATGTTTAGTGAGTAATGTTTAAAAATAGATGCTTACAAGCTCTGAGGGAGGAGAACTCATTGATGACCATAGAGTCACGAATCGGTTAATATGTAAAATGAGTTCTTAAGTTGTTTTAGGTTCCCTGAGGATTATTATTTTATCTGCAAAACATGTGAGACATTTCTCACAGTAATGCATTTTCCCAGGGAAAAACTTGGGAGATGCTGCAGGGCTTTTGGGAAGTGTTTAGAAAATAGTTCAGCGATGCTTTAGACTCATCAGTCGAAATAAATTTCCATATATTAGATGCATTTCACAAGAGAACAATATTCAGTTGTCTTTGCATATTAAACACTTCATGACTCCTGAGGAATTTGTTCTTTCTTTCTTCCGTACTATCAGGGCTGCGTGTAACTCCACTTTTAGACATACACTGGTGAACTTCACTAAGCACTTCCCCTCGGGTGAATCCCAGCCGCAATTTTGAAGCGCGTTCAACTTCGTCAAGTGAACGAGGGAACTTTATTAGGACGGACCCGGCCTCGACCTCTCGATTTTGACAGAAGGAGCGAGTCTATTTAAAATGTGCACTTCAGGCAGATCCATAGACCACAATGCAACATGACTCTGATGTCACAGCAGATCATGCTTAATTTACCCCCACCTCACACAACTCTAGTGTATGATATTGGCGTTATTTTTACTTTTGACAACGTAATACTTGTTGCTTCTTTAAGCTGACTGTTATAGTTTATTGTAATGTTATCATTGTCATTTGTGTAATTTCTTATGTTTTCTCCAACAGCACAAGCATAAATACAGGCCTATAAAATGGTGCGTAAAACAAATTTATAAGGAAAAAAAAAACTGTAAATAATAAATCAGCTCCATTGCAGATTTTAAGTGATCAAGGGCTTAGAGTTCCGCCAGTAGTGTGTACTCATGCACCGTAAGCAATGACTTTACATCCGAGTGAACGAGACGGAGGGAAGTTAGCGATACATTTTTTTGACTCAGTACTGCATGCATCCTCCAATAAGACAATCCCAGAATCCATTGCAACAATCTCTGTGGGGGGGAAAAAGATGGTGTACCAGTCAAGCAATTATGAATATAAATATTTTTTTCAAGTATAGTATTCATTTTAATAGCTTTTATTATGTAATTTTCATTTCTATGGCTGCATCCGAAATCGCATACTTCCCTACTATACGGTAGGCGAAAAACATTATGTGACTAGTCCGAATTCACAGTACTCATAAAAGATTAGGCAAACACCTGGATGACCTAGAGTGAGATTCTAAAGTGTGCATATGATGGACACTTCACTGTCCCATGAGGCCACGGGAGAGGATTTGTGAATAGCAGTGAAGCAACGCAACTGATGCTGGTAGGTCACATGATGATGACAGCATGGCGAATGAGAGTACGTCCAGATTACATTCATACTACACACGTTCATATTATATAGAACGTAATTTTTTAGTGGTTGGGGAGTAAGTACTTATTCAAAATAAGTACCTACTCAAGAGAGTATGCAATTTCATACGCAGCCTGTTCCTACTTTATCATGTTCCTGGCTATATCATGTGAATCCCCTGTTCCTCATGTGATCATGTCATGTGCCTCTTTGCTCAATGTGTTATATTGTAATTGGCTCTGTTCTTGTCTATGTGTATTTATAGCCCTCACGTTACGGGTCTAACTATTGGTCTTTTTTATTTAAAGGAATTGATGCATGGAGGAGATCCAGTCAGATGATTTAATTCAAATTTCAAATTCAAATTATAATAATGGTAAACACATCAAAATGATAGTAATGATTTCTTAAAATATGATGATGACATTTGATTAAATGAAAAAACATAAGTGAATGATAAAACACAAGCAAGAAATATATTTTTTTTCTTTTTCTGATTCATCAGGAATGAAATAAAGGATTAAAAGGGATTTAAGCAAATAAAGAAAAAGTTCCAGGTAGTTATGGAGTAATCAATTTGAACAAAACAATATTTATTTTAAAATACACACATTCACTCTTAATGAGATTTGTATGTGTCTAATATCATATGTCAAAAAGCGCAAAATGTTTCTTGTTTCACCACATTCAGTTATGATATGAATTGGCCTACATGAATCATGTAAATGATAGCATATTTTCTACTGAAAAAAATGGTTGCGTAGTTTGAATCAATGGATATTACTGTCGGTAGGTGAACGTTTCATCATAGAACAGCTGTCAAATATTAAATATTTAGCTACTTACATCTTACAACACAGAATGCACACTTTCACTGCTAAAACTAAAGAGTAATGTTGGAATTCACACTCGTTTTCTGTGATTAAGGCCGCCTTCATTTGACTGACAATCTCAAACAATTTGACATTGACGATGATTGCTATTAGACTGCAAAGGTTACCCAGCCCAACTTTTAAACAATTTGGGACAATTTGTCCATTTCTAATTATTGGGGGGACTAGTTGATTTGAGTTTGATTTGCCCACATCTCATGCTGGTCCCATTGGTACACCAGCAAAAGTTTTCTGATTTAAATTGTTGACCAGCATGGTATTTTTGGTAAAGCAGGAAGACTATTGTAGACTTGCTAGATGCTGGTCTTATACCGGTAATATCAGGTCAACAAAAAAAAAAGCAATTTTTGATCCTGCAGTATGATTTTATTTTTATCCCTCTTCAAAAATAAAACAAAAACACAATAAATCATTGTTGTTTATATTAGAAAAAGAAACATAACTTTTGTTCATAAAAGAACAGGGAGGTTCTATTTTGCTGTCTACCTCTGTCAAGATAATATATCATCCATGTCTCGTTTGCTCTTTCTCTCTCGTCTATCATCTCAGTCGCTCCACAGAGCCTTCATCCGGTCGTAATGAGCCCATATTGAGCCGAATCGCTCCTGTACTGTATTACTGAGTGTCTGCATTCCACAGAGTGATAGACGGACACAGAGATCATCACACACACACACACACACACACACACACTCACTTCTTCCTATTTCTCTGCTTCAAAAGCTCCTCCAATCCCTCTGTCTTTTCATTTAATAAACTTCAGACTATGTCCACATTCCTGTGGGATAGACCTTTATTATCTTGCTTTGGACGCGGAGCTTAACAGTCCATGTTTATTTCCGTTTGCCCCTCAAATACTCATATATGAATTAATAGTTCAACCCTCCAGCTACTGCAGAGACTGAGAGCGAGACACGTAAAGGGAAAAAATAGATGAAGTGCATAAAGTTGAAGTGCATCATCTCTAGACCATTCTACAGTTCTCTAGTTCTGGTCAATTTCACTCATGAGCTCATTACTCTCTGAATAGACCCAAAGGAAAGCTCAGGAGACATAAAAGATAATTCGTCCAAAAAATGAACATTTTGTCATCATACACTTATGTCTTTTTGGATGTTCTCTCTTCTGTAGAGTACAAAAAGAGATTGTCCAAGATACACTTTTCCATAATGGAAATAAATGGTAACACCTTATTTTTATGATCCACTTTAGACATTCTACTAAGTAACTTTGCAACTGCGTCAACTAACTCTCATTAGAGTATTAGTAGACTGTTTGCTTAATATCTGCTAACACTTTATTGTGATGCTCCACCAACAGACACTGCATGTAATTGCACACATACAAAATGTAGTTGCAAAGTAACTTATGTCTAAAGTGCACAAAATAATGTGTAACCGTAAAGTGACACTGTCCATACAAAAGTCTTGAGAGCTATGATGGAAATTTTCCTCCGTTTCACAAATGTCATTCATGCTTCAAACCATAGAGAGAATTCAAACCATGTGCTACGTGCTTTGAGGCCCATATAAGCCTGAATGTGATTTGAGAGCCATACTGGAGTTCTAAGTTATGATTCCTATTAAAATGAAGTGCAGAAATTATGTACTTCACCGTTAAGTATCAACTTTGTCACCAATGTTTCTTTTAAAATTCCTTAGCGAGAGAAATAAAACAGACATAAGAGCTCAAGGCTATAAAATGTATGTTCTGTCTTAGAACAATTTGATAAGAAATGTTCAGAGATCTGACTTGATTGCAGAATTTTGCATGTATTAATATATATATATATATATATATATATATATATATATATCCAGGTCAATTTACTGTAAAATTCACTATACAAATAAGTTTCCAGTATTATGGGATATTGGTGCCTGTATATTTTAAGTTATAACCGTAAATTTTATTAAGATAAATATTATTACTATACCAAGCTACTTTTTACCTTAAAATGAACCGATTCCCACCTGTCCATAAAATATCATCAATACTAGTATGGCGGACTGGATCATCCACACAAAGACAAAACACAACACTAAAAAAATACAATAACATTACACCAAAATGTAACACAAAACCCTAATTTACATTATAAGAAAATAAGAAACAAAACTGTTTAAATAAAATATAATCATATGCAGTTTTGGGGAAAGTTACTTTTAAAAGTAATATATTACAATATTGCGTTACTCCCTAAAAAAGTAACTAATTGTGTTAGTTACTTTTTTATGGAATATAACATAAAGATAAAGAACAAAATATAAAGATAAGTGAAGGTAAATGAATAAGCCTCAGGCTGAAGGAAATGCAATTCATATCTGTACAGTAGAGGGCGCATCTCAAACAAACCTTTCAGGTGTGCTGCCATTCTGGATTGCAGAAGAATAGGACACAGGAGAAGAAAGTTCAACCAACACTCTCGCTACATCCAAAATCAAATACTTCCCTAGAATCCCTACTATTTAGAATGCGAAAAATTGTACGGCAAAAGAATAGTAGGCTATATCTGAATACATAGTATTTAAAAAAAAAAAAAAGTTCGCAGTTCGATTTTGAAGTTCGCATTCGATGGACACATTACTATCCCATGAGGCCATGGGAGGGATTTTATAAATGGAAGTGAAACGATGCATGCTGACGCTTGTAGGTCATGTGACAGTTACAACATGGCGGATGTAGTATGTCTGAATTTCATTCACACTACCCTATTTTGTTGTACATTTAAAAGTAATGCATTACTTAACTAGTTACTTGAAAAAAGTAATCTGATTACATAACTAGCATTACTTGTAATGCGTTACTCCCAACAATGATTACATGTAATGTGCAGAGCCGGACAGTAACGGAGTACATTTACTTGAGTACAGTACATAAGTACAATTTTGAGGGATCTGTACTTTACTCGAGTATCATTTTTGGGGAGTACTCATGACTTTACTCAAGTACATTTGAGAGGCAAATATTGTACTCTTTACTCCGCTACATTTCTGTCCATAACCGTGAGTACCCACTACTTCTATAAAAATAAATAAAAAAAGGCAAAAAGAAAAATCTCGGAAACCCTCAATTTGTTGTTTCCCTCTCAAACGTGATTGGATTGTGCAGGCGCCACTGATTGGGACAGCCTATCAGCAATCACCTTCAGCTTTCCGCCAAAGTCAACTCCATGGTCAGATTTAGATAAGAGACGAAACCATGGACGAAACAATGGATGAAGACGCAGCAGGTCCATCCCGGGAATGTGCCAACCCGTGGCCCCACCTCGCCAGACTTTAATGTCAGAAGTTAATGATAGTTTTCGCTTCAAGTGTTTGCTGTGTTTACCAATGTCAGCACTGTGGCAGTAGTAATGCAATATTTAGAAAATGTACTCTTGTACTCTTGATACTCAAGTACTTTTAAAAAAGTAGACATCTGACTGTAGTACTTTTACTTGTACTTGAGTAAAATTTAGCAAGGGGTATCTGTACTTTTACTCAAGTAATGAAGCTGTGTACTCTGTCCGCCTCTGGTAATGTGTCAGGCAGGGACATCTGGGAATATACTTTGTCTTCCAAATTACATCGTGTGATGACTTTACTGTAGCATTTGTTTGTGTTTTACAGTGAAACTTGGCAAATGTAGACAAAGTTTGAGACACTGATATCTTTTTCTCACATAAACATTGTAAAAAAGCAAGAAACTTAAGCAAGAGTGCTCTCCACTGCTTCTCAGTCTTTTCACAAATAAACGGTTGATATTTTCTGTTCTGCCTTGTGGCAACACAATATGCACACTGGACATTGGGCATCTAAATTATAAATCAAAGTGAAACTGCACACAAATATTTGGAATGCAGAAATAAAGCATGTGATTTTCCTCCGAGTTTTTCCTACCACAGTCTCTCTCTCTCCATTCCTTTCTCCATCCAGGAGGATCCAAAGCCCCGGATGGATTCTAAGTCATAAATACTCATTAGTTAGTTGAGTCCAAATGCTGTTAGTTCTTGATCATGTCATGATCTCCAGCCCAGCTGTCTCAATGCGGTTCTGGACTCAGGAGAGTTCAGCTTACTGGATCTGACTGGAATTAAGGCGATGTTGACCAAACAGAGTAGAGACAGAGAAAGTGAGACAACGGTTTGGTGAATCTCCAGGGGAGTTTAAGTTCATGTTTATATTCACCAGAGTTGTCTTACTCATCTTTTTGTGTGGATATAAAAGCGATCTGAAAACTGGAAAGCACTATTATAAATCTCTCATCACAACCTGTTGCCAAAGACACACTAATATGAGATACCACTTGAAAGCTTTAGGGCCCTATTTTAACGATCTTAGCGCATGGTCTAAAGCGCAGGGCGCAAGTTCACTTAGGGTGTGTGTCCGAATCCACTTTTGCTAGTTTAACGACGAGAAAAATGGTCGGCGCGCCAAGCGCATGGTCTAAAAGGGCTGTCCCTATTCTCTTAATGAGTAATGGGTGTGTTTTGGGATTTATGTGCGTTAAACCAATCAGAGTCTCATCTCCCATTCCCTTTAAATGGCAGTTGCGCTCGCACCATTGCGGATTCGCTATTTACATGACAGAATTTGATAGTGGACAGTCTATTTCTGTTGCCTCAAAATAGCAACGTGCCAACAATGCGCCAGAACGCACCTCGTTTTCAGACCAGCACGCCCATGGGCGCACAGATGGGCGCAAATGCATTTACTATTTAAACAACGTGGCGCAGGACGTGAAAATGATAACTGCGTCGGACTGAAACTAGCAAAAAACACGTGCATCGCGCTTGGCGCTGCATTGCGCCGGGTGTAAGATAGGGCCCTTAATGTCACCATTAAATCAAAATTAACAATTCTTATTTTTTTATGGAATATTGGCCAGCTAGCAAAAAGTCATCTATTAGACGTTGAGTAGATGTAAATCTTCAACGTCTAATTACGACTTTTCAACATTGAAAACAGGTCGACCAATAGCAAACCACAACCATATACAATCTATTCCCGATGGACAAAATCAAGGGTAACACTTTATTTTGATGGTCCCTTTTGAACATTCTGGTGTTGACCATAAGAAACTTTGCAACTACATGTCAACTTATTCTAACCCTACCAGTCTACTTATAGTCAACAGAATGTGTTAAATGTGTTAAGTCTTAAATATTTTTATGACATCTATGCAAATATTTATTTCTGTGCATATCAAGATACACGTGTTTTTTTTATCAAAAGCAGTTTAGACAGGAGTGGTTTTTCAAATATTAGTTAAAATCATGAATAGAAGATGTCTGTGATTTCACATAACATGAACAATCAGACAAACAAAACATGATAGACAGAACAGGAATAGAAAACGAGGCAAGATAGGAATGGAGTTAACAAGTTGACACTGGCTGTGTTCAAAATCAAATTCATGATCACCTCCATACAAACATTTGGGGTCACACATTTTTTGTGAAAGATAAATTGATCAAAATTGACAATAAAGATATTTATAAAGTTATAAAAAAAGTTTTATTTCAAGTAAATTATTATTATATATTTGTTTGCTTTCTATTCATTGAAGAATCCTAAGAATGTACTGTATCATGATTTACCTGTTCCAATGGCTCCTTGTATCACATTTTTATCACATGAATTTGTATGTCACACTTTCACATTTCCTATATGGCTTTTAGGGATAGTGAGTTTTTTTGTATCACACTTTTACATTTCATCTCATTCATAGTATATGCTAACACTTATTGCGCTAAATTTAGCACCTGTAGAAGAGAAAGAAACGGGTGCAGGGACAGTTACTGGTATCCAGGGAGGGCCATATAGAAAGAGTAAGATCCTCCAACACATTCGATTATATTACTGTCTCTCATTTGGTTCTATTTAAAGGCTGAATGCTGGCCAGGCAGTTGTGTTGGCTCCAGTAGCTGCTATATTAGCGTTAGCCGCGTGTGTGTGGGCCAGACTGACCCGTCAGCGCTACCGACTCAAGAGAGAACACGAGACACAAATAACTGCATTCCTCCACACAGCCCGAAAGAGACAGAGAGACGGAGAAAGACCCCAGAAGTGAGATTCAAATGAAGTGAATTAAAAAATGAAGACGCAGAAGGCAAACCACTTTGTTGCCCTTGTAGGGATTCAATTTCTCATAATGTTCAGAGAAATACATGACCTGATTAATCTTGACCTATTATTACAATTATTATTAATGCAATGCTTAGAAATGTTCATGGTGGGCAGCTCGATAGGTTTTGGAACTAATCCAAAATTCTAGAATTCTAAAAATGTCTAAAGGCGTCATAGGGAATGTTTCATTTAAATAAACATTTACCCTAAAAGCATAAATGTCTTTTTTTAAATACTATTACCAAATTAAGACCAAATGGAGTACAAGGAAAGTTCCTTTAAGGACATACTACCAAAAGTTGAACACATTAGCTGTGTCCCAATTCAGAGGATGCATCCTTTGAAGGACACAGACTTCATAGGCCATGCTTTCAAAAACCACAAAGGTTGAACCGAACATTGTTAAATGGGACGGTCTAGTCTACGTAGACGAGTGTCAGTTGTACTGGACTTTTTTTTAAATTACATTCAACTGACTGAAAACAAAACAGGGTTCACAACCTGTCTAAATATGTTCACCGTGGTCCATTTATGCACATAATAAAGAGTATAAACCATCTATAAAATCGCATATTAGTAAGATATAAGACAACATTTGAATCGCTTTATTGTTTTTTTACATTTGTTTCGTTAGATATTCAACTTGAAATCCAATACTTACATTTAAATGGTTGATCTGTCACCAAAGCGCAATGCATTTTTCTCCTTCGAATGCGGCCAACAAACGCATCCTTCATTTCCCGGGCCGCGAAGGATAGAACGGATGGATCCTTCACAGCCCGGGAAATGAAGTGCAGCCCTGTTTGCACCTGGCATTAAGATGTATTTTGGTCGATCTAATCACAAGTAGACGAGGGAGACACATTCCCGTTTACACCTGGTGTTTTAATCTGTATCGTTTATATACTTTCGACCACTTCTTTCCTGATTTCTTCAGGAAAGGGTCTATGGGCAGGTAAATGAATGGGCTTTTTCAGATCTTTCGATCTAATGGACAAAATAAGCTCACACAATTTACACATGAACGTGCCCGAAGACGACCGAAAACCATACGGTTTTCATTTCTGCTTGGAAAGCCGGAAGACCAATGCTGTGAGTGCGTGTTGGAAATCAGGAATGATGAGAGAACATTGTGCTTGGTATGTTTTTCTTCTTTAAACCAAACATTCTTCAGCCGACAAAGTTTAAATAAGTAAAAAGCGCTTCCAATAATGCTTACACATTAGGTCAGTAGACGGTCTTTTGTGGCTGTTCGACCACATGAGATTTTACACAACGTTAGCAATGCGGTTTAATGCGTTTTCGACTACCTCTGGAAGTGGTCGAAAGTGGACAAGGTCAAAATGTTTTAGACCTCATTTACACATTTATTTAGAGTTGCCCACTTGTGATTGGATTGACAAAAACACTTCCTAATACCAGGTGTAAAAAGGGCCTTTGTTGTGCCACTGTTGCACATTTGGCTTTTAAATGCAGTCTTTGAAGGATGCAGCCTCTGAATTGGGACACAGCTCTTGAAGACATAAATTTATGTTTCTAATTATTTTAAACCATTTCATTTAAAGGCTTAAAGGCTAGATTTATTTATAAATCAATTGTATTTTAACCGATGATTTAAAATGATTCAGCATATGAGGAAACTTTGGTTAAGAAAATACTGTCCAAAGTTGAACTTGGAGATGCATTTGAAATACCGTGCCAATGAAAGTCTAAAAATAATCACGTGTTCAAACTGTGTGGGTTCACATTTATGACTCATCAACTTCTGTGCAGACCTCAATGCAGAAAAATGTTTCAATCGCTTCTAAAAGCTACACTCAAAATGGATGGAAGGAAAGTAGGACTTGGATTTTCCACATTTAACAGAAAAAAATGAGGTCTTAGGTTCCATAAAAGCATCTGGTTCTCCAGATAGATGACAAGTAAAAGCTCTGCAGCAATTCATGACTTTGTGCATTCACTATGATGAGGTCCATTGAAAGAAAGATATAAACTATGCTATCCATCTGCAATATATCAGTGCGTTCAAGCTTATTAAAAAACATCTAAAAAGAGACATTACAGTATTTTAACAGTACAGATTGTTTATCGAGGATGGGCTTTTTAAAAAAGAAAACATTTGGGTTTCCCCATTTCGAAAATCACCTTGTCAGTGGATTTTGACCCATTTAATCAGAAGCATGTCTTGAATAGAGTGTGTATCTGTGTGATGGATTAGAGAAATGAACCTTGTGGCAGAAAACAGTGTGGCTTTAAAGGAAAAGTTCACCCAAATGTGAAAATTCTGTCATTATTTACTTACCATAAAGTTCCAAACCTTTAAACGAAAAATCTAAATAAAAACATAATTAAAGCAGTCCATATAATACAGTATGTTACCATACTTGCTGACTCGAGTTGCCATAATACACTTTTGGGGGGAAAAAAGGTTCAATGGGGTTCTAAATAGTTCTAAAATCTAAAATTTCATTATTATTTTTTTTGTAATAAAAAGTTTACGAGCTGTTTAATTCATAAAATGTAATTAAATTCAAAATCAATGAAAACTAAATGAAAGAAAATTAAATGACCCCTAAAAGGTTCTATATATGAAGCACCTGACAGAACACTTTAAGGTTCTCTATAGAACATTTTCTTCTAAGATTGTGGGGGTTTGGAACAATATGAGGGGGACCAGGTCAACATATCATGATACAGATCCACTGAGATAAAAAAAAAAAAGACTTCTTTTGAACCAACAAGGCCATTTCAGAAGGCCAGAGACAAGTATGTTACCATTTATTTTGTTTTTGAATAATTCAAGGACTTTTTAAAGCCCCCATTTAGATGCCCTCAAAACTAAAGCTGTTTCTTTGACTGAAAGTTTAGTCAAACATGGAGACTTACACCATGTCTAAACCGGACGTTTACAGTGAGGAATTTGTCGTGTCGCTACACATCCAGTTTAGACAGCTCAGCATCACTGAGAATAATGGATTCTATTTGCTTCAGTCGCATCACTCCGCTCACGTCTGGTGTAGACATGCTGTAAAAGTGTTGAGAAACTGACACTTTTTTTCAACATGAAATTTTCTGAAATGATCAGTTTATTAGCTGTTTAACCAACTTTTTATATGCGCTGTGTATATCTGAGTTTTTCAGTAGCTTCATTCACCGAGCTGTACGTGTTCAACTGTACCAACCAAAACATGAACAAATAAAACACATCAAACTAACTGTAATCGCAATCCATTTTACAGCCATACACAGAAATGACAGTTGTACTGCAGCGGCGTAAAAACATCGGTTTTGTATTCGCATTAACTCTATTCAGGGTGCGAATTATACAAATGACCTTCAACTTTTCTTTTAATTTTTTTTTTAATGAAAAGTAATTGCTATAGATACATATTTAGAGTGTGATATTAAAGGAACAACTGACCCAAAAAATTATATTCTGTCATTATTTACTCATTTTATTAACCCTCATGTCAAGTCAAGTCAAAACCTGACAGAATGACTTTGTTTCTTTTGCTAAAAACAAATGGTACATTTTTGATCAATATCCTTAGGGTGAATGTGATTAACCAAAATTTTAGGTTCAATTAAGTTTAAAAGAATTTGAAAGGAATTTTTTAACATACATTTGTGATATGTGATGTTATGATCAAAAGATAAATAATGACATGCCTTGTGATTTGTCAAAGTACAACCCAATATTAGACCTAATGGAAACCGCTCCTTATGTTGCAATAGTTCCTGCACCTCCTCAGGTAGAACCCCGGACCCTTGTTTTCTCAAATTTGTGGGGTCATCATCAAGCCTAGGGATCCAGACCCTGCATAATTCGCACCCTGGATGTACCTGTGTTATTTGAGGTTGAATGGTTGGTTTGCAAATGTTTAAGAATGTATGAAGATTTGTGAACGTTCATATAAAAACATTATAGAACCAACATCAGAGAGATATGAGAGAAATCAAAAGTAGCAATTCATGTGCAATCAGAAACAACAACAAAAGCTTAACATAAAAAATGTTTGGAGACTCATTAGACCCTCTTTGCTTCTGTGTAAGAACTAAAGCAATGTTTTAATACTGACTCTTAAAAAGTTAACATACAATAGGAAATATACATTTTGCTATGTTGCCATGAACACATTGCTAAAGAAGCTATTATAGAAAATATTTGGCATCTCTAAACCTCTTGCATTGCTTTGCTTTAAGTTCATTATTTATAAAAGAAAGGCATTCTGCATATCTGTGTTTTTTTTTTTTTCATTAAACATTACAGAACATTCACGCAAACCTGCATCAAACTTTTTTTCGGGGGGGGGGGGGAATTGTAAAGTAAGTTTAGTGCAATTTCATAAAACTGACCGCGTATACTCCAAAATGACAGAGTATATATCAAATATGTTTAATGAATGTACAGCATTAAGTTAAAGTTTGTTTTTTAGAAAGGCGGAGGGGAGGTAAATGCAGGATTTCAAAAAAATGTGTTAAGTATTTAAGGGATGTTTCGAGCCCTTTAAAGCCATGGAAGCCGTGCAAACAGGAAACGGCAAAGCCCCAGAACATTCCCAATACGCTGTAAGATTTGTGTAACTATATTTGTGTGTTTGTGTGGGCTTCAGTTAGAGCTCATGAAATATTAAAAAAATGTGTGTGTGATACTTTAGATAAACATTCGTTGTCCTATAAATTCAGCGCCAGTTCAAACTATATACATACTAAATGTGCATATTCATAGTTTCATTCAATAATGCTCTGTGTGTGTGTGGTGGTAATATCCCTTGCTTATTGTGCAGAGTGCAGACAATTTCTGTTTTCTTTTTTGTTGTGTGGTCATGAGCGATGTTTCCACAGATGCACATATTTTGTCATGCATTCCACAGTCCCTGTCGGTGATGATAACAGTTCTGATATAATAAGTCTGTGGAGAGTGTCAACACTTAAACCCCAGAAAGCACTGCTAGTCCCCCTGCCAGAGTCTTCCACACAAATGGGGCTGTCACAGAAGGCTGGGAACATAATATGACAACATTGAAATGTGAATTTTTAGGGATACAGTGAAGGGAACGTCCTATGAACTGATATGTCAGGAAATGCCCAGGTAACGTGTCATACCAAAATCAAAAGAGGGAAATAAGAAAATAGATTTTGCATTAAGACCATAATGCTTATATTATTATTATTACTTGTTCTTTCTTTTTGCATTATGACAGTATTGGCAATTAACATGACCATGGCAATTAACTAAATTCTTAGTAGCCTACTGTAATACAAAAAATATATAAAATAATAATAATCAAATTAAATAGTATACAATAAAATAAACTTAGTAGCTTGCTAAAATTGCAACAAAACATCTATTTATATATATATTAGCCACATTTAAACAATATCCTCCTTTTCTTAGAAGCCTACTGTGATGCAAAAATGCTTATATATACAGTATACATATATAATATATATTTGTATTAGTCATGGTCAAAATTATTGGCAAAAACATAATTTTCCCCCACTCTCAATTGTTTTACTTCAATGAAAGGTTATATTTTTGAGAATTTTTTGATTAAAAGATAAAAAGGATAAACAATGCAGATAATTTTTTACAGCTTTCTTTGATCATATTTACTGAGGGTGCCAATAATTCTGATCGTGACTGTATACTGTATATACATGATTTTCTTTGTTGTATGACAGTTATGAGAATGAATAAAACTCTCACTTTTTGCTTAAACTGTCCGTATTTAATTTTGAATTAAATAAATACAATGGCAAATTTACTAAATGCATCATTTTAGTTATGCAATATATACTTTCTTTTTTCTTTTGATTTTTGGGGGGAATAAGAGCCTGACATTTCTTTATGATGTTCACGCGTGTGTGCATATGATCTTTGTGTGTGTATGTGGTTGTGGCCTTTCAGATGAAGGGCCACTGCAGCCCCAGAGCGAGGATGATGATGATGAAGCTGGCCGTGGAAAGAGACGCATCAGAGGAAGGGTTGATCTGGGTGATGGTCGAGTCTTGGAAAAAGACCTTTACTTCCTGTTTGGGTACATCAGCTGGAAGAGCTGGAAAAGAAAGAGAGAGAGAGATCATGAGAGAGAGAGCAACAACAGTACAGTCACATGTCCGACATGGTGTCTCATTGTTGAGTCAACAGTGTCTTGTCAGGAAGTTAAATAGACAGATATAAATGTGAGAGATTGAGTCTTTCTTGGCGTGTGTGTGTGTGTGTGTGTGTGTGTGTGTGTGTGTGTGTGTGTGTGTGTGTGTGTGTGTGTGTGTGTGTGTGTGTGTGTGTGTGTGTGTGACAAGATTTTTGCTGCGTCCCAATTCATCTACTTATACTGTGCCCTAATATTATGTACTGTTTTTGTGAAGAAGTGTGTAGCAGAATAGTATTGGCAAGCTTTGGTTCATTCTGCCACCGTTTAAACTGCCCTGTCAATCATCTGGTCACAGTTAAAATCCTCCACATTCAATTTAATATATAATGTGGATAACATTGAATAAATATCTTTTCATCAGGTTAGATACTGATTATTATTGTTAAACCTTCAGTCTCGCACATCTGCCATGTTTGTGGTTTTTAACATTTTCTATTCGTGTTTGCCCTTCTGATCGAATCCTCGTCCACTGTGCCATGGGTTGTAAGCAGCGCTAGCCGTAAAAGTGTGCACAGATCTGCACTTCAGATTCGAACCGAAAAAAGGAGACCATCCGGGTACCTTTGGGATACTCATTTCAACATACTACGATTTGGGACGCACTAGTTCTAATTTTGAATATTTTTTTAAGATGGATAGGATACGAATTGGGTGAATGCAGCATGTATCTTTATATCACATTAAAACCTTGCCTCCTCCCATTACCCAGAATTCCTCTGTGCTGCTGACTTCAGCACTTACCTTGCCTGATCCTGTCAAGGTGAAATGTTTTGTAGCTCTGTAATATCTCTTTCCTTTAGCCTGCAATCACCCTGTCTCTGTCTTCCATGCCCTTTACATTCATCTCTCTCTCTCTTTTTATCATTAGTCTTTGTCTCTCTTTTTTTTTACCCTTCCTAAACTCCCTGCAGCTCAACGTTTTCCCCTCTCTATAGAGCTGTTCAGTCATGATGGCAATTTGTAGGCCAGCCCGAAGGCTAATTCGCCACGGGATTCCCTCATGAATCTACTGTGGGTTTTCAGAAAAGCAGTTACGATTTATGAGCGAACAAGCTCTGTGGTTAAGTTTACTTGAAGAAACTTTCACATTTTGTTATACAACATAAATTAAACACAGTCAAAGCTCAAAAGTGAATTTTGAAGTCAGTTTGCTAAGTAACTTGAGTAGCTTTTTCTAAACTCATATGTCTTGTATCTCCTCATGTGAGTGTATTTTTCACTTTAGTCATATTTATTCACATGACCACAGGAGTAAAGGGTATCTTGAAACATGGAAGAGGATTCTGCCATCTAAAAACACAAATCTATACACACACCAAAGCAAATTAACCCTCCAGTTAAACTTTCCACCCATTCCATTGTGACAATACTGCAGGCTCTCGGACAGTCTCAAGACTCCTTAAGCAACTAATTCTGCGGCCTAATGCGTTTGTTATTACACAGAACAATAGACAATGAGCGGCCTATCCTTGGTGAGAATAAAAGTGATTGTTATGGTAGAGGAGAAGGCCTTGCGTGTTTTGTGAGGTGTGGATGACACTGAAGGCTTGTGAACTCTAAAACAATAGAGAATGAGACTCTATGGTCCTCACAGCATACGACTGCCCAGAAGAAATCTGCAAATTACTTTCACATTTTCTGCTCTGATTTTGTGGGAAATTCTGCAGAACAAATGTAAAAGCTAAGCTAAAAGCTTAAAGCTAACGATAAAGGGCAGGGAATGTGTAGATCTAAAAGTCCATTGTTAACATTAAAAAGTCTTTTTGCTTTCATTTATTGACAATTTGCAATAATATAGTATAATATAGTATAATATAATATAATATAATATAATATAATATAATATTAAATGTACTATTGTTCAAGAAATATCATTACAATTAAATTAAATCTGATACCAAGAATACCAATAGATGTCCTGCTGATAATTTGAAAGTGTTTAGATTTATGAGGATAAAATGTTTAAAAATATAAAATTATAAACATTAAATAGGCCATAATATAATATTATATCATATAATATTTTTTATGTGAAGATCAGCCCTCTCAAAACAGCAGTATCAGTATTTTAATATTAATATTTGAATCAATCTGCCCATCAGTTTCTATAAGTACAGATGTATGTGCAAAAACATGTAGATTTGTCCAAACTCTCTCTCTCTCTCATCCTGCACTCTTTTCTCCCTCCATGAGGAAATCATCCAATAAATCCCCCCCAAAAAAAAAATCACAAGCCAGCAAACATATTTGTTTATTTCAAATTTATTTTTAACAGTATTTTGCCAGCTCTGAAATGAAAAACACACAGCTTTATGTGTGTGATGGAAAACAACATTCATACCCAAAACAGCCATGATCTCATTAGCAGCCACAAGACCAAGAACAAAAATCACACTCTGTCACAACTCTCTTTCATGGAAATAAAGTTATCAGCTCGCAATCATCATCCTGGCATGCTCAATAACAGCAATCATGTCTGAGAGTATAACTGCCATCATCCAAAGTGATTACAGGCTGAATCCCCATCTCTGAAA
The DNA here is from genome assembly GCF_951802725.1 of Rutilus rutilus. NCBI lineage: Eukaryota > Metazoa > Chordata > Actinopteri > Cypriniformes > Leuciscidae > Rutilus > Rutilus rutilus. The sequence goes on from NC_140214.1 coordinate 8,649,562, forward strand.
TTTCTCTAAACGTTCTCCAGGCAAGACCTGTTTGCTCTCAAATAGTCAAGTTCAGCCTTCATGTTCACAGGTTTCATGCTGTGGAAAGGTTGCTGTGTGTCTTTGTGAATGTTATGTTTGTCTCTGTGTGCGAGAGAAAGGGTGTAAGGTAGACTTGCCAGTTAGTCACCAATTAGCAGGAAACCCACACAAAACTTCAACAAAGACTTGAAGACAGAAGATTCATTTTACAAAAAAGTATTTCAAAGTTATCATGAGAAACCTAAATGCAGATACACTGAAAAAAATGATGTTGAATTTAATAAAAAAATGTATCGTAAGTGGTTGCACACAATTGATTTTAGCTACATTTAAACAAATGCATTAAGTTCAACTTAATGCATTTGTTTAGCTAAAATCAATTGTGTGCAAACAACCACTTACGATAATTTTTTTTTTATTAAATTCAACGAATCATTTTTTTCAGTGTAACTAAATGATAATTACATGTTATTCAAAGGGACTGTTTCATTTTAAATATACATACATATTCTGTCATCTGTCATATTCTGTGATTGTTTCTGAACAGCGTGAGGTGAGCTGTCAAGCATCGTGCTGTGTGAAATACAGACTGAACGATAAAGCAAACCAGCGTCTCACTAGTAAAGTTTTGATGGATTAGGATTGCAATCAAGGTTAAGACGATTGCGGTGACGTAGGAGTCATACAGTAAGCACGTGTGAGCCCATTATATTGACGCGCAAATATGCGGCCCTGTACAATTCGAGTGATCACATTTGACCACTCAGGCTTCTGAATCATTCCACTGAAATTAACAAAGCGATTCACTAAAACAAGAGTATAATATATTTAAGAGAGATGCATAATACATATTATTCATGTGCATTTAAGATGGAAAGAGAGATGGAAAGAGCAGTGCACCAGCTTTCTGGATTGCCGTTTATCGCTGTTAATCCTGCTGCACGTGTTGGAGCCCTAAAATAAACACTTGTTTATCTTACAGAGCTCATAAACAGGGCACTAAAATAGCTGCACTATTTACAATTTTACTGGAATAGACCAAACTGTCTCAACAACCTGTGTATATCAGACAGAAAAGCAAAACTACAAATCTCTCGAGAGCGTGCCACATCGTCTGGTTTGCTCGCACTGGGAAAGCTCTCAAACGCGACTCTAAAAGCTACAAAAACACCTGCGAGAAATCGTTAAAAGCATTTGCGCTCCACAGCCACCAAACCAGTATGGAATTTTTTCCCCTTCAATCATTTTATCCTTGGGTTTCTTCCACCTATCAGACTACCGTTTGATTTATTTTTTCCATCAATCTCTCACTGGGTGACCTGTAAGTCCCACTGGTCACAACCTGGCTTCACTTTTAAAAGTCAGCAGGAAAGAATGTCTTTAGATACTATCATTTGCTATGTACAGTAACCAAAACTGCATGCGCTATAGACTTTGCTAAACTTAAGCCACATTGGGAGGGTGCTCATTTCCAATGACTAAAAAATTCTTTAAAAAGAAACAAAACAAAAAAAATGAAGAAAGGAAAGGAAAGATTTAAAATGTTAAATGCACTGGTCGTTTTCCAAAAAAAAAAAAAAACCTGAAACTTGTTGATTCCAACCACTGAGTATTTAAAGCTAGTGATTCAGATTCAACTAGGGATTACAGAGGTCACTGTTTTCATTTATCAGATTTAGACTCCAAAGCCTCGTTGGCGTGACTTGCAGCTTCACTGACTTTAAGTTGATTCAGCATTGTGGTGTTGTGGTAGGAGAGACAGACTGAGAGACAGACAGGGAGAAAGAGTTTATGACTCAGACTAGGTGGGAACTGATCAGCATCTGATGGGAAAGATGCACACTAACCATGCATGACCTCTCACACACTCGCACACAAGCACAATCATTTAGATCATATAAAATGTCCATATCCATCTGTCTATATTGCTCGTTGTTCATGTGTTAGTAATATTTAGTTAAATAAAGGTCACATTAAAATGATTTTCAGTGCTTCCTTTATACTGTAGATTGTATTGGTTTATCCAGAAACCCTAAAATATGAAAATATATTATTAAAGTATGAATTTGAGTGAAATTTTCAATTCTTATTAAAATTATGACTGTCTACAATGACTGTTGGTTGTCATTTGCAATCTGATCTCACGGCAATTCATACGTATTTTTAACAAGGTGGATAATTCGTACGAATTTACCCATCACTGGGGTTTAGACAATTTGTACGAATTCGTACGAGTGAGGTGGTACGAATTAGCCACCTCGTACTCACTCGTACGAATTGGTCGTGAGATAGCGTTGTCATTTCTGTCACAACCTCCAATTTTGAATATTGTTATTGTGAGGCATGTCTAATCAAGCTGTCATTTTATCAAATTATGCAAAGAGTACTTGTACTAAGAGTACTAAGAGTACAAATGTGTGTCATGCGCAACATACTTCTGTATTCTGTCGCTTCCGGTTTGGGTCTTTTGCATGTCCTTTGTTAAATATAGAGCCGTTTTACTCAAGATGCCTTCAAAGGAGTGAGTAAAAACGAGCATAACCGATGTCCATTGCAGACTGATATCAAAAAGTTGTTTTATTTAAATTTTTCTCACTAACATTTAGATATTAAATCAAACGAAACCCCAACAATAAAAGGAACTATCTAGGCTAGCTGATTACTTTAAAAGTCCATTGATATCACAGTCAGTCGTCACTTTCTCAGACAAGCGAATGCAATGAGACCAGTTTGTTCATGTGACATTCGTCATAAAGCCTGTAAGCTATGCTATTAAATCAAATGACACATTTTTGGCATCAAAAGTGCCCAAAGTTAAAGAAACACTAAACAATGTACAAAAGCAGACCAGTATCAATACAGTGTTTTTAAAGGCATCACTTCATTGATATTTCTGCCTTGCAAGGACTGCTATTTCCTTCAGGAAATGTAAATCAGGTTCAAATTTTAGCTCAATTGTAATTATTATTTCATATCAATTTTGAATAACTTCTGAATGTTTCCTTTTTGCTAAATAGCCCAATTTCTGACTGTCTCCCCATGTCTCTGATAGGTATACAGTAATTTTCTGCTCATTACAGGAGCTGTACTGATGCTGGTCAAGCATTCAGGCGATCGATAAAACAGCCATCCCTGAAGGACCCCAATTATCGCACGACACTTTGGAGTGCATACAAACTAGTGACAAGAGTCTAGCTGATTTAAAAATAACCAACCAATTATAATCATAAACTACCCTAATAAATATATTTATTTATTCAGATTTAATTTCTATGATCTATTAAAGTGTTACCATAAAACACTGCGAACGTTATCATTAGTCATATGACAAAATTGCTTACCAAACACTTAAAGTGCCCCTATTATGCTTTTTCTGGTATAACCTTTCATGTAGTGTGTAATATAGCTCTTAGTGAATGCAAAACTTCTGCAAAGTTTCAAAGATCAAATTGCACGATAAATGAAGTTATTGTCTCCTGAAAGAAAGAACCAATTCTGAAATGCCTGAAACGAGTCGTAAGTAATCCCAGTCTTACTTCCTGCACTAACCTATGTATGTTTGTAATACATTTGCATAATGCCCGCCTATGTTCTTCATTGGCTGCCTGTGAACAATGTCTCCTTAGACCTGGGGCCAGTTTCACAAAGATAGACTTTGACTATGGCTTAGATATTGTAGATAGTCAGACTTCAGATAGACATCAAAATCAGACCGTTGCACAAAGCACTTAAGGCTCTGACTATCTTAAGTAGGACTACACTGCAATGCATTCTGGGTACACTTTTCAAAACAAAAAACATGGCGGATCGAGTAAGCGCATTCAACCGCTCAGTGCAGTTTACCCTAGCGGAAAATATGTATTTGTTGGAGGAGGGAGTATAACAGTTACAAGGACATTTTACTTGGGAAATTTAGCGGAGAATGTAGTAACAAGAAGAAATGTTTAAATTATGAGCCATTTTCCCTTTTCTTTTGGCTGTTTGTAATGTAACTGATTGTTACTGCTGGTTGCCAAGGTAACAGAGTCTTAGACCTAAGTTAGCCTTTTGGTCTAAATTAAGTCAGTCTTTATTTTTGTGAAACAGTCTAACTTGCATTAGACTAGTCTATGAGCAAATTGTAGACTTGTCTAACATTATAGACCGGTCTAAAATAGCTTCGTGAAACCGGCCCCAGCTCTCAAACAATGTAGATGTAGCTGAAGCCTGGAAGAGTTTGGTTAGTGTTGGCGATATCTCGAGAAGACGCTGTTTTCTGCGCTGGGAAAGCTAATCCACTTTGCATGCACTTCCAATGGATGAGGACTCAAGCTCGAATTAATACGGTAAAACTGACCCCATCGTTACGGTTTGCATCACCGTATAGCAAGTGCTGAGGAAGATCTGGAACTGAAATCAATTTATGGTAATGAGTTATAGTTTCCAACACGCACTGCACTACCAATCACAACAGACTGGGCCATCTGACCAATCAGAGCAGAGTAGGCTCTCAGAAAAGAAGGGGTTCAGAAAGACTGAATCCTTTATTGTACCGTTTCAGACAATATAAGAAAAGAGATGATGCTGCATTGTATATTAAGGGAAAATTAAAGTGTTTTTTGACCTTGGATGAATGTAAACCGACTGTAGGAGACTTTCAAAATTACATAACAGTTAAAGCAATCTTTTTAATCACATCATGACAAACTGAAAAATAAAGCCTGGTTATTTTGGAATTGGTATAAGCACTGTTTACATACACCCACACAATTCACATACAAAAGTAGCCCGACTGCAAAACGGCAACTTAACTGCACAACTTTTTGAAGTAAAGAATTCAATAAAAATGTGCTTTAACAACAACAACAAAAAAAAAAAGGTCCACATTTCTGCTTTTGAATTGAATGAATTCATCAAGGACTGTAACAAAAGCCCCTATGAGGAGATGTGAAGGTGTTCTCCATCACTGACTGTCCTTAGGAGCTATAATGAGCATATTTCACACGGATTTGTTTATTCTGTTCTCAAACTGCAGCCATTGTGACCATTTAAACAGGAGGTTGACCTTCTGTTGCCTGGCAATCCACCTTTATAGAGCAGCCCCCTCGCTCTGATAAAGAGCATTCAGCAGAAGCATAATAAAGGCCAATGAGAGTGAGAGACAGATAGTAGAGGGGAGAGAGAGAGAGACAGTACAGGAATAAAGGCTATAAAAAGTGAGAGGTAAAACAAAAAACATTTCAATTTAATTATCAATTTAGTTAACGCTGCCCACTTTGCATATCATTTTTTTTACAGAATAAAGAATCAGAACAAAGTATTGTCCACATTGCAGGTTATTCTGGCTAAGAACCTCTCACTTATAAAGGAAGACGCCATCTGAACCACATGTAAAACGAACCAACATGTCTTTATATGGTGTTTCAGGATGAGTAATTCTGCAACAACATATAACCCAGAGATATATATATAGATATATAGATATAGATATAGATATAGATATACTGTACAAATCTCATGCTACTTTGTCCCGTTTAGTAAATCTTGCCCATAAACTATTACAGTTAGACACATTTGTCAATTTGCAGATTTTCACCAACAATCACCAAAACTCTAATAGACAAAAATAATTAGTAATTAAGAATATAAAGAACGGCTCTCAGAGCTCAAACTCTAGACATGTGCAGCTGCAAAATCTCTTATAGATTTCTGTGAATGTACACTTGTGTGTTTGTGTGACTGAGCGAGAAAGAAACGTGTTCACAATGACTTCTGTAAACGCAGTCAGTTACCACAGTCCTCTCCACAGGGATGCGGTCAGACTGGGTCAGAGCTTCATGTAGGAGGACTAAACCACTAGCAGAGGTCACAAAAACAACACCCACACACACGCATCATTTGTGCAATCACTGAAAACGACAGTGGTCAACTTCCCACTGACCCACTTAGTAACAGGAAAAACAAAACTGCCAGTCAAGTATTTAATAAATTAAACAACAAAAGTGAGCAATATGACCCATTTCATTACAATCAACGAAGATGTCACAGCAGATTTACAGTGTTTCATGTGACTGTTGGAGCCCTGCAGCCCAGTTTCTGCTCACTGACTGTCCACATCGGCTCCGGACTCTATACACTATAATCATTGAAGCTGTATGCACTGCAAAATATATCTCTTATTTTCACTCGGTCTACACTGTGTTGATTATAATGGATGAGTTCTAGTATTGTTGTGTTGCTTGCATAGGTGTTATTGGGCAACACCATATGCTTTACAAAATGAGCACGACAACAGACTGAACAGCAGATCCAAAATAATTACAAATTAACATTACTTTTCAGTTTGGTTTTAATGCCACTAATGCTTCTCTGACTGGTTCTAATGCCTCTTTTCAATTGGGTTATTAAAGCATCTGTAGATAAGACTGCTTAAAACTCAGTCTTTAGGACTGTGTGTTACTGATAGGCCTAGATTTATGTGCAATGGACAAAAGGTCTGTGATTGGTTGCAGTGCTCAAGTGCTGCAAAAATGTTGTAAATTGGGAGATGGAAAAAATACAATCAATAAACGCTTTTCATGTTTGGGTAATTGTGGCAGTCATAATTAAGGATGCTCCCATATTAAAAATACTGGTCGATGACTAATAAATAGCCACTATTCCATATAGTTCTACTATTTAACTAAATCAATTTAAAATAAAATAAACAAAAACTTTAAATCCACTGTTTGAAATGCTACGTGTGAAATCACGACATTATAATGCACAGTGTATGAAAAAATGTATATTAATTTTGAAATTTGCTAAAGATTACATTTAACAGTATTATTAATTACTATAGTGTTTTTAGAGACGAACTTTTAAGTGACTATTAGACAATGGCAAAGGTAATCTAAATGTAAAAATAGGAAAATGCATAATTAAATATATAACATCCATGTATAATATCATTGTGATTATTTATCTGATTAATTGTACAGCCTTTTATTCTTATTTAAGGCAAAAGGTGATAACATACTTCCCCAGTTGATAAAACACTAAACTTACATTTAGACAACTGTTTTTATTTCAAGTTTTCTGAAATGTTATGCAAAATGTGCAAATGAGTCAGAATCTAATTAGATATGCACTCATTTAACAGAAATCTAAAAAGATGTGTAATAAAACAGTGTCATGAAGCAAACATTTAAATGTGTATTTTGTATGATTTCTTTCCACTACTTTAAAAGAAGAAAAGTTATAGAAGAAAAATAACCCAAAACTGCCCAGTGCATGAACAAAAAAAACAAAACAAATGGATTTGCCAGTAGTGTCTTGCCTTAAATTGAGTCCATAACACAAGGCAATAGCCTGACTGCAGGTTTTGTGATGTTTTGAGAGTTAATTATCCAAGCAAACACGCTGGAAACAGCTGAATAAAGTACAGGATATGACCAAAGATGGGTCCAAACATTCACTAAGCATGGGTGAAGTAAAACTAATGAGCTGTGTGTAGTGTATGCTCTGTGAAAGCTGTATGAGTGTGAAAGAAAGTGGTGCTCTGTGTCAAGGAAGATGCTGGGAAATACAGGATTTGTTGACCTGAGGTTATCTCTCCATTTAAGATTTATTAAACAGTCTGCAGGGAACCATCTCAGTAGATTAGCACATCATAAACACCCCAAAAAACCTCCAACAATGAGTGAGAAAAAGACTTAGGGAAGGGATAATTATAGTGCCTCTTCCCAACAAGCCACATTATTTGAGGTGCCATGTCCGTAGTGGAAATGGTGTGGATTGTGTTACACGCCAAAGTTTAATATTTATGGTTAGGGGTTTGTTCAAATCCACAAAACATGGTGAAGTTTTGTCACAAACCCAGAGCAGATCCATCACTCACACGCCATATAAACATTTCTCTTTGTGGGCAAATGTTTTCATTCGAGAGTGTGTTTCTGGATACACTCGAAGGACATTTCAGCAAAGAACTACATAATGGGATGTAGATATTCCAAACATCAAACCAACACTCTTTGTCCATAATGAGCAACCCCACTCTCCTGGTTTTTAAAGGGGGAAACAAAGACAAAACAAAACATGCATAGAGACTTGTGGGATTTCGGGCAGTCCGAGTGTGTTTGTGCGATGGGAGAGAGTTTTTCTCAAACCCAGCCGTTGTTTTTCTGCTATAATCCACAAGTTCTGAGAAGGTGCTTCCCAGCTGTGGCGGCTGCCTGAAGGGGAACATTCCGGGAACATTCAGGGCTGTGTCCAGGATATGGGCAGCTCTCGTCCGCCTTTCCGAGCTTAGGTCCCAATCCCACGGATTACATCTGGATCTCTCGCCCCTGCACGCACGTACCTCTCAACTCCATGCGATGACAACAAACAAGAATGAGAAAGCAAAACTGGTGGCTGTTTCATTATCTGGTGTGGTAATGGCTGAGGGGATTGAGCTAGACAGACGCTGTTAACTGACAGACACTGACGGACACTGGTTTCACAGTGTGTCGTGGTTTTAAGGGGAAGACCCCTGGCCTGGCCTGTTTGACAGATGTGGACCCAAGTAAGGACGGAAATTGCAACCAGTCTAAGCAATTTCCCGGCCCGCTTTCATCTGTGATCCACAGCAGAGACTCAACAGGTCCTTGGGCCAGGGTGGCCCTGCACACTGCCTTAAAGAAATAGCTTGGCCAAAAAAGAAAATTTGTTCATTTACTAATCCTCATGTGGCTGTCAAAATCCAAAAAGGATAATAAAGTACCACAAAAGTAGCACTAAACTAGTCAATTCTTCCAAAGTTATTTGTAGGTGATTCTTTAACTATTGGCACTTCTGGCTCTGTGGACTTTTAGAAAAAATACCGTTCTCATTAGCTTAGCTAATTTGTCTACTAACATTGTACATCAATGGACACACACTACTATTTTTTTTTTTAAAGAAATGAATACTTGTATAAGGCAAGGATGTATTAAATTGATCAAAAGTGACATTAAAGACATTTATAATGTTACAATTTGTATTTCAAATAACTGCTGTTCTTTTGCTCTTGATATTCATCAAAGAATCCTGTAAAAATAAAATAAAATAAATTAATCACCATTTCCACAAAAGTTTTTTTTTACTTACAGATTACTTACTGTTATTTTAAATTATAATAATTGCTCTCAATTTTACTACTTTTCTAAATTTTTGTTCAAATAAATGCAGTTTTGGTGAGCATAAGAGAAGTCTTCAAAAATATTACCGACCGCAAACTTGCATAAGCATCACAAAAGAATTAAAAAAAAAAGTGTCTTTTTTTTCCTGAAAGAAATGGGTGCGATCGGCTTTGATATATGAGAGAAGGTTACAAAAAAATCAGTAACAAAAAACCTGTCATCATTTTTCATGAGCCACAAGCTAATATATGCACAATCATGATTGATCAAGACCATGCCAATGCCATGCATAAGGTGTGATTTATCTAAGGCATGATTTAGAGACGCATAGCTTATAAACTCATGATGTATGGATATTTTGTGGAACATTTCAGCTGGCGTGTGTTTTTATAACACACAAATGACAGAGGTCAGCACTTCTGTCAAAAAAGGCTGAATTTTCAGACTCAACAGGAGGAGGCAGGTTCTCAGAGTGTGACTACACAATATCACATGACACTAATGCTTCTGTCTATTCTGCAAAATGCACCAGTCCAACTGCATGGCCACGTCAGAATGTCAGTGTTGCACGTGAGATGTGCCAAACCATGTGTCAGATTCTTTAGCCCTGAGTTTGCACATTTTGGGTTGCAAAAAGAGACTTTATGTGCCAATTTACAAAAACATGCACAATATCATACTAGAACAGCACCATCTTATGTTAGAGACAGTTCACCTACTGTACAGTAACCTGGCTGTATTGTAAGTATTTTACAGGACTGTATTTATATATTAACATAGTTTGTTTTGTAAATGTGTCCAACAAATGTGTTAACCTAATAACGGAGCAACAGTGGTATCTACTGTGTTTTTTTACGGAGGAACTTATCAATTAAGTGTTTGCCGGCAAGTGCATGATCAAATCATCATTATTGAATATGTTCTGCTAAAAAAAAATATTAAGATGTTGGATTTAGCATAACCAAATATCCCGTGTCAATGGGGTGCAAATCAAACAGGTACTATGGTATGTTTGTGTAAGTTTTTTTTTTGTCATATTTCTACAATGCCTTGCAGTGTGATTGCAGACAAGAAAAAGACAGGTGTGTGTGTGTAATTGAGAGGGCTCGATGGTCATTAAGGGGCTCATTGGTCATTAAGGTCGCTTTGGGATCTCATTCACACAGTCTGAGCTAATTAAAGACCCGTTAAATTGTTCACTTGGGAACATGACTAAGCACTTTCCCAGACATAGAAAATGATGATTAAATAGAAGTCACAAATGGGCTGCATCCAGTGGCCTTTCAGGCTGATCTGAGACCATGTCGCTTTAAGAAAAAAGAAAAAAAAAATGCGTTAAGACATCTGTAAAGGAGCCTGTTATATCTATATATCTTTTTCTTTTCTTTTTTTAAATCACTTGCAACTTCTTCGATCATCTGAAAGTGAGGAGTGGATATTATCTATAGTTCCTCCTACAAAAACAACACAACAGAAAACAACAGCAAATCTGGATCCCTAAATCTCAGTCCCTGCAGGTAACAAACTAAATAAAATACATTTCTGGAGAACTGACCTTGCGCAGGATGACATAATAAAACCAAATCAGTCAGTACCTGAAATAACACATTTATATATTATTGGGTCTCATATTTTACTTTATCTATTCAAGCTATAAAAGGTGTGCTGAACCAATAATAAAGAAACTCATGCTCTTTTTCATTATTGCCACTTTGCTTAGGGCATTTGAAAGGCACTGTAAATAAAAAGAGCTATTATACAAATAAACAATAACATTATAAGATTATAATAATGGTAAAACTTTAGTTTAGGGCCCAATTCTCACTATCAACTATAGTTGCTTACTAACATGCATATTACTAGGATATTGGCAGTTTATTAGTATTTATAAAGCATATATTAAAGAATGCAGGATGATATACTACATCCAAACTACCTTCCTAACTATTAATAAGCAGTAATTAGGAGTTCATTGAGGCAAAAGTCATAGTTAATAGTTAGTTAATAGAAAGAATTGGACCCTAAACTAAAGTGTGACCATAATAATAACATAATAATAGCCTAATTATTATAATACAATATTTATATAATAGTTCCTTTCAAAAGTTTGGAAACACCCTAGCCAAGGTGGCAAATTTTTTATTTTGTTTTATAAATATGCATATTTAGTATAGTAGATATAGCAGATTTTTTATATACGTACCCTTCAAAAGTTTGCAAATATATATACACATGGTAATGTTATCATTGCAATTTACACCTTTACTACTTAGTGAAAGCACTTATACAAAAATACATTTAATCAAATATCTTTACTGCAGTTCTACTATGATGGGCAACCAAATGCACAAGAGACATCAAGCAGCGAAAGCCCACACACAAAATGAAGCCACCAACTAATGAACTATCTAGGCTTCAACCATCTAATACCATCAGAAGCTAGTTCTGTATGGATTTTCAAGTACAAAACTGTAAAGAAAATATATGCATGTAGGCTGAATCTGAAAGGCACATTGAACCAAGTTGCAACAGGCTCAATTTCCACCGAACAGGATGATAGCAGTCTTCAGAAATCTTTGGAGATATCAGCTCATGCATGCTTTTCTTTTTCACAGAGCCCTGAGCCCATCAACAGCACAATCACGTAAATAAGGTTGTCATAGAAACGTGGCCTTTACCACAATTAGAAGGAGTGGGACGGATCACGCAGCAGTGGGAAGTGAGAGACGCATGTGGAGCGGGTTGGCCTATCAGTTAGCTGGTGTCAATCACAGGCACGCTACAGGCAGCCGGCGGGCGCTCTGAGCTGAATGCTGCTGGCGAGGGAGGAATCGATAAATCGCAGACAGAGACAAACAGAGAGATACACTGGCGATGTATGAAGGAGGCAGGTAAACGAGGTTATAGCACATACAAAACATGCATAGACACAAATACACACACACCTTTCTGTGATGGACGAAGCCTGACATTGATGTAGTTCAGCCAGAAACAAAGCCACCTGTCACATCACACACTACACAATATAGGAGGGAAAGAACATCTCGCCATCTGTTTTGAGAAAGTATGCAGTTCATTGGGAAGCCATTTTGTAAAAAAGTTTCGTTTGGTTAGAAACCTGTGATATGGAACAATGCTAGTATTATGAATATACTTTTATAGTATTTATTCATATTTTGAATGAGCTTTTATTTTTATATTTTTATGTTAGTACTTCAACAAACTTATTTCAGCTAGCTAACACGGTAACATTTTTATGTTACGAAAGCTTTTCATCTTACATTTATATTTTATTTTTAGCTTTTTAACAGTTAAAGTGAACAATAAAAACACTGCTGTGGAAGTCAAAAATTAGTATCAAATTAGAAAGTCACCAAAACAAAAGTTTCTCTATCCAAGTAGAACTGAAAAATTGAGGAACTTGAATTCCCATCAGGAACTTGAATTGGGAATGACAGAAAGAGGAATTTATTTATTTGTAAGGTATTTAAATCTTTCAAAACTTTCAAACAAGACTTAGTTCACACTTGGCAGGTTTGGTTCGTTTAAAACGAACTCTGGTGCGACTGCTCTGTTAGTGCGGTTCAAGAGTGAACGCTGTCATCCGAACCCTGGTGCGCACCAAACAAGTGGACCGAGACCCCTGAAAAGATGGGTGTTGCTCTGCTTCCAAACAAACTCTAGTGATATTCGACAGAAATATGAACGCAACACAGACCAAAGAGATCAAAATGAACCAAAAACAGGGCATGAAGTCACAAGATACAACCCTAAAAAGAACAGAATGCTGAAGCGTACTTGTTTTTCTCGTCATAGTCGCGATGTTGCCATCACAGTTCGGTACAGGCGTCAGAACCGCGTCTCCTCGCAGCAGATCTTTGTTTGTGTGCAACAGAGAAATTCCTGCTGCAGTTTTGACTCCTTTACACATTTTATAAACTCTTCACGAATTCACAGCTGGTCAAAATGCCATCATCCGTAAGCACATACAATGAGCGCATTTAGCCCAGAACACAGTATTGTTTCAGTCTTAAAAATGACAGTGTGAACATTAATCGAACCAGGACTAAATGTGTTATTTCCTTTTTTTGGTCCAGACCAATAGAACCAAACTACAAGTGTGAACACACCCTTAGTCAGGCCAACATTTTATTTTACTTTATTTTTATTTTATTTTATTTTATTTTATATAGCTAAACTCAGAGTCAAACCAATTTCAATTCATTTAATACTACTTCCTAACATTCACATTTGATTTGCAATTCCTAATCCCGTTTGCTATTCAATTCAAATTTAACAGATAATTCAATAATGTGCCAATGTCTCTAAATGCGGTTTATTATTGTCTATTGTACATTCAAGTCACACGTTACTCTACATTAAAATAAGGTGGATAGGAATGGCTGTATCTTTAAAAGAAAAATTGCTTGTGATTATCCTCATTTGTAAGTCACGTTGGATAAAAGAATCTGTTGAATGAATAAATGTAAATCACTATTATGCCTAGAAATATTCCTCATCAAATCCACTTCCTATGCCATCTCATTTCAGTTTGTCCAAAGCTTCAAACTCAGACCCTTCTTCCAGATCCAGTCACTGAGGCCCTCTCAGAACCGCTGTTGCCACATTAACACCGGTTGCTAAGAGACCCAAAAGATTCCGGAATCCCCATGTGCCCCATCCAAGCCCACAGCCATTTAGATGGAGTTCTGCTTTCCCAGCTTCGGTTACTGAGGGAAGGAAATTGGTATTTTGGAGGAGAGGAGAGTACCAGAATGAGAGAGAGAGAGAGAAAGCAGGAACTCTTAGCTGAAAACATCCCACAATCCATCTTCTGCCATGGTAGCCAAATAGTCAAGCCCATAAACAAAGACAACATGAAGAGTGATCAGCAATAATGAGCTGTTTGAAATGGCCGCCGGCCTTCTTTTGGCCCAACAAAGTAATAAAACAGTTAAAAAGCGACCAGACAGGCGGAATGACTGCGAATAGTGAAGAGACCGAGACACTTCAACAGTGATTGCTCATTGAAAATGTTGGCCGAACTGCTTCTTAGAAATTCAGCTGGTAGAAACCTGCACAAGGATAAAACATTGGCAGAAAACAGTCCACAATAGCTAATACTAAACGAAATTCAGATTTTTTTTCAGATGGAAGAACAAAAGCAGAACCATGATGAAGCTATCTGAAGTACATGCCATCTCTGGTCATGTTATGAAACATTTCTTATCACGTCATGCTCAGCAGTTATCCAATAATTGCTAAACTGGTGGTGTGTCAGCGGTGGCGGATGTTAAGCTTTGGCTGGAGCTTGTCTACAAATTCCACTGAAGTTATAAATCAGTGACGGGTCCGATATGTGGCATCCGTTCCTACGCAACACAAACAAAACTACATTAAACAAGAGACGCCCCACCACTCACAGAATACTAAACGCGAGGATTAGGAAGGTAAATAAAGAGCAATGTGTTCTTCTGTCTCTCAATCTGACGGATGGTGGACCTGCTGTGGTTTTGCTGAGAATGAATCACAACACCCCACAATCACAACACTCGGTACCGCCTGACATGTTAGCATCATTGTATCCGCAACCTTAATGTGATTTGCAACAACATTCCTATCAAACAATTCAGGTTCAGGTTTGGAGTTGAGGTCATCAAGGACATTTGAATCATCATTCATTCCACTATGAGTTCATGGGTTAGTTATGGTTGTGATTATATACTGATAGACACAACAATTTTAGAAGGCTAACTCTTATGTTTTAGCTTATGATTGTTTGATAGAAATGTTTGCAGGACCAACAAAAGATGTTAATCAAGGAAAAGCAGGACGAACATCATGCGTAACCCATTTTGCTTATGTAATGCAAATGTTTCCAAGTGAAACAGGATGTTCAACAACAAAAAAAGAAAAATATACATAAATATATAAATAATAATTGTATCAAATTGGACAGTTAAAAGTTGCAGTTTCATAACAAAATGGAGCCAATGGACTGAAGATCAGTTATTATAACAATTATTTTTAAAATCTATTCTTATTTTAATATCCATACTAAAATATTATTTGAATTAGTAAAAAATATACATTATTTTTATATATTATATTATTATATTATAATTATTCATTATATTATATATATAATAATATTATTTTATTATTAATATTAAAACTAATTGTGGTCATGGCCTGCATAAAAAAGGAAAGTATTTCCAGAACCAGAATAATGGATAAATCGTTCACAATAAGGAAATTTTAAGTCTACTTACAAGGAGCAGGAAGATGGTATCACTGTATAAACATGGCATTGCTGATAAATGTAGCAGAACAGCTGTTTGGGCTTGTTATGATACGGGGCATGTGATACTGCCATGAATATCTGTTTCTTCTAAGTACTGAACATTACAGGACAAAAAAATAACATGGTGTCTGTGTGCAGTGTCAGCCAAATCCACTGATAAAATACAGCTCAGGGTATGACCTCTGGACCCTGCTCATATCAAACAGTGAGATGTGACTTAATGATCCAAATGTTCAGCTCCTGTTCTGACACCCTCAATGTGGAACACATCTGCAAATGAATTAGCAACACTGGGGTCAGAAGTTAAAGTATTTAATCACACTGTGCCCGTGGGGCTAGTGCTATGGCCTTGTCGAACTATGCCTCCATCAATTTAAATGCCTCATTGTCATGACGACGGCACCACAGGGCACAGGCTCAGGGGTCAACAGAGAGGCGTTTGATGGCCATCTCGTGAAATATTGACCCCTGCGAGAAACGGGATTCACGGAACCTAAATGGCATGAACGTGATGGAACAGGATGTGGTGTCATAAAGGGGAGAGGGAAATGCGAGTGTGAAGAGGATGTGAAAATGCAGTTGTGTTGATAAACAGCATCTGTGGTCGATCACAGTCTATACGCAACAGTGCAAAGCTGCTCCAAACAACTGCTACTAAAGGATTGGGTCTCATCTTGGAAAGAAAAGCTTTAAAATCTCAACTGTTTCTCAGGACAGCAATAAATAAGATTTCATTGAGAGATAATGGAGAGTTTGCCTTAAGTTAAATCTTCCTCTCCTGAGAAAAAAAAGCCTAATAATCTCACCTGAGTCTCCTTTAGAGTTTAGGAACAGGAGATCAAACTGCAAATACCAAAAAGAAGTCAGATCTCATAAGGAAAAATATTCAAGAATTTTCTCATGAAATTCTTACAAGACCAAATTATGTGTTCCCATTCTTATTTCAAACATGGCAACTCTTGGAATAGTTTTAGCATGTTATTGAATATGGGGATGTTAATGTATTTGGTCTTGGCGGACTAGATCTGTATGCTGTTGATTATTGCTGCTGCTGCTGCTGCAGAGAAAATATGGACTTGCTACTGCTAATAGATTCACAGACTCACTCTGCTGTGAGCATGTAAGATATGCTGCTGCTGCATAAACAGACATAAATAAATCCTGTAGCAGATCTAGGCAGGTGGAGCTGGGGGAGGTGGAGGGTTTCAGAGGAACTCTGATAGCGGGCAGCAGGACTATCTTACAACAAACACTGAACCAGACTATTTAAATGCTGAGCAAGCAATCTCATTGGTTGCAGGATTAGCAGAGGCCAATCAGCTCGTGCCATGCAGTAATGATGTTATTGCTTTCAGAATGCATGTAAAAGGACATTCTGCATGCATGTATATACATATATATATAATATAAAATGAAAATAAAATAACCGTTTGATATGCAACTCTTTAAATCACAAAAGTTACTGCTCCCTAAGAGTTGAAATTCTCAAAAGTTGAAACTCTACAACATCTTTAGCACATCTGCACATCGAGATGTTTCAGCATAATCTAAGAAAACACCTTCTGCTGGCAAACAACACATCCAGAGCACCTATCATAACATCTAACCCTGAGAACTGTGCGTCTTCTTCCAAAAGACAGTTTGAGGAAAAACAGACAGCTTATTTCTTTTGGTCAGCAGGTTCACTTGAGTATTACGACCAGGTGCTGAAACAAAAGACACCTTCAGCTTAAAGCCCCCCATGTCGATTTACTTCTTGAGGTAAATAAATAAAGAGACATGAGTGTGTGCTCTTCATACGATAGTAGCAGAGAAAGGGTGGTGTGCTCTGGTTCCACAAGTTTACATATTTACAGATAAGCACCGTGGCAAAACTGGGCATGTGTTTGGCCTGGCATGTGCAACCAGAAACAGAGGAAGAAAGCAAACCAAGAGGGAACTGGAAGGAAAGAGAGAGCAGAAGTTGGCTTTGTCTTGCATAAAAACAGATGCAGTAGCTGCAGTACCAAAACCAAAAACATTTCCAAGACTGGAGGTCCAATCGCGTTGACCCCTCTTCTCTCTCACTCTTTATGCCCCTGAGCAGTTGTTTTCTACAGCAGTTGCTCTGTTGTGGTAGATTGCAGTGTTGTCTATTTGCCAGATTCACTCTCTAATTGTCAGAAAATCAACATTTTACACATTACATAGAAAAGTGTCAGGTGTTATATTAGTGTGCATTTACACTCCAAGACTTAATGCACAGACTTAATGCATCTATTTTGACATACAGGATTAGATTTTTTTTTTCGTACCATACGTTGCCATCAATCGCCTAGTTTATGGCTTCAATCCCGCATTTACAGTAAATATGGTTGCCAATCCAGAAACTATGCAGTGTGTGTCTAGAGAGAAAAAAAAAGAAGTTTTATTCAAATTGTGAATGGGTTGTAAACAGAAAGCAAGCAAAGAGCGCTCCCTTGAAGCTGTCAATAAGTTCACTGAGCTCCTGCAAAAACACCCGTTATAATCAATAAAGTTGTCTATGCTGTCCAATAAATCTCTAATTTACATTGTGTTTACAATTTGTTGGTTATACACTCTTAAAAGTAGAAGTTCTTTACTGGCATCTATGGTTTCATAAAGAACCTTTAACATCCATTGAGCTGACCGGATTGGTCATTTTGCTCATATGCTCTGAACTGTGATTAGCTACAATGCTCAATGCTGCCAAAAAAATAAAATAATTGTCTTTATAAGTGAAACTTTTAACATTATCGCATAATGCACAATATTCCCTAAATGTATATTGTCAGCAAAGATATCACACTAGGGCCAGATTTACTAAACAGGGCAAATTAGCGTAAGAGCGCAATTCCAAAAAAGCACCAATAGTAGTGGAAGTTCTGCGTGTGATCTACAGTACTGACGACGTGCAAAATAAAGAACACAGGATCATTTCCATAATGACCAACACAATCTACCAAGAGCAGCGCAAATCAGTGTCTGCTTTAAGACATGCTTTTTTGGGCGTTAAATAATGGCGCAATTACCAGTAAATTGACAAGCGCAAACATTAGTAAATCACCTTGCCTGATTCATTTAAATACTCTCCTCTCATAAATTTTGCATCTGAAAGGGAAAATCCTATAAATGCATATGCAATAAGATCAGCTGCAAAAAAAAATAAAAATAAAAAAATAATAATAATAATAATAATAATAATAATTCCACACCTCTTCCGAGCTAATTTTTCACTGCCTGTCTTTAGTAAATCCTGACAGTAGTTTTTTTGCTAACACTTTACTTGAAGGGGTGTGCATAAGACTAACATGACACCTTCATAATCATGACATGGCACATGTCATGAATATGAAGGAGGGTTTTATGCATGTTTATGACAACTGTCATTGAGTGTCATTTGCTCAATTATGACATTTTTTATGCAAATATGACATTGTTTGAGAGTCTTTGTTATGACAACTTGACATAAACCAATACATCATAACCTGTCAGTGTCTTTGTCATGACAACTTGACATTACCAAGACAACACAACCTGTCATAAATATGACATAGCAGACTTTTTATGACTAATTATAATTATAGACTAATTATCAAACTTAAGAAACCACTTAGCTTTACTGGTTAACATTACATTAAACTGTCAGGTGGTTGGTTTTGACATTGGCTGTCATGAGGCCATTATAACATTTTAATGACAAATTCAATTTGTACCACTGTAGTTGAGGTCAAGAAAAATATTCATGACACAGTTATAAATGCCTCATGACAGCCAATGTCAAAACCAACCACATGACAGTTTACTGTACGGTAATGTTAACCCATAAAGCTAAGTGGTTTCTTAAGTTTGATAAGTAATCTGCTATGTCATGTTTATGACATATTTATGACAATTTATGTTGTCTTGGTAATGTCAAGTTGTCATGCCAAAGACACTGACAGGTTATGATGTATTGGTTTATGTCAAGTTGTCATAAAGACATCTCAAACAATGTCATATTTGCATTAAAAATGTCATAATTGAGCGAATGACACTTAATGACAGTTGTCATAAACATGCATAAAACCTCCTTCATATTCATGACATGTGTCATGTCATGATTATGAAGGTGTCATGTCAGTCTTATGCACACCCCTTCAAGTAAAGTGTTACCTTTTTTTTAAAACCAAAAGGGTTTGCGTTGGTGGAAACTGTTAGTAGATCTGGCCTTTAATGTATTGCCCAGCCATACTAACAGCTAATGTATAGCTTAATGAATAGCTATAGACCTCCATTGTGGCAGTACAACTTACAATAGCGTCTCGAATTCTGTCTGTATGAACATGCAACCGGAGTCAAGCCTGTATTCTTTTACCAGTACACATAGCGACAGTGACCAAAGTAATATCGAAGATGGCAATGTCCATAAAATTGAAAAGTGTTATTACTTTTAATACGACAAGAGTCCATTTGAGCCGTCAAATCTTCATTAACCATCAACAGCTTTTATATCTGGGTAGAGAGCGGAGCATTTGAGTCACGCATAGAACACAAAACTGATGGGAACAGTGACTGGATCTAAAACCTTCAGATGACACAGCTCATATATCCGTTGCTTTAAGTTACCAAAACCACCACATGAAAACCCGCAACACACAGCAGACACGAGTTTGTATCGCGCAGAGCGGCTCGCACTGTATGACATGACAGACAACTAGTTGTCCAATCCAGTCCGGCTACGTTCACACAGCTGAGAATGCAGTTGTAAGTCCTGAAAATGTACGGGTGTGAGTTTGGTTATAGACTGCGGTTGTCACTCCTGTAAATAACTGAATTGTGTGTGAACATAACCGTATTAAAGGAAGAGTTCACTTAAAAATTTTAATTCTGTCATCATTTATTTACTGTACCATTAAGTTGTTTCAAACCTGTATGAATTTCTTTCTTCTGCTGAACACAAAAGAAGATATTTTGATTGATGTCGGTAACCAAACAGTTGATGGACCCCATTGACTTCCACAGTATTTCAATGGGGTACATCAACTTTTTGTGGTTACCGACATTCTTCAAAATATCTTCCTTTGTGTTCAGCAGAAGAAAGAAATTCATACAGGTTTGAAACAACTTGAAGATGAGTAAATGATGACAGAATTTTTTATTTTTAAGTGAACTTTTCCTTTAAGGACTCAAACACAGAGCTAACAACCGTATTGTGCTGCTGTGTGAACGTGGCCAGTATGTGTTTGAGTTACAAATCTTTTAAGTGCACTGCCATAACAGCTGGTCTTGCTGTCTGAGAGATGTGATCAATGCTACAGGTGTCAGACATTTTAAAGTCAGACCTGTGGCCTTTGGAGAAATGCAGGATGATGGATGAGCAGCATTCTTCATATCTCGTCTCCCCTCCCAAACACTGTTGCTCTCACTGACCTAGTCTCTTTCTACCCTGGAATGTTTTTCAGCCGCTGATATAGGGACGTCCTCTCCTCTTCCTGTACCCTGTTTTTTTTATGTGTGGCACCCTGAAGCGCTAACCGAAGATTAGGGGAAATTGGTGCGGGAGAGCAAGATGGCTGCTGGAAGGCCCAGCGGGGTGATTTTAGTGACGAGTGAAGATTGGGTTTCAAAGTGGTTGAGAAATGCTACAGAGACGAGGTCTACGCTGAACCCGTGGGTCATGTGTTAAGGCTCTGAGCAGAAAAGAAAGGCCATTTAGTGGCCATTTTACCGATGATGGAATGGTAGGTACCACCTCAGCACCTGCATTTGAGACAGTCTGAGAAGGTCATACAATCTCTCTGTACCCCTGGGTGGTCTCTGTGGTCATTTCAACACCTGAGTATACGGATGACATCATGTGACTGTTTGTGAGGTCTAGAAGGCTCCTTTTAGCATTTGCTTTGGACCTAAAATTCTTTTCCACGCAACTACTTACACTAACATTACTAATCTTAACACATCCTGGATATAAATAGGTAACAAGGAGGTCCATAACCATTCCTATTCATCTCAATAGCAGTTGCTCGGCTGCTGCAGGATTGCAGATTGTATTGTTCCAGATGTACAATACCAGTGAAGAGTTTGGGGCCGTTTTTTTTTTGTGTGTTTTTGAAAGTCTCTTATGCTCAAAGGCTTCATTTATTTGATCAAAATAAGTTATATTGTGAAACAGATTTACAATGTAAAATAATTATTTTAAAATGTAATTTCAGGATATCCTGACGATTAAAAACGTCAAAAAAAGCATTTATTTGAAAATTACATTGAAAACATTATAAATATATTTGGTGTCACTTTTTAAGCTTTTATCAATTTAGTGTGTCCTTGCTGAATAAATCAATTAATTACTTTCAAAAAAATCCTACAGACCCCAAACTTTTGTGTACCAGCCAAACCAAAACATAAATTGTTTCCTTAAACAGTCTCATTAGAGGTACAAGCAACCCTTCAGAACATAGTGCCAGCATTCATTCTAAAACTGGGATAGCTAACATATAGCCCATATGTTATCCTTTTCTCCCAACCAGAATGATTAATTATCTAATCCAGCGTCTAGCAGACAAACAGCTTCACGAGAAAGACCTTGTCAGATAGACCAGCACTGAACTAGCACAAACCAGCCATGGAAGCCCTGATGAAGGTGAGCTTTTGTTGTTAACTCACAGGGAGATGTCACAGACTCTCCGGAACCTTCACAACCGTCCTCATCATCACATTCGCCACTGCTCTCCCCACTGCCCGTGTCGTCCCAGGATTCCCTGTGCCCCACACCTGGCATGACCTCTTGGATCTCCTAAAAGGAAAAAGAAAAACACATCACATAAGTATTTATCAGTATAAAACGTATGTGCATTACATATAGAACAAGGTCTGATACATCCGAACAAATCTGAACAAACAGACGATGATAATTTGCAGTTATATTTTTTTCTTGAAATTAACACTTTTATTCTGCACGGATGCATTTATATTGATCAAAAGTAAGGAAATTATAATGTTACAAAATATTTCAGATAAATTCTGTTTTTTAAATTGCTTTCAGCAAAGAATCCTGAAAAAAAAATGTATCACAGTTTCCAAAAAATATTAATGAGAACAACTGTTTTCAACGTTGATAATAAATATTACTTGAGCAGTAAATATTAGAATGATTTCTGAAGGATCATGTGACACTGAAGACTGGACTTGCTGAAAATTCAGCTTTGCCATCACAGGAATAAATTGCATGACAAAATGTATTAAAATAGAAACCAGTTATTTGAAATTGATTTTGTTGTATTTTTGATCAAATAAATGCAGCCTTGGTGACCATAAGAGACTTATAAAAAAAAAAAAAAAACACATTATAAAATCTTACCGAGCCCAAACTTTTGAACAGTAGAGTATGTAGTAATAAATGAACATTTTGACAGGTTTCGCGAGTACATGCCCCAAAAAAACATTGGTAATGCCATAGTACTTTCTGTCCAAAGTGCAGTTTTGATGACAGAAATTGAAATATTGAGTTCAATTAAATGAAACAGCTGGTGGTACTAACTCAACAGCGAAGCTAGTGTATAAGCTAGGTTAACCACGTAAAAACGATGTTAAAAATATAGCTAGGTTAACCGACAGGTCTGGCCCAGGCACATCTGCGAACACAGGGTGTTTGGCATTTCTAAATCAAGCCCTGGACACATCAAGCACTGGTTTAGGGCCAGAGATGCTCCATGGGACGGGTGAAACTGGTTTATTATAGCACAAGCAAAGATATGTTTAACCTACACACACAAACTGTACATACAGTGGAGTCCAAAAGTCTGGGATTTGTCATTTCAACCTGGAAATAAACAAAGTTTTTAATTTTTCACTCAACTTTTCATTCGAATTATATTAAAAAATACACCATAGAGGCAATTTCACAAGTGGTCTCAGACTTTTGGACCCCATAGGCCTACAGTACATCCAGTAAAATCCATTTCACTGCCATATTAATCCTTCCACTGACATTTCACTTTAGATATTCCTTCTCGTTCAGTATAAGATTCTGACTATAGTAAAGTAAATCATTTGATTTTAATCTTTCACTACCTGCAGAGGACTAAATGTCACAACATACATGCCATATACAATTCCTTGAAAGTCACTTTGCACAGAATTGCCCACTGGGGAAATAAATGTCAATGTAAAGGTCAAACTCACATGACCCTTTAACTTTTGAGTCAGCACTATCAGGAGCGGGCAGGCTGCACACGCTCACCGTGACCTTTCACCCCCTGCCCAGGGCTTACGAGTCAGCTAGAGACATGAAGCTATAGATAAATATAGCAGGTTGGCCAGGAGTTAGACACACAGATAAATATATAGACGATATTAATGGACAGAAATGACAACGGCTCCACACACATGACTCAACCCTTACTGCTGGGATGTCTAACTTTGTCCTGACAAAGCACATGGATGCCATTCAGTCATGTGCAGATTGACGCAAACACAGAATATGACACGTAACCTCAACTGGTGATCTGGAGAAAGTGTTTCAAACACTGCAAATGCACACACTCAAACCTTTTTTTGTTTCTTATTAATGACCTCATATGGAAGCGCTGATGTAATAATATGCAAAATTATTAATATGACAGGGTATATAGGAAAGAAAAGGTCATATTTTAGATTAGGGTCCAATTCTCACTATTAACTAACTATTAACTACGAACTTTGCCTCAATAAATTAATTGATTACTGCTTATTAATAGTTGGTAAGGTAGTAGTCACGTTTAGGTATTGGATAGGATTAAGGGATGTAGAATATGGTCATGCAGAATAAGGCTTTATAGGTGCTTGTAAACGGCCAATATCCTAGTAATATGCATGACAATAAGCAACTAGTTAATAGTGAGAATTGGACCCTAAACTAAAGTGTTACCAATAATTTGATATGAGACAGAAATCAACGGAAAATTGAAATCAACAACAAAATATACGGGATTTTTTTTTTTTATCTATAAGTTTGTTATTTTATACTCACCAAGTATGATTATATGGTTACTGGGAGTCATTTGCATTTACCAACCACTTTTTTTCCCCACTACTGTCCGTGCCATTATTAGAAAAGCCATGTGACCCTTTTGTGGGTCATGACCCACCAGTTGAGAACCACCAATCTAGAAACTGAGCGTACAACTTGCAGGTAAAATCCTTCTCACAAAGCTCCCTCTTAAAAACTCCCGGTCATGATGGCAAATGCTTTTCAGCATCCTGATGCCAAATCTATTCCTGTCTGCTAATCTATTTTATTGGTAGGTACATAGTACTCCTGCATTGAGAACATGCCCTGCCGCACTATCAATAGACAAACACACACTCGCTCAGCCCGGTACAGACACACACCTCCTCACCCCTAGCATAATGAAAGATATAATGGAAACATATCATGGAAAACAGGATTTTTATGCACTAAGGAAATAATAGAGTTGGATGTACTATATACAGACATACTCTAACACACTGTTTTCCAGCCTACCTGATTTTAAGGGCACTGATTATGATTTCACATCAAGAACTGTGTGACACAGAACTATAGGCAATTATACTGTGTTTCCAAGCTGAGTGACAGAACAACATTTGCTAACCAAAAATAGAAGAATGAGTGGCTGCTCACAGAAGATGCATGTCTTGCTTCCTTTTCTTTTAGAGAATCCTGAACAGAAAGTCCCCAAACAAATCTTAAGTTAGCTATTCTCAATACAAACCATTTCTTAAAATAAATACATAAATAAAAATATTTATCAGACTATTAAACCCATGGCTAATTACCAAAGAAATTGCTGTTTCTCAAACAACTAAGAATTGATTCAATTAAAGGCACAGAACAGATTTAAAGTGCACAATGATATTTGTATTGAAATCATTATAAAATCACCCCTGATATAATACTACAGTATTTGCTGTAGAAATGCAGATACAGGGTTCCTAGTAAATATGAAAAGGTATGTAATTCAATGTTTTAATAATAAACTATTCAGAGATGCAAGGTGCTCAATTCTGTCTAATTCAACTTTATTTACACCTATATGCTTTGATTAATGTAAAGCAAAACTTTGCCTGTTCTACTCAAGTTTGCTTGATTCAATCATTAAGAACTATATGAGCTATAAGCAACCATATGACTGCCCATATTACTCTTCAAATAACATGAACAAGTATATGGTTGCCAATCATAATAGAGGTCACTTACATACAGAAGTTATAAAGACAGAACAGGGTAGAAATGTGTCATTCAAAACTAAAATCGAGTCTGTTTAGGGCAAGAAAACTTACAGCCTGAATAGAAGTGACCTTTTAAATGTTACTCTGACACAGTATAAACCAAATAAATGGAATTGTACAGGAATCAAACCTAAATGTTCAAAATTAATAACTAATCAAGTCTACATAAGCATATTTTACTTTCTGTACTCCATTAGGTCAAATAAAAGTCAACCACTGCTTATAAACAAGTCTCAGAAATGAGTATTTTTTATCAAAGCCCTTATAGACCAATTAACCTTGCAATCATGCAAAGTAGCCAAATGAATAATTGAATTACATATGCATGTGGAAATGGACTGGCTGGCAGTGTCGTGACTGAGTCAGCAAACCTGTGGAGATCTCAACCAATCCGGACAGTCTCTAAAATGCATTAAATAGAAAGCACTCTGGACTCGGTTCTCGCTAAAGCTCTCTAATTAGACACACTGTAAAGAATTAATTAAAGAATGAAAGACTGCAGTGACCATGGTAACAGCTTATTAACTGTCTGAAGGCCTCTCTTTACTTATAATTATGTGAATGACAAAGCGACACATTATTGAAGCTAAAACTGCCAAGGCTGACACGTTAGATTGAGATTAATTAAATATGTTCCAACTTTGTTTTCAGAAATTGAAAGACGAGTCAAAATTATTTTTTTCTATGGCAATCAACACTTAACTTTCTGAACCTGGAATATTCAAGATCAAGGTGATAGAGTTGATTCCTAGGGAACATTCAGAATTTAGACAACAGTTGCGGCCAACAAAGTTAATTGAAATTGTGCTTGTTAGACTAGGAGATCTAAATTCTTACAGAACTAAAGATCAACCAAATTAGGTGCCCTTAGATTTACTGCCCTATTTAAGTATGGCCACCCTGTTGAGTACAGAGCTGTGCAAACTGAGAAAGTCACATCTCACGCTGTATATACTCAATAAGGCAGCTATCATAATGGGAGTTCAATGTGCAACTAAAATCATCGCCTGTGTGTGTCCCTCTCTTCCTGTTCGCAAACGATCAGAGCCAAAATTCACATCCTAAGAGAACAACAATCACAGCTAGCCCTGCCATCTGCTCCAAGACGTTTCCAAAGTGAGATCGGACAGCCTCCAGGTTAAATATTGCAAGGGGAACATTCCTGCAAAAGTCACTATTGATACAAGCATGTGAACATCTACACAAACATCCACATAAAACACTGCAAAAAAAGAATTTCTTAAAACGTTGTCCTGTTTTGTTGTTCATGTTGTCTCATGAAAATATCTAAGCATCTTTAAAATTATTTTATTTAAGCCTAAAACTCACAAAATCGTTATGCTTCAATTATGAAAACAAAACTTAATTCTAAATATATAGTACATTATTCAAAGGTCAAGGGATGGTTTTATTTTTTTAAGTCTCTACGGAGCCCCTAAAGGGACAAATAATTGAGATGGGAGAAAAAATATTAAGTCAATGCTTTTGAGTTTCCCCGCAAATGTTTACGTTCTCCCGAGAAAATTTGCGGTTTAGGACAGTTTTAGGCCCTTGCAGTTAGGGCATGTTCTCCAAAAAGAGCAGCGGTACTCATGGGTGATATGAATTCATCTTGTAATTTCCTGATCTTGTTTCTGCCCCCTTCTCCTATTCACTGTCTTCATGTATAAAAAAAAAAAAAAAAAAAAAAAAAAAAAAACCAAGCAAACAAACCATCACCAATGGTGTATGCCAATTCGCACAGTATTTCACTTTCAATGGGCGGTAAAAAAAAAAAAAAAAAAAAAAAAAAAAATTAAACCCTTGACGCTGCCCAATGAAAAAAAAAAACACGAAATCTGATCCGACTGTTCAGACTTTCCAAATCTGATTTTAATCGGATTTCAAACCACATGCAGATGTGGTCTGTATCAAATCTCATGTTTTTTTTTTTTTTCTGCTGTTCAGATTACAATATCAAAAAAAAAAAAAAAGGATTTTTGCTGCCTGTCTGAACAAAGCCGATGTAAAAACATCTTGCTTGTCCAGCTTTTAAATGATAATATTTCATGCGCTAAAATAAGTAATCTGTAAGTTCAGAATGGTTCCGAGACTGGATGCATGAGGACGGAAATAAGGTCTCTCTTTTCCACTGTGGAATCATCCAATAACAAATCAGGTACTTACTCTGTAAATGTTTTCAAAGCACTACCTCCTAAAAATATACAATAAACCACTCTAACCAGAAACCTTAAAAGACCTCAGAAGCTCTCTCTCTCACACACACACACAGGTCCAGTGGAATGTACAAGATTAAATTCCTTCCCATTTTGCACTAAAATTTCTATTCACCGCAAAGCCCAGGTTTCCAGAGTGACCGATCCTCTTGTAAGAGCAGGTCGAGGTGTGTGTGTGTGTGTGTGTGTGTGTGTGTGTGTGTAAGTGGCTAATAGTTCATGCTGGTTTGTTGAACAAACCCCAGCAGGGTTCAAGAAAACACATTCCAGGAGTTAATGACCAAAATGAGGGTAAAATATTACATATTTACCACACCCTGGCATCCAGTGAGGGAATGAGAGAGAGAGGGAGTGAAAAAGGAAGAGAGACAGACAGAAGGAGAGAGAGAGAAAGTGATCGGGTTTATAAATCTGTGTGAGAGCAGGACAATAGCTCACTAGAGAGCTGACAAACATGCGAGAAGACATTCTTAAGACATTAAAGGGCAACAGAGCAGCAGTGTGTGCATGTGTGAGGCCAAGATTTCTTTCTCACGACTCCCTGAAGAGGGTTTTTGCTGCTTAGCACACACACACACTGGCAGTCCCACCCTCACACAGCCAGACTCCATCACCTCATGAGGACCAGTACAAGAGACTGCTGACAGAGAGATGGAAAGAGAAAGAGACAGACATAATAATGGAGAGACAGACAGATAGACAGACAAAGGTTACATAGACATACAGCAACAGACAAGTAATAAATAAATGCAGCCTTGGGGAACATTTGAAAGAAAGAAAGAAAGAAAGAAAGAAAGAAAGAAAGAAAGAAAGAAAGAAAGAAAGAAAGAAAGAAAGAAAGAAAGAAAGAAAGAAAGAAAGAAAGAAAGAAAAAAAAAGAAAGAAAGAAAGAAAGAAAGAAAGAAAGAAAGAAAGAAAGAAAGAAAGAAAGAAAGAAAGAAAGAAAGAAAGAAAAAGAAAGAAAGAAAGAGCAAGAGCGAGTGAAAGAAAGAAAGAATGAATGAATGAATGAAAGAAAGAACAAATGAAAAGCAAGTAAAAGCGAAAGCAAGCAAGAAAGAAAGAAAGAGCAAAAGAAATAAAGAAAGAAAGAGACAAAAAAGAGAGCAAAATAAAGAGCGAGTGAAAGAGTGAGCAAGTAAGCGAAAGAAAGAGTGAGCAAGAGAAAAAGCAAGCAAGAAAGAAGAGTGACAAACAGCAGCATGAAAGCCACAGAATGCTCTTTTCTCTCCGTCACGTCTCCAGCTCTCATGTTAGTGACATCCACTCCTGAAGGAAAAGGGATTTCACAGACATCAGAGCGCCTGGCAAACACGCTCACATTTTCCGCGGATGCAAACTATGTGCTGCTTGTATGGAGCCATTAGGGAGTCATGATTTCACATGGAGCTTTGTGAAATATTGTCCATCACACAGTAAAAGAACATGATAGAACACTGTCAGGAGCGGCCAGTGGGCCATCAGAGGCCTGTGAGAACTGAACATCAGATTATCATCTGAGAATCACAGAGAATCAAGCTGTATGGAATGAACAAGAATAACAAGACAAAATGAGACTAGAGGAGAGATTAGTGCAGAGGAGATGAGGAAGAAAAGAGAAGAAACAAGAGAAGAAAAGAGAAGAGATGCAGTGAGGGGAGATGAGATGCAGTAAGAGAATAAGAGATGAGATGCAGTGAGAAGAGAGGAGAAGAGATGAGATGCAGTGAGAGAATAAGAGATGAGATGCAGTGAGAAGAGAGGAGAAGAGATGCAGTGAGAGAAGAAGAGAGGACATGCAGTGAGAAGAGATGAGATGCAGTGAGAGGAGAAGCAAGGACATGCAGTGAGAGGAGAGGAGAACAGATGAGATGCAGTGAGAATAGAGGAGAAGAGATGAGATGCAGTGAGAAGAGAGGAGAAGAGGTGAGATGCAGTGAGAGGAGAAGAGAAGAGATGCAGTGAGAAGAGAGAAGAGAAGACATGCATTAAGAAAAGATGAGATGCAGTGAGAAGAGAGGGGAAGAGATGCAGTGAGAGAATAAGAGATGAGATGCAGTGAGAGGAGATGAGATGCAGTGAGAAGAGATGATATGCAGTGAGAAGAGATGATATGCAGTGAGAAGAGATGATATGCAGTGAGAAGAGATGATATGCAGTGAGAAGAGATGATATGCAGTGAGAGGAGATGAGATGCAGTGAGAAGAGATGATATGCAGTGAGAAGAGATGAGATGCAGTGAGAAGAGATGAGATGAAATGCAGTGAGAAGAGATGAGATGCAGTGAGAGGAGAAGAGAGGACATGCAGTGAGAAGAGATGAGATGCAGTGAGAGGAGAGGAGAAGAGATTAGATGAAGTGAGAGGAGAACAGATGAGATGCAGTGAGAGGAGAAGAGGTTAGATGCAGTGAGAAGAGAGGAGAAGAGATGAGATGCAGTGAGAGGAGAGAAGAGAAGACATGCATTAAGAGCAGATGAGATGCAGTGAGAGGAGAACAGATGAGATACAGTGAGAAGAGAGGAGAAGAGATGAAATGCAGTGAGAAGAGAGGAGAGGAGAGGAGAGGAGAAGAGATGAGATGCAGTGAGAGGAGAGAAGAGAAGACATGCATTAAGAAAAGATGAGATGCAGTGAGAGGAGAAGAGATGCAGTGAGAAGAGAGGAGAAGAGATGAGATGCAGTGAGAGGAGAAGAGATGCAGTGAGAGGAGAAGAGATGCAGTGAGAAGAGAGGAGAAGAGATGAGATGAGATGCAGTGAGAAGAGATGAGATGCAGTGAGAGGAGAGAAGAGATACATTAAGAACAGATGAGATGCAGTGAGAGGAGAAGATATGCAGTGAGAAGAGAAGAGAGGAGAAGAGATGAGATGCAGTGAGAAGAGAGGAGAAGAGATGAGATGCAGTGAGAGGAGAAGCGATGCAGTGAGAAGATAGGAGAAGAGATGCAGTGAGAAGATAGGAGAAGAGATGCAGTGAGAAGATAGGAGAAGAGATGCAGTGAGAAGATAGGAGAAGAGATGAGGTGCAGTGAGAAGAGAGGAGATGAGATGCAGTTAGAAGAGAGGAGAAGAGATTAGAAGCTGAGTTATAAAGTTTCATATAAAGTTTCATATAAAAACACAAATACACAATTTAAACAACAAATGCATTAATAACATAAAAAATGAATGAAAATAGCAATATAATAGTCGCTATAAAATAAATAATAATAATTATTTTTAGATTAATATTAACTAATATTAATAAAGGCTGTAGAAGTATTGTTCATTAGCCAGTGCAACACTGATTCTTTTATTTTGGCCTTGTAACACTTCCTAGATTGATGGGCAGCAACCATTGCTTCTCTAAGATCATCTAAGACGTCTTTCCTCCTTGGCATTGTGTTAACACACACCTGCATGCTCCAGACCAGCAAACTGACAAAACTTCTGCTTTTATAGAGTTGGTCACATTTGCTGATGATCAATAAATCAATGGCATTTGATTAGCAGTGCCTGACTGACAAAACAAACAAACAATTAATCAAATCAGATTTTAAAGCTATAAAACTTGAGGCAGTTTGTCTAAATAAACAGCATCCATGAATTCCACAATCATTTAAAATGCAAGAGAGAAAACAAGACAATTCCTCACAGACTAAATTAACAACATATTTACATTTATGTCTATTCATTTAGCAGAAGCTTTTCTCTGAAATGACTTACAAATGAGTTGACCAGGACAGCACAGGCTGGAACAGATGCGAAACATTCATTAGTTATTTAAGTGCTCTCAGATTCATAACACTCACAGCTTGATGCTAAAGCAATAAGCCTAAAAGGCCATGCGTTAAAGTACCTTTACTACAGTTAAAGAGCAATACTAGGCATGACACATCACAGCAACATTATTTTAGATGTTTTCCGAAACAAAGATCTAAACACATTAAACGTACATAGCGCAATACTTGTTTTGAGATAATTTAATTGTTTGCTAACCACATTGACATCTAGGATATTTCATTTTGCTTAAATAAATGTATCTTAATGTTTACATATTTTTATTGAAAAATGACAAAATACTGCTTAAAATGTTTTTTTTTTTTCTGCAATAGAATTAAGCTAAAACTGAAATATTAATCACAGTAAACAATTCTACCACTAAGTACTTCATTAACCTAATTATATGCTGCTTACAAGCTACTCTCATTAATATGAATTCAACTAATGCGTAGTCACTGGTGTGCATATATCGGTTAAAGTGCAATGGCATTGAAAGTGGCTCATTTAATCCCTTTTTAATCTTCACTGGACTGTTGTTGATATTATGCCCACATTAAACTCAGTTCATATATGTGATGCGCAGAAGACAGGCAGTAGTGAGTGTTGAGTGAGCTCTTTATAGAGCTGTAGATCTCTCTACCCACTTCAAACGGTGTGTTTTGTTCTCCCTGAGGCCTCAGACAAGAGACAAGCCTTTGATACAGAAAACGACTATGCTGCGGTCACACACACCTGATACCCTGCCAGTACAGAATGGACCGTTAAGAAAAATAACAGATCAAGTGATAAACCAGACTAACTGATCAACACACACATTTGACCCCAATCAGACAGATGACTGAAACAATCAACACTGCACACAGTGTGTGTGAGCGTAAGCCTTGTGTGATACGGATAGGATATTTAAAGGTGAGGATTTCAGCACCAGGTTGTAACAAATGAAAAAGAACGGTCAGAACAAAAAGAAAAATATATAAAGGAGCCTAAATGACCAGTTTACCCAGAATGAAAATGACCATCATGTTGTTGCAAAACGTCTTCCTTTAAAAGAAGATGTAAGACAATGCTGTAACATACATTGATATTTAATGCAATCAGATGCTGTCAAGCTCCAAAAATGAAAAAAAGGACCCAAGCACTATATTTGAAGTAATGAGTCAATACGATACTTACTCTAGAGAAAAACTCCCTGCTCCAAAGCGCCAACATTTCATGTGTAGTTTAAATTTGAATATGAAAATAATAATAAAATTGAACCTTCTGGGGGTCTGAGGTGTTTTCTGCGCCCTGGGGGTGTTTCTGACATTTGTGCTTATTTCTGTTAATTATAGCACTGTATTCAGCACAAACTCTGCTACAATATGTGAGCAGCATGTATGTAAAAGTTTGTATTTTTGAGAAAATTATTTTTATGTGTGGTTAGTGATTTTTTTTTTTTTTTTTTTGTAGTCACTGAAATAAGGCCTTAAAAACCTCAATATAACATTATACAGGGGCAGAAATAAACTTTTCCATTAAGGGGTAATATTTGCTCCCTGGAATTGATTTCCAGAGGCATTTTTTTTAACCTTTGCCAGGGAAAAGTTTATAATTACCTTATTAAATGTATCTGTGTTGTTGTTGTTTTTATGTCAAATACTTAAATTTAACCAATCAATCACAATGCTATAGAGTCTAGACTGTTACCAATCACATTTTTTTCAACATCAACAAAAGCCATCTTTAAACTGCAAAGGTGGAACAGAAGCTGCATCTGACATGTTTAAGTACACAGACTGTTAAATGCTGCACAGGTACTACTGTACGTGTATTTACACAACAACTGCATAATGTAAACAGCCCATGAATTAAAAAACAGGAACTCAGAGGGTGAAGCTGCAATATCATGACAAAAATCAGTAATGTTGATTCAATCAATATTGTAATAATAATGATTATTATATTATATAATATTAATGTCGATTAATAGAAAAAAAAATGTGTGGGGGAAAAGGACGTCATACTCTGGCAACAGACAAAACAAGCTAAGAATCGTTTATGAATTTGTTTATTGCTATTTATGGATAAGAAAATCAAGGCTTCACATTGGTTATTTCAGTAGCATGAAAAACAAAACAGTTATTCAAACTGGGAAGAAAGAGAGCAAAGAACACCGAAGCGGTCCATGACTTAAGTCTAAGTTAAAATGCATTTTCGCATAAACTACCGTTATAATCGCTGAAGCTGTCTACACTGCAAAATGAATCTCTTACTTGCACCTTTTCTGCACTTTGTTGTTTATGACGACAAGAGAATTCACAAATGCAGATTTAGAATTCAGTCAGTGAGCGCACGCACTGAACAGCTCCTACGTTCTCTCTACGGTGACGAATCAAAACTCCTCTGATTGGACATTCCATTCATAAGCTCAACAGAAACGTGTGTGATTGGCTAATGCTCAACACTACAAACCCCACGTAAAAAGAAATATGATGCAACATGAGCAAATCTACTATATTTACAAATCTACATAAATCTACAGAGCCCCTAAAGCAGGGGTGGGCAACTTCGGTCCTGGAGGGCCACTGTCCTACAGAGTTTAGCTTCAACCCTAATCAAACACACCTGAACAAGCTAATCAAGGTCCTCAGGATTACTAGAAAATTACAGGCAGGTGATTTTTTCAGGGTTGGAGCTAAACTCTGTAGGACAGTGGCCCTCCAGGACCGAAGTTGCCCACCCCTGCCCTAAAGGGACGTGGTGGTGGGAAAAAAATTGTGATGGGAGAAACTTTTTTTTTCAAATCTTTTGCGTTCCCTCGCAAAGACATTTGCGTTCCCACGCAAAACCTGTTGTGAGCTCGGACAAACCCTCTTTTGCCATAAAAAAACTACTGTCAGTATTTACTAAAGACACACAGTGAAAAATTTGCACTGAAAAGGTTTATGGGAGAAGGATATTTAAATGAATCATGCAAGATTATTTATAAAATTTGCTCACACCAAGCTATCCTGGTTTTTACCACTTCCTTTCATTGTTTTTAAAAAATAGCCTCTTGCTAAACTTCTCCTTTCATGTTCCATGGCAGAAAGTCAGTCATACAGGTTTGGAACAGCATGAGAGAGAAAAACTTCTGACAGAATTTTCATATTTGGGTGAACTATTCATTTAATTGATGTGGTAGCTCGAGAGCAAAATCCACACAAATGTACTGGCAGTCCAAACAGGATGGCTAATAAATGAGTTTTCTGTAATACAGTAAAGCAGACTTTCTGTACAACAGGTGTTAGAGAACAGTAGTGCCGCAGGTCAACACTAGCCAAGCCTGGTCTAAAAGTGAAAACCTCTTCTCCATATAGTCTACATTTACACTCATGGGTGTGATGACATGCTGTGTGCGTGTTGAAAAACACACAAACACACACCATAAGAACAGAGATGCTATTGAGTCTCCACACCCAAAAGCAGCTGTGCCGCTGGCCTGTCCTCCAGATTCCATCAGGGATATTTACGGAGAATCAGACATATTTATTAAGCTTTAACAGGAGGGGCAACACAAGAGATGTGAAGAATACGTCTCTAATAATGATTTCGAGCTGCACCAAAAACTCTAGTGTGAAAAAACACCTGACAGTTTTCTATTAAGTGACTTATCAATGACAACCTCGAGATCACCTCAAGCCTCTTGACTGACACGTTACACTTTTATACACACATTAAGTCACTCTGATATGAGTGTGTGAGAGAGTCTACAGTATGTGTGTATGAGGCAGACTAAACCGTCTGACAGCGTGCTCTTATGCATATCCATTTTACTATCACTCTAAAAGAAGGTGCAAAAGAAGGTATGAATGAATGAACGGACAAAAAAGAAAGTGAGAAGGAAACTGCAACGGAAAGTATGAGCAGATTAAATAGTTAAAGAAAAAGAAAGAGCATTAGAAAGAGCTAAAGAGAAAAGAGTTAAATATAGAAAAATAGAAAAAGAAAGACCAAAAGAAAGAAAGAAAGAGTAAGTTAAATAGAGCAAAAGAAATAAAGAAAGATAAAAAAGAGATTAAAAGATTGAAAAAAAACTGAAACAAAAAGAAGAGCAAAGGAAAGAGCAAAATAAATAAATAGCAATATAAAATCAAAAAGTAATATTAAATGAAAGAGCAAAATAAAAAGAAGAGCGACATAAATAGCTAAATAAAGTTAAATAATGAAAGAGCAAAAGAAAGAAAGAGAAAAATAACTAGAGTGAATAGAAAGGGCGAAAATAAACAATTCTATAGAAATAGAGCGAAAGAATGAAAAAGCAAAAGAATGAATGAAAGAGTGAAAGAAAGAAAAACAAAGCGAAAGAAAAACTGAAAGAAAGTGAAAGAGAAAGAAAGAGCAAAAGAAGAAAAAGCGAAAGAAAATGAGAGAGCTAGAGAAAGAGTGAGCAAAGGAAAGAGCAAAAGAAAAATAGAGTGAAAGAAACAGAAAGAGATAGAAAGAGTGCAGAGAGCAAAACAAAAAGCGAGCAAAAGAGTGAAAGAAAGAAAGAGCAAAAGAAAGAGAGCAAAAGAAGAAACAGCGAAAGAAATGAGATAGCTAAAGAAAGAGTGAGCAAAAGAAAAAGAGAGTGAAAGAAACAAAGTGAGAGAAAGAGTAAGTGAGTGAAACAGAGCGAGCGAAAGAAATAGCAAAAGAAAGCAAAAGTAAGAGCAAAAGAAAGAGCAAAAGAAAAAGAGTGAAAAAAAGAAAGCAAAAGAAAGAGCAAAAGAAAGCAAAAGTAAGAGCAAAAGAAAGAGCAAAAGAAAAAGAAAAAGAAAGAAAGAAAGAGCAAAAGAAAGCGAAAGAAAGGGCAAGCGAAAGAAAGGACGAGCGAAAGAGCGAAAAAGGAGCAAGCGAAAGAGCGAAAAAAAGAGCAAAAGAAAATTAGAGCAAAATAAAGAAAAAAGAAAGAGCGAGCGAAAAAAGAAAGGGCGAGCGAAAGAAAGAAAGAAAGAAAGAAAGAGCGAAAGAAAGAGTGAAAGAAAGAGCAAAAGAAAGAACGAAAAAAAGTGAAAGAAAGAGCGAAAGAAATAGCAAGAGAAAAGAAAGTTAAAGAAAACGAGAAAGCGAAAGGAAGAGCGAAAAAATAAAGAGCGAAAGAAAAAGAAAGAGAAGGAAAGAGTGAAAGAAAAAGAATGAGTGAAAGAAAATCAGAGCAAATGAGCGAGCAAAAGAAAAGAAAGAAAGAAAGGTTTCAGAGGGAGAGGTTGGACAGACTGTTGCCACACAGTGCCTCAGGGGATTCTGGGAAAATCATCTTTTCTTCTGAAAGTCTTTCAGTGTCCGTCCTGACATTAGCATGACAAAAACAGCACTTTACCATCCAAGAACCCTGTTTTCTGAACCTCTGCTCTTTTCAACTCTCTCGTTCTCTCTGTCACTCTCTCCGTTTCTTTAACCATTCAAACCGCCAAAGAACGCAGGATCAATTTATCCGTTCTCTTTCTCTGCGATGAGACTGTAACACTGCAGATTCCTCTGGTGGTTTTTACTAGTCTTAATCAGAATAGGAAATCAAATATTTCTGTTGAGAAATTCTCTCACCATCTGGGAAAAAGAAATTCATAACTTTATCAGGGTGAAACAGGGGTGAATATGAGAGAGAGAGAGACTGATGGCTATCAGACATGACAAATATCAGTTGAGACAGAACAAAACAGTCAAACCCAGAACAGTAAAATTGACTTTACCTTATTATTACTTGCAGGCAGCTGCAGTTTGACAAAATAATACCATTTTCCATTCATGATGTTTGTCTCATTCAAATCAACAGAAAAATATATGTTAATAACGTACTAATAAACATAACTGGAGCTGCTGCTATATTAGCATCTAAATTATAAATCCATTTACAGCATATGATCGCTTTGACTAACTGGATTATTCTATTGTATTATCAAACTGAATGCATGTGTTTCAAAGCCGTTGTGTATATACTGTATGTGTGTATTAGTCCGTTATGTTCTCACACTTATTTACTGATGATGTCACCGGTTCACATGGCAGTCAGATGACTACTCTGCACAGATTCCCTCTACATCCCCCCTGCCAGTCCTCATTTCTCCTCTTTAATCCTTTACTTCCCATCCGAATCAGCCTGACTTCCACATGTGACATGTAAAACTCCCATCCTCCACAGTCAAAGCTGTAAAACACGTCTCAGAGTCTGTACCGGGTGCCGGTAATTAGGTGGACGTTTCATCTGTTAGTTAATTTTGAAGAACATCAGGACTTATTGTTTAATTCACATCCGAAAAAGAACCATCTGCCCTTGTTTTCTCTGGCACGCCGTTAATGCATGACTGCTCCATCAGGTCTATCAGAACGAGAACACAACAACAAGAAAGAAGTTTCTGAAGGCATCAGCACATTTCTTCAGACTGCCTACAGCGGGACGACAACACGGTCTGATGCGATTATCGTTGGAAAAGTTGAGTTTTTTTATTTTTTATAAAAGTTTGCAAAAACACATCTGTAAATCAAACAATGTATTAGCGTCTTAAAGGGATAGTTCACCCAAAAATGAACATTTTGTCATCATTTACTACATTTACTGTTACCAAACAGTTGGTTGCACCCATTGCCTTCCATAGTATTTATTTATCCTACAATGGAAGTCAATGGGTGCCGTCAACTGTCAGATTGAAGAAACGCAACAGGAACGAGCGCTTCCATAATGGAAGGCGACGAGTTGATTAGTTGATTTTCCGCGTTTTAATATTCTTCTGTGAAATACAAAAGAAGATATTTTTAAATTCGATAGTTTAAAATATCTTCTTTTGTGTTTCACTGAAGAAAGAAATGCAAAAAGATTTGAAATTACATGAGGGCAAGTAAAGGATGACAGCATTTTTATTATTGGGTGAACTATTACTTTAAGATGTGGCAGATATGTGCAGTACCATCAGCAAATCGTAATATTCCTTACCATGTTGAAGAGCTCGAGTTTGTTTTTGATATCCATAAGCACGGGGTCAGCACTTCGGACCCTTACTTCTGGATTCTGTCTTTGAGCACGAACTCCATTGCCCACCATTCTGGCAGTATAACTGAGAGAAAGAGACAGAGACAAAAACATTAAGAGATGGTCAGCTGTTATTTGCTCCATGAAGCCTCAGCAGAAATTGACCTTTGGTTGAGGTCCCTTGAAAGCTTAAATCTTCAATCTACTGTTTGGCTTTACCAGGATACGGACGGGATTCTGTCCTGACAGCTTAGGAGATCAATATCGCTTGGACTTCTAGATCCCCTGACAGAAATGATGCATTGTAAAGTCTAATTGTTGGTGTGTGTGCTGTCGGAGGTGTCAGTTGGAAGTATGTGAGAGTATTGATGAGATAGTGGGTGATAAAATACTGCTTTGGAATAATAAACAAAAGAGAAGGAAGGTCATAAATGAACGTTAGAAATAAGGCTAATTAGAGTCTTGTAAGAGGCCATTAAGAAATGTGTCTAAACTGCTAAAGGCTCCCACACACTATAAAGGGTCGATTTTGTACCCAATTCTCCCCTTCTGACAATCCTAGGTAAAGTCCCGATTATCTTGATGGTTCTACAGATTATTTATCAGATTTTCCTATGGTGTGAGCTGTGAGTTGTGTAAAGAGTGATTGAATCTGATAGGAAGAACGTCGGGGCTGCACTGATCTCAAATAGTAAATTGTTGAATATTTACAATCAGAAATTCTGCTGTGTGGGGGGGAACCCCAAAGACAAACACACGCAATCTGTAGATTGTCACGTGGAACGAAACGATACTCAATCAGAAAGCAAGCTCACGGAAGACCGAAGCATAACATCCAAAACCGTTTCTTTTTTCCCCCCACAAATTTTCGGTATAAACAGTCCAAACATAGCCTGGCTAACGTCAGACCTCGTCTTATTGAGACGTGGTCTGGGAACCACATGTTCATTTTCTCGTATTTGAGGCGTGGTTTACGAATGCCCAGAGCCGTTTATTGGGCGCTACGAATGTCCATCAAATGCGCCTGTACGTAGCTCATAGCCAATCGTTTCAATTATACCAGATGACGTATGTTGAGCGACAGAAATTCGACGAGGAAGAAGACGAAATAAACTTGCGTGCTAAACTACTTAGAACACTATCTAAGGCTGCATCGAAAGGTAACTTCGTGTCTGATGCAATGTTGGATCCATAGATATAAACAAACTGCTTCGGCGTGTCGCATAGACGTCGTCATCGTCTTGCTGCTCCCTCCCCGTTCTGTGATTGGTTCCCTTTTTGAGGGGAAAATCTGGTCCATGGTGTCCAGGCTGCCTAGGCAGTATGGGGAAACCCAGGCTAGTCCAAACACTATTATCGGCATTTCTTCTTGCCCGTCGTCCGCCATGTTTGTTTGCTCTAAAGTCACGTTTGACCATGAGAAATTTTGTGAGATTTCCCGTGTTCACAAGCGGGACTCTGGTTGTTAATGAATGGAATCTGTTAGTCTGTGCTGTCTTGGTCACATCGCGGCAAGTGTGGGCAAGCCTTTACATACTGCAGGAACAGGGGTGAGAGATCTCTTATTACCAGAAAATATTAGATAATTGCCAAATGAGAAAGACGAAAAGAAAGTCTAACAGTCCGGAAAGGAAAGTGAGATGCAGTAAACAAAACGATGTAGTCAGACGAAAAGCGAATGATACAGAGAGAGTACAGAGAGATACTGAGAGAAAAAAGATAGTGGAGATACAGTAACAGGAAAGGTTTGATAATATATGATTAAGGTGAGATTTGTTGTTCCTGAAGGTCTATATTAAGGTCCGTTGTTTGCGTTGAGGTCTGTTGTTCTTGAAGGTTTGCGTTGAGGTCAGCGTTGTTATTGTTAAAGGGATATTTCACCGCTAGAAAAATGAATGTGTATTTAAATTGGGTCATTTATGTAGTAGAAATTATTTTAGAAGTTGGTGCCTTCTAGACTGAGAAAAGCCAGAAAATGTATTTTTGGCTCATGTGGATGAAAGACAACAACTCCCAGAATGCACTTGCTTCGCTGCCCTACAAGGCCACTCCTAGGCCACTCCTAAGCCACGCCTACCGGTTACAGAGGGCAGTATCGGAAGAAATGATACAACTAGGCTACTAGTTGACTCGAAACTGAAAAGATGCCGTGAGATCGTGAGATCCCACACTCTATGGGCGGGTTGAAAACATGCGGAACTAGCTCCTACTACTGGCTGCAGTCTCTAGACTCTGGACAAAAAAGCCTCCGATGACGCAAAATGATGAGGTTTTTTCCCCAGACACACAATACAGAAATCTCTCGTCTCAGGGGGACGTGAGGGAGGGAAGCACGGTCATTCGAAAATACTACCGGGTTTCTACTGATACAAAGCTTAATGCTAATCGGTGAAGTATCCCTTTAACTGAAACAATAATAACTGAAAGCAGAGAAGCTAATTCAAAACATTAACAAATCCTATAATAGTACGTTGTTTTTGAGGGTTTGTGTTGAGGTTGAGATGCATTGTTCTGGAGGGTTTGCTTTGAGGCACATTGGGCCTCATTTATCTATCTAAGGTAGAAACGAGCACAGATTCGAGTGCAGAGATCATCTTACGTTTATTTTATTCCTTTTATATAATTTTATTTTGTTTTTCTCCATTCACAAGCGCTGTTGTTTATGCTACTATTTGCGAATGTAAAGCTAAACCCCTGGTATTATTGGACCCTGACCGGGTCACAGACACCAATCTATTCTAATTTAATTTAATTAGACATTCTAATCTAGTCGTTTAACGGTTAATGATCAATTAATGAGCTTCGGTTGTCGGAGCTCGGCCAGGACAATAATCTAAATGAACAAAATGCTGTCAGTAAAAAAAAATTCACCAGATTTACTATGCTAACTTACGCCAGGTTCACGCTAACTCAAAATATTGCGTACACGAGCTGAGACCTGAAGTTAGTTTTGATCGTAGTCATTGCTCACATCCATATTGAAAAAAAGTTTTGCATGGAAACAGCCGCACGCCCAATTTTCTGCCATTCATTCGTTTCATAAATGAGGCCCATTGTTTCCGATGGTCTGTGTTGAAGAACATTGTCTTAAGGGTGTCTGTTGAGGCACATTGATCCTGAGGGTCTGTGTTGAGGTACATTTTTCATGAAGATTTGTACATTTTGAATTGGCATGATCAGTTGTGAGGTAAATTGAAGCTGAAGCTGTATGTTATCAGTTGGGCAGTTGAGTTTGGAGACCAGACTGAAGGATAAACTGAAGTGCTGAGTGAGCAGAATCACCTATTCCTGGCACCTTATTCTGGAGCAGCTACTGCACTAATGAACTGTCCATTCAGGACTCAATTACTGCAATGGACAAGCCACGGGGTGAAAGAATGAGTAGAAGAAAGAAAGTATTAGGACTAAGGTGGAGAGGAAAGTTCGAGTGACAGAAAAAGAGGAATTATCAGTTCATAATGGAAAGTTCACTGCTTTCCCAACAGCGAAGTCCTAAACACCTGCACGCACACACAGAATGAATCCATCTAATTACAAGCGCAGTACACCTCTTTCTCGCTCTCTCATTATCATGCTGTTACAAAAAAAATTGCCAATATTATTTCTGAAAGCGTGAATTTTCAACCCACGCACTAAAAATACATTATTCATCACCCAAATTTAAGATGTGACGAGACCATACAAACACAAATTGAAGAAATATGCATATGGGATTGTGTGTGACTGTGAATGTTAACTGAAATTTGTGTGGGTGCTCTTATTTTCAATATTGGATTACAGAGATAAATATGATTAGAATTATTCCTAATGCATGAATTTAACCCATGTTATGGTCTAGCTCAAGGCAAACTATAACATTAAAGTGACTTACCCAAGGGCACAATGAAGGTTGATTATGAATCATCCCTACAACTTACAAGAAACAAACACTTCCAACGCCATAGCATTGACCAATAGCTGGTTAAATAATGCTGCAATATTATATAATGGCGCTTTTCCACTACACAGTACCAGCTCGACTCGGCTCTGTTTGGTTTTCCACTGTGTAAAAGTTGTACCTGTACCAGCTTCCAGGTACTTTTTTTCGTACCACCTCCGGCGAGGTTCTAAGCGAGCTGAGGCGATACTAAAATGTGACGTGAAAACACGGCAGACTGCTGATTGGTCAGAGAGAAACGTCACTATTCACTGCGTCATCATTGCACGCAGATGGAGTATCCTGAATAAAAAACAGGAAAAACAAAAACAAAAACATCCCAAAACAGCATACACTCGATTTCCTCCATTGTCCTGTGTGTGTGGGTAGCGGGTGTGTCTCGCGCGTTGCGCGTAAAAGATTAAGTCACGGCAGTTTCCTGCGGCGTCGCTATGACGACCCGGTACTATTGTGGAAGTACTATTTGCAATGGAAAACGGAGCGAAAAGCGAGCTGAGCCGAGCCGAGTCGAGTTGAGCTGGTACTGGTAATGGAAAAGCGCCATAAGATGCTTAAGATTAGATTTTTGTGTTTTGTTTTTGGTTAAATCTTTATGTCTGGCTCTGAATTGAGTTATTGAGTAGCAAAAGATTTTCAATAAATCTATTTCAGTGCTGTAAACATGTTGCAATCCAACAAATATTTGATTCCTAAATGCATTTATTATATACAATTCAGCTGGTTGTCGACTATAACGTTGCCCCTAATATCATACCTCTCAGACTCACGTATCGTCTCATCTGATTATAGAGTTTTAAAATGATCCCTGTACTTTAACATGGCATCATCTTGTGAAAAATATGGAAACATATTCCTGATGTGCTGATAATCTTATATTATAAAAACAATCTACAAGAGTAGCAGCTCAGAAACATTCACAATGAAAAGACATCTAAACTCATTAAGTATGCTCAGCCTTTAGTCTTTCTATTTGAAAATGAATTTCACCTGATTTCAGATCGACACTGCGGCTTAAATCTAGGCATTTACCTCATATTCCAAACACACTCACAACAAAATACTCATCAAGTCTTACATACATTCAGTAGACATGGAGTGACATACACAGGCAATATTTTGCTGCTTTAATACGATGTCTCAACGAAAAAGGCTCTCTCTCTCTATGATGGTGTACTAAGAAAGCCTATAATCCCTGGGTGTGACCCAGAGGAGAGAGTCAGAAGAGCAAGAATCCTAGAATCCTTCTTACTGAACACTCTCTCTCTCTCTCTCTCTCTCTCTCTCTATAAAGATTCCAACAGCTATATTTGCTCAACATCCTTTATTGCAGGTTCGTTTTGCATTACTGTAATCTACTCTCTCTCAAAGAGGCAAGGATGAAGAGATTGTGATAAAAGAGGCCAGTCACTATTCAGCAGCCTTGGATCTGGGAGGTTTTTTTCCGCAATTCATTTAAAAAAAGAAGAAAAGAAAAAAGAAGAAGAAATAAAAAAAAAAGAAATAGTTTTAAGCTGTGAACGAACTAAAACTAAATATACTGGAAAAACTAAGACTAAACTGAAAGCAGAAAAATTAACAGGCAGAGTGAAAATTGATAAACGTAAACAAATGGAAAATATATTTTAAATAAAAAATCTTAGACATGCAGCCGGTATACACATAATTATATGAATACACACAAACAATGATGCAAATAAAAACAACCTTTGAATAAAACTGCAGAAAATAAATATTAAAAGCATCTCTGACAGGATGCTGTCTGGTTCCCAGCATGAAGCAACTCAGCAAACATCCCATAATCACTGCGTTCCCAGAGTTCCATGGAAACAGAGACGATTCCAAAAGCTTTGAAAATAATGATGGTTGAGCATGAAAAAAAAAAAAAGAGACATGCAAAATAAAAGCTAACATTTTTGAGAAATATGTTGTGGATTCATCTGCATTCTTAA
This sequence comes from Rutilus rutilus, assembly GCF_951802725.1. Classification (NCBI taxonomy): domain Eukaryota; kingdom Metazoa; phylum Chordata; class Actinopteri; order Cypriniformes; family Leuciscidae; genus Rutilus; species Rutilus rutilus. Next base: position 8,694,047 of record NC_140214.1, read on the forward strand.
AAATGAAAAGTCCAAAAATGTTTTAATAGCCTGATGCCACAATAATATATATATATATATATATTTTTGTTCCTTATGCCATAGAAGAAACTTTGTACAGGTTTTATAGGCCTCTGTTTCCTTTGCTGATCTGAAGAATTCATAACAATTTCAAGAACCTTTTTGAATCTCAAAAGAACTAAAAGTCCAACTCAAAACCCTATAAAGTGAAACACAGAACCCAAGATAACAGAACCCAAAATGCTGCAAAGAACCATTAAAAAGCCTTTAATCCATCTTCTCTCTCTCTCTCTCTCTCTCTCTCTCTCTCTCTCTCTATATATATATATAGTCTCAACGTGACAGTATTTGTGCGAGAGAGGAAGAGAAACAGAAATGAGATCTTAGATTGCAAACAGCCGAGCTGCTCTGTAATTAATGGGGCGGCAGAGAGTGAATGAGAACCACTAGAATGTGCAAATCTGATCTGGATAAATTAGAGGTTTGGTGCGCGATAAACTGGCAGAGAGGGCCGTGACACAGACATGTAAATTACAAGCTCGGAGTTCTCTAACTTTCTCAGAATATGCTGATCTGCTGCCTGTGGAATGGACAGCTCTATTGTCCTCCTAACATCTTTCTCTTTCTCAGAGACAATGGCAGCCTGCCTGCATGAGGACAAACCAGACAGATAACAGCAACCACACACAGCCGAGCTGCTTTGACAAGATCTGAGCTTAAGAGAGGGTGTCATTCATCTGAAGTGAGATGTCAAAGCCAAGGCTTGATAGCAGAATAAAGAATCAAAATCTATTTATTCATCCATCTTTACATTTTCTATCTGTCTGTCTATATTTCTATCCATCTCAAACATCTAACAAACCATCTACCAATCCATATCCATCCATCCATCCATCCCTATATTTTTTTAAACCATCTGGCCATCTGATCATCTAACTAATCATCTACTGCACTATACCTAACATCTACCAAACTATCATAACTATCTATCCATCATTTTTTAAAAATCCATCAATACATCCATCTGTCCGTCCATTTTTACATTTTCTAACCGTCTATCTAATCATCAACTATCTATCTATCTATCTATCTATCTATCTATCTATCTATCTATCTATCTATCTATCTATCTATCTATCTATCTATCTATCTATCTATCTATCTATCAAAGTTTAAAATGTTCCATTACGACATCATCAACCACTTGACGATCAAAGATCTATCAGCAGTGATAAGCCAAACTGATATCCCTCTGTTTTTTAAAACACAATACCATGCACAATCGAGTTTCATTGCAATTCAACACCATGTAACTTTCTACCCAACTGAAAAGCAGTTTCCGTTTTCACGCCATAGTTTTTGTCCAAAAAAATACAAACACAGCCTTAGGTTAAACATGACAAGTCAGGCAGTTTTACCACTGAATTATACAGGAACTCCATACAGGAAATACACAGTTCATTAATCTCAGATTAATATATGATCGTGAAAACAATTATTGTTATCAAGAATCTCAATTAAACTCTTTACGCCTCAAGTTTAATTTTCGCACTGATCTCAGGCTGTGGCTCAGAGTTAGCTCACTGTCTGCTAATGACTCGGTCGTTGGGTTTAATGTGACCATCTGGTTACTGGAAGGTTGTTTGGTTCTAATCTCTTGTGACATGCCCAGACTCACAGAAGAAACTCAAGACATTTGATGAGGTCACCTCAGTCCCTGATTAAAAAAAAACAAAAAAACATATAAGATAACCCAACAGGATCAGGAAATGTCACAAGTCTGATGTTTGAATTAATATTTTTTTTGTTTAAATCCATGAATAACACTTTAGGCACAGAGACAGACTTGCAGGCAGTGCCAAACACACATCTGCCCTGAAAACTGATGCCAATCAATACAGACGGGAGACGAGCCAAATAAAACAAGACGTACACTGCTTAATAGACAGAGAGGTGAAGAGAAGGAATTCTATAGAGATGGAAAGATCAGGGAGTGTGAGAGGATGAGCAAATGGTGGAGATTAACCACAGAACAGAGCCCGAGCCCGAGCCAAGCTTGCCGCCCCAAGGGATGATGGGAAAGCAGACTGCGGCTGCCAGTGGCAGGGACAGATGCCCATGTGGCCAACAGCTGCATCGTGAGTGTGTGTGTGTGTGTGTGTGGCTTGGTTCTCAAGAGAAAAGGATATGGCATTGAGGTCAGTCCATTACACACACACACACACACAATGTTTCCGCACTGAGCATCAGCAGATATGTGTGTTGTGTGTTATTGAGTGCAATATCAATAACTCTCTCCATTAATGTTATGCAAACACATACACACACACTGAGCATGATGGGATAAAAAACAGAGGGAGAGGGTAACTGAAGGATGGAGAGTGTATCTGAGGTAAGATAAGGTGTGGAAGGTGTGTGGCAGTGCAAAGACACACACACACACACACACACACACACACACACACACACACACACACACACAAGCAGGGTTAAGACCTCCCTATAATTGAGACAATTATAATTACTACACTCTACTCCTAAACTATAGGAAACAATTATTTGGCGCTATTGTGAGATTTTTAATTACTATCATTGTGCAGGCATCTCTTACAGTGGAAGCAGAATACTAAGAAATAATGAATTTCGTGCTGTGGTTCTGGGCATGGCAGTGGGATTCCACAAAAATATTAAGCAGCACAACTGTTTTCAACGTTGATAAGAAATGTGATTTGAGCAGCAAATCTGCATATTAGAACAAATGAAGGATCATGTGACACTGAAGACTGGCTGCTAAAAATTCAGCTTTGCCATCACAGGAATAAATTACATTTTAAAATATATTAATATATATTGGAAAGAAAAAAATGTCCAGGGTGCTCAAGGAGTTAAAAAAAAGTTTTTGAAGGTGCTCTTTGGGGTCGGGAATTCAATTAAATGTAGTCGAAGGAAATCCAAGGCACTCTTCTTCAGAATTATTTTGTTATTTTTTATAAAAAAAAAATTATTTATTTTTTTATAATATGTATATGTGTATATGTATGTGTATGTGTATATATGTATATGTGTATATTTTGGGATTTTTGGATTCAATTTGCAATGTAACCACCTAGTGGACCTTCTCTGTATGTGCATGTATTTTGTCATTCAGGTGTTTTTAATTAGCACCTATAAAAGAGGAAATTGTTTGGTTGGAAAGCATACCCTGAAGAAGGCTGTTTGTGCCGCTACGCGTGGGTTGTTTTTTCCCCCATGTCTTTTAAATGTTCTATTATGAGATTGCCAGTCAGATAAAGGCTTTTAAAATTTTCTGAAGAAGAGTGTCTTGGATTTCCTTCGACTATATTAAAATATATATTTTTTTTATTAATTTCGCAATATTTCTATTTTTACTGTATTTGTGATCAAATAAATGCAGCCTTGGTGAGACTTTTCGTAAATATTTTACCCACTCCAAACAGTATTATTCATGAATCCAGCCAAGATCCTCTGTAAACAGTAAAGCAGTTAAACAAGTGAACGAGCGAGTGAGAGTACAGGAAGAGGGTAAAAAACACATGAGATTCCTAGATGAGCCTGTTATTCTAAATTAACTGAAGGAAGTGGCTGTTTATGGGAACATTTACTGTTACATGGTCACTAGTTCTGCCTGGCCACTATTAAAGGCTCTTCCCTGAAGCCTGGCTCCCTGGTTGGCTGAGAAACCAATTTCACACACACACACACACACACGCTAAAGCCCATCCTTGTGTGTGTGACCCTGTGAATGTGGCATTAATTGGTCAGCGGTGACGCCCCATGCAGAGAACTTCCTGTTCTTTGAACTCAACCCAGTGTTTTTAAGGTCTCTTACACTTTCACTGTTCCCCTCATAATGTTGCACAGGTCAGCGGCATACAGCAGTCAATGAGCTCCAGATAACACTGTAATGAGGGTGTGTGTGGAGGTGAAAATCCACTGAGATGTGTTCTCAATTATTTTGGAATTTCGGAAGCGAAACCCAGACCTCCCATTTGTGGACTGACACACACCATCACTTACTCTCTCTCTCTCTCTCTCACACACACACACACACACACAGTACACACACTAATCATTTAGATGCAGCGGATGATGTCACTGCCTGAGATTGCATCCCTCTCGTTCTATCTATAGTTGTTCTGCAGCACTATTTCCAGCACTGGATTTAAAACACATTCCTGGATATGCATGGGCAAAGCTAGAGAACTTTTGAACTCGCTCCCTAAAGCGAGAGATGGGCAGAGAGAAAAGAGAGAAACACAAAGAAACGTGAATAAGAGATAGACAGACAGACAGACAGAAAGATAGACAGAGATAGATAGATAGATAGATAGATAGATAGATAGATAGATAGATAGATAGATAGATAGATAGATAGATAGATAGATAGATAGATAGATAGATAAACCAGCATATTACATTTTAAAATATATTACCATTGTAAATTGTAATAATATTTCACAACATTACTTCATTTTTTATCCAATAAATGCAGCCTTGGGAAGCATATATCTTTAAAAAATAAAAATAAAAATCTTACAGACTCCAAACTACAAAAATCCAGCAAATTGCTGAATTCAGTTTGCTGAATTGTTCCATATCAAATCAGTCATATTTTGTATAAAGACATCTTAACTTACCAGTACAATTAACTCAGATGTTAAAATGTATATCATTTATTTTACCAAATGTAGTATCTCATTTTGGTGAATACTTTGAGTTTACATACTATATACTGCAGAAATAATATTGTAGTAATAGTAATAATATGCTATTTTAGTGATAAACTATCTTGAGCAGCAACTAAAACTAGTCTCTTTATCGCCCCCTTCAGATTTTTCTTCAGATAAAAGAATTCAGACTTAATAAACAACTTTGCAATGTGTCTTCTTACTATTCTCTCTTGTCTGAGTACAAACACAAACACACTTATGTAAGAGCTTGTTTCCATGAGCACATCTGGATTACAATGTAATCAAATAGACTACTGGAAAACACAAACCAGAAACAGTCCACTATACTATATGTAATCATTCTCACTGTGCTCCAGCTATACAGTGTAAGTACAGATGGTATATTGGCACTTCAGTAAATTAATCACTCTAAAAACAAAACAATACAAGGCTTTGTAATGCTTTCATACATTATTAAGGTTGTTCAATCCCTTCCCCAGCAGGCTTTCCACCATCGTCACAGATCAATAACAAGCTCAATGCATATCAATGCATTGCATGCGGTGGATTTAAATGCAAATATAATCTGTACAATGAAAACTATATTTAGAACAGAGTGTTAAACTCCATGTTAACAAAATCACACTGAATATCAATGACATTAGGCCAGATGTGCACAGCTTGTGCCAGCATCAAAGTGATGCCAGTGGCTTCAAGCTGGCACTGGCCGACGCCAGACGCTGAGAGGCCAAAATGTTATGACTGAGGCCTGAGGGCAAATTTGGCAGCATGCCGTTGAATTAAACACATGGACATATGCATGCCTGCGATCACCTCTCAAGTTCAGAAATGACTGTCTGAAGCAACAACGAACAGGTCAGACATGGATGCCATACAAAAACAATCACGTAAAAAACATACAATCGATGCAGATAAGCTGCCAAAGTTGTTAGCTAAATACCTGCTAGAACAGCACAGGCGCATTTTGTCTGGTAACAAAATTATTGATCGGTATTGTTGAATAGAGAAAGGAAACAGGTCATAAAACAACCTGGTGTCACTGGCATGAGCACCAAGACCATATAAAGCAAATGTGTTAACTGCAAGACCAACACTCCCATTCCAAGAAATAACCAAGATTTACACTCAAAAAGTACCCAAAACCCATTTTTAGCTCTCGGTAATAGTGTAAAAGTGCTATCCTACCACCTAGTGGTAGATAAGGTTATTGCAAAGTTTTACAGAAAGAAACAAAAACAGAGATTTGTCTGATCACAGCTGACAAGATCATCATAGTGTTTTGAATGTAAACAATATGGGATGATGCCGAGGATAGAGAATATGCAGAAGAAAGAAATTAATACTTTTATTCAGTAAGGATGCATTCAATTGATCAAAAGTTACAGTAAAAGACATGTTGTTACGTAAGATTTCTATTTCAAATAAATGCTGTTCTTTTGAACTTTCTAGAAAACTAATCACAATTTCCACAAAAATATTAAGCAGAACTGTTGTGTGGAGTAATGATGCTGAAAATTCAGCTTTGCCATCACCGGAATACATTATTGTAAAATATATTAAAATAGAAAATTGTTATTTTAAATTGTAATAATATTTCACAATATTCACATTTTTTTATTAAATAAGCACAGCCTTGGTGAGCATAACATATTTCTTGTAATGGTAGTGTACATGTATATATGCTGTTAAATAATACAACACAAAGTATTTGAATATATTTTGCCTCTTGCAGTCAAATGTATTTGTGGCTTTTTTGGACTCAGTGTATTTAGCCTGTGGATGGCAGTATAGGCTTTACTCAGACACTCAATCCCAGCAGCTGACTGCAGACTAGTTCTGTATCTAAACAAGCAGCTGTTCACAGACATTAAAGGGTTAGTTCACCCAAAAATTTGATATTTTTGATGAAATCTGAGAGCTGTCTCACTCCTCCATAGGCTTCTAAGGGATCGAAACTTGCCGGCCCAGAAAAGTTATTAAAGACATCGTTAAAATAGTCCAAGAGACTACAGTGGCTCAACCTTAAGTTTATCAAGCGACGAGAATACTTTTTGTGTGCAAAAAAAACAAACAAAAATAACGACTTTTATTCAACTATTCATTATCGTCTGTGTGGGCCTGAATGAATTCACGTAGAGTAACAGCGCAGCGCGTCTGGGTTGTACATTCGATCCCTTAGAAGCCTATGGAGGAGTGATCCAGCTCTCAGATTTCATCAAAAATATCTTAATTTGTGTTCCGAAGATGAACGAAAGTCTTCCGGTGTTGGAACAACAGGAGGGTGAGTAATTACTGACAGAATTTTCATTGTTGGGTGAACTATCCCTTTAAGGGATTATAAAGCTTGGAAGAGCCAGGACATTTTGATTGTATTTGTCTGAAAGAAGAATGTCATATACACCTAGGAATCTAGGATGGCTTCAGGGTGAGTAAATCATGGGCTAATTTTCATTTTTGGGTGAACTATGCCTTTAAGTCTAATTTTGTACTGAGTTACAGTACAATATGAATGAAGGGGTACAGTAGGTGACAGGTTTTAAACTCCAGACAGCAGTCAAACTCTGACTACGTTCACACAGTCAGGGATTGAGAACCATATTTACTAACTCCATTCAAAACAACAGCAGCTTGACTACCGTCCATGTGAACCAATAATTGATGTCAAGTCCCTTTCTATTCATGAGACAACGTCTGTAACCATAGAGACAGTGAATAAAGGTTGCAACTTCCATAACACTGGAAAATCTGATCACAACTGACGTTATGTCATTCAATAAATGATTCCAATCAAGGGGCAGATTCATTCTGCAAATCTTTGTTGACTGACAGCTATGATTTTGGTTTTTTTACATTTTAAATTACGCCAAAACCACTGATGGGAGCAGTTCCAATGGAAGACCTAAAACACTCAGATGACACACAGCTCATTTCTCCATCTCCATCAAAACATCACTTGAAAACAAACCCAAGATATGTGCAGTTCACAGTGACTATTAACTATAAACGTCCTGTTTATACAGCACAAGCTAACAAACCTCACACTTAAAATTCAGTTGTGAGTCCTCAGAATAAATAGAGCCAGTTTATCAGTAAAATAAGGTTGTCACAATTTATAACTAAACAGTGTGACACACCTGTAGTTAGCACTCTCTAAGACAGGAATGACAACAATGTTGTACCTCTGTATAAACGAAGGCTCTTGTTTGGACCAGTTTGCCTCTGTTATCTCAGTTCAAAACACACTCTCAGACACACCTGTCGTTCTCAACTTTAACACACCAACAGATGGCAAGTCTACAGACATCTCAAGCATTTAAAGGCCCTGAAATTTCAAGCCCATTCAAACTAGAGTTCTGTGACTTGTAGTCCATGTGTTAGCTTTGAGACCATCCATCTGTGTATAACAAAAGGTAGTTGATCTATTGTAGGTCAACTCTCAAACTGTTGAAACAGTGACTGGGGGACAATTCACAACCCCCATTACAGAGGCAACTGTATGTAATGGATGATGTGTTAAAAAATAGAACTGTGAAAAATACGAGATACAGAATACAGGACACACACACAGGCAGAAAACAGTGCAACAAAATGAGCTTGAGTACACTGATAGGAATGAAAAAGAAATAAACTGAACTAGATATGATAATGAGCTGGATAAATTTGAACTAAACATATATTTACATTTATGAATACATCAAGGTATATATATATATATATTTATTATACCCAAAAAATACAGTGGACTAGCAGTAAAACTTGGGGCCAAAAATTATTCAGACACTTTGACCTGACCATGTTTTGCTTAAATGTTTTTTCTTTAATTGCTAATGTGATCTTTTTACACCACAGACTGAACAAAATTAAGCATTGCTTGGTAATTGGTTGACCTAAATTGGTATTATCTAATTGTGAACTTAAATTTAACAGCTGACAGCTATTCAACATAATTCATTTGTGAGACAGTCTAACAAAAGGATGGCCAAAACCAGTGAAATATCAACTGATTTGACAACTCTGAGTTCTTGTCATATTAACCAATATACTGTATATACATTAACATAAAACCTAATAAATGCTGCAAAAATGTGTTAAATGTTCATGATACCTAATGCATTAAGTAATGTTAATGAATTTAACCTTATTATAAAGCTTATATATGAACTAATCAACTCTTAACCGAGACCTAAATAAGAGTAGTTGTATAATTGAAGCTGCCTTCTAATACGTATATTTCTGTCAGCTGTGCTTGCAAATCAACAGTCTGCATCAATTTGCTTGTGATCCGTTGTTTACCATTATTTTGAAACCAAGTAAATATATTTATGGCCCAAGTATATTTGCAGCTTAGATGTGGCTTCTGTTCTGTGCAAAAACAGCTCTAAACAGGCTCACAATTTTGTGAGGGGTCCTCCACATAGTGTTAGCCTCCCATGGGTGTCCAGTACACAGTGGTTATAATCCTGGGAAGGAAATTTTGAGGTCAGACCTCTTAGAACTTCAATCGAATACCCCTTTGACTTTTGTAATTGAAAGACAGGACTTTGTTTCCTTGGTCACTGTGTTGAGCGTTGCTATTTCCCTCAATAATTTTTCAAAATAATGGACCACTAAATTCAAATACATTACATCATTTAGTCCACTTTTCTAGCAAAGTCACATGGAACTCTCCCCGTTCGCACAGGACAGTGCAACTATGAATCAAAGGAGTGATGATGCAGTGAGAAAGAAAGATGAACAGCAAACAGTGAACTGGACGGCAGAGACTCTGAGTCATCAAACATCAAACAGTCTAACAGAAGGATGGCCAAAACCAATGAAATATAAACTGATTTGATAACTCTTGAGTTCTTGTCATATTTTATTACCATTTTCTAAACTATGATAATGTGATAAATGTTGAAGGTGTCTGAATAAAGTTTGGTTAGACTGTGTATATATATATATATATATATATATATATATAATTTTAATTATAATTTCAAAATTATTGAAAATGATAATGAAATTTTATAAACAAACAATCAAGTGTTTAATTATATCTTAATTATAAAATTTTGTTTCTACAGGAAAAAGAGGCTAGGAACATTCATTGATATTAATATCAACAGTGAGATGACTTTTAAAAGAATCTGGTCTGCTGAAGATCATCGAATAATTCTTGAATTCATTAAGATGAAATGATTTGTGTGGTGCGCAACAGTAATTGTGGGAAAGGCAGTTCGCAGAATTAGTTTAATTGCTTTCAGGTCTGGAAAATTCCTCCAAGACATGTGGTTCACTGCATGTACTGTGGGTTATGGAGTCATCAATTTGTGTGCGTTCAAGTTAAAATCTACCTTTTTTGTCCATTTGTTTAATCTGCAGGTACCAATAGATATTTCAAGAAATGGGGAAGCTACAAATCCACCATGGGCATTTACAATCCAAATGTACAGTGTATACTGTACACACATATGCATACATACAAACAATGAGAACCTTCTCTTTGATCCAATGTGGTTCCAAGATTCCAAGGCCACACACCATTCAGCTATTTCTGTACATGCGAGCGACTGAACATAAACTCTGAGAATAACAGGACACGCATGACGAATGCCACATGGAGCTCACAGACAGCTGGCTGCACTTACAGGCAGGTGCACACCCAAAGTTCTCCACCTCCAATTATACCTTAAAATTTAAATGAGAAATTAAATCAAATACAATCCAATAAATAAATAATAAAATAAAAAGTAGAATACAAATAAGAATTAAATGGCTTAAAATGAAAAACAAAAAGACAATTAAAGAGTTATCAAAGCATTAAAAACATAACATATTTATATTTGAAATAAAAATGTGAGTGTTTGCTCATGCAAAAGTCACCCCCATGATGTAGGGTGTTGAGGGAGGTTGCCAGCTATGAAATAGTGATGTTGACCTTAAGTGCCAATAAATGCATTTCCTATGGGAAGAAAAACTGAAGACTGTGAGTGTGATAATCTCAAATCCCTGCAAGTGTGTGTGGGAAATATCTGCTCTGCTCCACTAAATCCACAGAGAGAGAAAAGAATCACGTTTGGTCTGCCATCTTTAATTACTCAGGATAAACGGAGGCGTGCAGGAAAGAGGACAGACCTGCAGAGTATCCTGAGAGTCGTAACTCTCGTGAAATAAAGGAATGTGTCGTCGGACAGTGAGACGGGGCGGCAGGATGGTGTTTCTGGAGCCCATCTGGTGGATGGTGTGTGTGTGTCGGGGTAAAGCTGTCTGGGGAAAGATTCAGGCTTACACAGACGTTGAGATGACACCAGCGTGAGTCATACAAAGAAGGGCGGAGGTGGGGGTCAAGGACACCGCTGGGACGGGCCTTTCATTTACCCTGCAAAAACAAATATGAGCTTTTGTTTCATAACGTCTCCTCTACTACAATTACCTCTTTTCCCTCACCTCCCAGCTGAAAAGACCTGCTGTGTTTAAGACGCATGGGATGCCGGTGCCCTCACAAGGCTCCTTGTTTAACCAGTATGGCTACTTTGGTCAAAGTGCTTCACTAACTTAATTAGCTGTAAGGAAGGACAGAAAAAATAAAAGAGAAAGAAATAAAATAGGATAGTCTTGCTTAAATTACCAGTTTAGACTACCTCTGAATGGAAAGCTTGTGTCTCCACCAGGCTATTTAACTACCATTACAAGCTAGGCTATGCTAGTCAACCTGTTTCACCATCCAAATTCTGCTTAATTCACTGTGAGGAGAAAGAAAGGGAAGAGAAAGATGGATGAAAAAGTAGATAGCTGTGTTGTAATTACCAACTTTGTCTAGACCAGTATTACACAAGTAGCTGGTTTTCCACCAGGCTTCTTAACTAGCTTAGCCAAAGGTACTTTATTGGGCATCAAGAAATGTTTTTTTTGGATGCCAAAGTCCTCACCAGGCTTGTTACCAGCTTAACAAGCATAAATATCTTAGTCAACATGCTTCACCAGCTTTGTTAGTTATGAAAAGGAGAGAAAAGGATGAGATGGAAGAAAAGAGAAAGTTAGGACTACCACTGAATGTAAAGCTAGTGTTCTTAACTAGAATAACCAGCAACGTTACCTTGGTCAACCGGTTTCAAGATCTAAATTTTGTTTCATTAGCTTTGGGGAGAAAGGAAGGGAAAGAACTTAGTCTAGAGTAGAATTACACAAGAAGCTGGTATCCCACCAGGTTTCTTAGCTTAACCAGAAATGTACTTTGCTGGTCATCAACATATGTTGGGTATTTTTGGATCATTGACTTCAAAATGTGATTATGGTTCTTAACTAGCATGACTTACGTAGTTAACCTTTTTCACCAGCTGAAATTAGTATCATTGACTTTCTTAACAAGTGGAATAGAGAAAGAAAAGGGTAGATTTCTTGGTGAAATTACCTACTTAGACCAGCAATACACACGAAGTTGGTGTGCCCACCAGACTTGACTACCCTAACTAGGAAGGTACCTTTTTGGTCACCAGCAATTGTTGTGTTTTGGATGCTGCTTTTCTCCATCAGAAAGTTTTGACTACGGGCTATTACTAGTTCACCGGCACCAAACCAGAATAAAACATCCTGGACATTCATACGGCTCTAAGCTGGTCTTTTCAGCATGGCTATCCTATTTTTCTCCACTATACTCGTATTCTTTGTTTCCAGTATTCTCAAAGCTAATGAAGCGAGCAGAAGTAGGAACAGGAAGCGTCTTTAAGGTCAGTGCTCAAGAGGAGAGACGCTCCCCTCTCCTCTCAGGTCCTGCTCCTCTGGCTCTCTGATCTACCCACGGGAAGAGTGTCAGAAAACTGATCCTTTTCATCTCCTCCAGGGCTCTCTTCTGATCCCTGTCTCTCGTATTTATTTGATTTCCAAGACGCTGTTTGATGACTCAGAGTCTCTGCCGTCCAGTTCACTGTTTGCTGTTCATCTTTCTTTCTCACTGCATCATCACTCCTTTGATTCATAGTTGCACTGTCCTGTGCGAACGGGGAGAGTTCCATGTGACTTTGCTAGAAAAGTGGACTAGATTATGTAATGTATTTGAATTTAGTGGTCCATTATTTTGAAAAATTAATGGGGGAAATAGCAACGCTCAACACAGTGACCAAAGAAACAAAGTCCTGTGTTTCAATTACAAAAGTCAAAGGGGTATTCGATTGAAGTTCTAAGAGGTCTGACCTCAAAATTTCCTTCCCAGGATTATAACCACTGTGTACTGGACACCCATGGGAGGCTAACACTATGTGGAGGACCCCTCACAAAATTGTGAGCCTGTTTAGAGCTGTTTTTGCACAGAACAGAAGCCACATCTAAGCTGCAAATATACTTGGGCCATAAATATATTTACTTGGTTTCAAAATAATGGTAAACAACGGATCACAAGCAAATTGATGCAGACTGTTGATTTGCAAGCACAGCTGACAGAAATATACGTATTAGAAGGCAGCTTCAGTTATACAACTACTCTTATTTAGGTCTCGGTTAAGAGTTGAATATATTGGAATGTACTGCTTTGCTTTAGGGTTGGCAACCAGTATAAACCAGCCTGGAAAGGCAGGGATATCATGGTGGTCTAAGGAGGACAGGACTAAGAGAATTTACCTCATAAATATATTCAGATAAAAGCACAACATTCATCCAATAATTGCTAAAATGATATCAACATGTGGCTAATATCCAGCGGGGGGAATTGTTTCTGGTCTGGGCAAATGAAAAACGATAACATTTTTAAAATTCTTCCGTCTTGCCACATTACATTAAACAGACTTTCCACTTGTTTTTCCTCTTTCTTTCTCTCTCTCTCTTTCTCTCTCTCTCTATGAGGTCAAAAACCCAAGCAGGCTGACTAACTCCTAAATGAACTCGGCATCTACACTACAGCCCTGGCACTGATGTCTCGCCCATCTCTTGTACGAACTTCTGATTTTCAACAGCATGTGTGGATCGCATCCGAAGGGCCCTGAGGTGATGTTATCGGATCTGATTCAGCCATGCGTCTCTGGAATGAAATGTGAAATAGAATCGTCTGTGTCCCTCCCCGGATTGATTCAGATAATTAAATTCAGGGTCTTATATAAGGGGAGGATTGTTTTTGTCCTTTCGCCAGAAGCACGTTCCAGAACGTGCAAGTCTCACGGGTTCCAGAACGCAGAGCATAACAAAGACATGTGAACAGTGTTGTTAATTAGAACAAAGCAAATATAAAGGCCGGAAAAAAGCAACAAGCACCAATAGGGAACTACAAACACGCTCGCCAGGGCTAATCAACTAAGAAAACATCCAATTAAAGCTAATTTTACACCCTGCCTCTACATAACAGTCCAAACATGTGATGAAATGCAAGGTTTCATCCTCTTTCTTTCTATTTATCAATGTGACTGTAGTGACCGAAGACAATGAACTACTCAAAACGCGCTTGCGCGTGTGTGCTCTGGTCCAGTCTGAACGTGGGTCATGGGAATGGGTCGGGTGTCTTCTTTCCCAGTATGCACTGAGCTGGCTTGACTTATATTGTTCAATATGACCACTTATCTCACACTCACGCACATATTCAACTAGCTATCCAAGTGAAGACATACCAAAGACTTCTATTGTTTTTAAATAAAGCTAATCATAATTACAACCCCTGAACCCACTCAGTGCAAAATACTCTTTTGCAATTTAAGAATATAATTCTTGAAAGTTACATACTGATATTAATATGAGCTAATTTAAAACAGCATGTAGTTTTCAAGTATTTGTACTATTTTGCAACACAAATATAATAAAAAGAAAATACATAAAAAGAAACAACATAAAGAAAAATATGTGAAAACAATGGAAACTCAGTATTATAAGTTGTTTGTTAAGATTGATAGATAAATAAATAAATAAATAAATATTCTCTATCCAAAAGGCAATTGGAATTTTTTTTCTTTAGATTTTTTTTTCAAAAAATAATGATAATAATATACACTAAATAAATCATATAAAATATTTATTTTATTCTAAAACTTTCATTCTAAAGCCGTCATATTGAGCATCCCCATTTCAAGAATTTCTTACAACCCACAGACACACAAAATCTGAATTATCAACACAATGGCAGTCTTCACCGAAGACGACTTTAAATGTGTCTCTGGTGTGTGATCTGTGGATGAAGGCCACACACAGAGGAAGAGACAGAACATGGAACTGACTGAGATAGTCAGTAAGAGGAAAGAAGGAAGCAGAGAGAGAGAAAAAGAGAGCAGATCACGGTGACTGAATAGCTTCCAGATGTGTGAATGGTAAACAACTGGTTTGTTGTGAGGGCATAAAAATCTGTGGCATTCAGAATCTCTGACCAAACATCCCCAAATCCTGCAGAACCATGAGCAGAGAATGGACACGCAAGGACAGACACTCACGTACACGCAAACACACAATCGCTTTGTCGCCGTTTCATGCCTGATATCGACTGCTGAGTCTTTCCAGAAGCCTAGCATGAAAGAGTTGAAAACAAATGAGAAATCAAATCACCATCCCCTCTGACATGCTTTGAAGTGATCTGTGCATGAGCATGAACCTTCACGTACACAGATTTGACTGATGAAGAGATGTGACACCATTACAAAGAAAAAGACAGTCTAACATCCGTGTGTGTGTGCAATATTTATTCTCTCTGTATGGGTTTTGCTCCATGTATTTAGAGGGCACATTCCCAGGCTGGGCGTTGGGATTCTCTCCTCCACTGTTTCCCACACAGAGCTCACAGGAGGCCCTTTGTTCCGGCTCCAGGCCGCGGGGGACCCAGATTCAGCACAGCGGCCCTTGAGAGACCTTCCTGCATTCTTCTGCAGGATGACCCAATCCACACCTCACCTTCAGAGGTTGTCACTGTATTGCAACGCCAGGAATCACTCTGGTCTGCGAGTCTTGTCTTGTCTCTCTCTTCACACTGACAGCGATTTGTTTCAAGGAGTTTTGGTTATTTGAAACATTATGAGTGACTTTTAGTGACTAATTTGTCCTGATTTTTTTCATACAACTGACCAATGATGCAGTGACTACAATTGGGAGTGCAGACCATGGAGTTCACCTCTTTTTACATTTTACAAAAAGTACAGAGACTTACTTTAGAGATCTACAGTGATGAAATCAATGTCAATGTGAATAAAACATAAAAGGATGGTTTACTTAAAATTAACATTTTGTCATCATTTACTTACTCTGATGTTGTTCCAAACCCATGTCCAACAAGAAAAAAGACACCTTTGACTTTTGAAAAAGAAAAAAAAAAGTTTTCTTGTTTCACATAAAGTCATACCGGTTTGGAAAGACATGAGTGTGAGTAGATGATGACAGACCTTTCATTTTTGTGTGATCTATCCCTTTAATTGTCCACTTTCAAGACTTTTAAGTGATTAATCACATCTCTGTTCTTTTTATTCTAATTATTCAGCCATAACTGCAAAAAGCAATGGTACTGGTACATGCTGTACTAATGGATGGATGGATGGATATTTTACAAGTACTCAGCATTATAGCTGACCTTTGCCAATTGTGTCGAGAACCCAGCACTCATGTACAAAGATGGAATATTTCAAATCCTGTACTTCAGGAGGTTATCCAGTTTGGACTTGGGTTCTGGGACCAGTGGGCGATTATCAATCAATTTGGAGTCCACAGAGGAGAGGAAAGTTCTGGTGCGTAGAAATCGTTAAGTATCAGTCCTGTAACATAGTTTTTATCCAAATTGCTCTGGAACAGATTCACTTCAACGAAATATGCTAAAGTGCACCACGGTGATGGTTTATGAATTGTCCCTTAGGTGATTTGAACCGACAGCCTTTTGGTTCCCAGCCCAGATGCTTAGCCATTACACCACACCATCCAACTAAGCAAGAGCTGTGGTGAAAAACTGATGAATTTTTAAAAGGATACAAAGTGAGACCTCTTGGAGACAGCAGAGAGCTTGGAGTAACACCAACCCAAATGTGAAAGAGCATCCAATGGAGTCAAAGATAAAGACCCTGGATGATTCATTAAGCAATCTGCTGAAAAGTACAGCTAAAACCACTGTAAAGTACTTTTATTCTAACTGGTCTAAACAAGTCTAAACATTCACATTCAAATACTCATTCCAAATAGTTAAAAAATGCTACAAATTTTTTGGGGATTGTTTCTGTTCTGCATCTCGCTGACAGACAGACTGTTCCGTTGGAAACAAATTGTTAAGCCAAATTTCAAAGACTGATTAATTGTGGGGGGAAAAAAAGAAAGAGACAGAAACAGGGATGAAGAAAAGACAATTTTTTTTTTTTGGACTGCAGTAGAGAGTGTGTTTTTATTGGAGATCGAAATCCTTACATGCTGCTTCAAGTCAACATGAAATCTAAATCGACCCTGTTTGCTTTAATACACGTTCCCGGTCTTATGGGAATGATTCACTAGTTGCATGATTTTCCGAAAAAAACAAAAACAACTTTTGTTCGTAATTTTACACTAAAATACTAATTTGCTCCTCTTTAGAAATAACTTGTCTGTTCAGATAACATTGTCAAAAGTTATATTTATATTATTATAACTTATGTATGTACATAATGCTGAAAAACTTTATGTAAATACCAGAGTACACAGATAATTCAATACCATAGTCTACAGTACATCAAAGTAACATAGTATTACCATCGAACACTATGGTACCACGCCAGTACTTTTAATAAGGGCATTGATGTGGAGGAGAGCCATATATAGATTATTTCTATCCATCTTTCTATTTCTCTCTCTCTCTCTCACTGCATTGTTGATAGCCAGGATTTGGCTGGTTACTATAGAGACTGATGGGAGGAGGGACAACCACATTTTGGTACGAGGGGACGGAATGAGTTGGAGTGAGGGAGAGAGAGAGAGAGAATATTGTCATAATTGCATGTTCTGCTGATGGTGCTTAAGAAGTGAAGCCAACAGGGAAATGAAACACAGATCGTCGTCTGCCACGTGACCTCTCTGAGAACGAAAGAGTGATGGATGTGAGAGAAAGAGACTTTCTTTGGGCCACAAACACCACAAAACAGCCTCTGAGTCAAACCACTTAGAGACAAAGAATTTGGTGAGAGAGAGAGCGCGGGAAGGAAAGGGAAAAAAGAAAGAAAGAAATCAAAATCTGGCATCTTCGACATCTCCTGGCTGTTAATGCAACAGCAATCCTCTATGCTGCCTTACATCAGTTAAGTCGTTTGTCATTGGTCGTTAAGGTGAGTTATCTTTTGAGGCATGAAATTGGAGCCAGACATACTTTCTCAAAGTAAACACTTCTCTCTGAGGGGCAACAGATTTGTTATAAATCTATTAGGCGTCAGTCAGCGCGACCCAAAGGTAATTTCTTGTTAATGGAGGAGCTCTGTGGGTGTGTTTGGCTTTTCCATCTGTACTTTCCTGAGTGATTATTTGCAATGATGTGTTTCTTTTTTCTTGAGAACTCACATGCACATACCGGACCCGAGCCAGATGGGACCTGGCAAAACACTGAGTTTACCCTGCTGAAAAAAAAAAACCCACTTAAACCAGCCTAGTCTGTGGCTGGTTACATAAACTGCTTGGACTAGTCTTAAAAGTTAGTCATCTACTTTTTTCTTTCAAGACTAGTCCTAATTTCTTTAAAGTCAGTTACATAAAAAGATTGGTAGATTGTCTACTCCATTTGGAATTGGAAAAGTAAAACCAGACACGAAGTGCCAAGTTTCCAGTGCAAAGTAATTTGTTTGTACACTCTGAATGTCTCACCTTTTGACCAGGTCGTCTCCACTCCAACACGTGAGCTCATCGACGCCCATTTCTGCTTCGCACAACATCTCTGGAAGTATGCCGAAGAAGGACTTATAACGGGAAATGTAGGCCGTAAAGTCCCTATAACACAAATCAACAAATAAACAACACATATAGATCACAAGCCATTAATAACATTATGAAAAAAAGTTTTTTTTAAGTTTTGAAAGACAAAACTCAGAGAAAGATTAATTTTATCGCAAACAACAGCTTTAGGAACCTGTTTTGAAGTATTTAATTATATGATATTATATTATTTAAAGGGGTAGTTCACCCAAAAATCATCTTGTGAACAAAAATGAAGAGCTTTCTGTCCCATTGACAGCTATGCAACTGCCACTTTGACGCTTTAAAAAGTTCATAAAGAGGTCGTAAAACTAATCCAAATAAATTGAGCAGTTTACTCAAAAATGTTCTGAAGAGACACGATTGCTTTATATGATGAACAGATCAAATTTAGGCTTTTATTCACATATAAACATTCATAAACTCACACATCAGTTGTGGTAAACGAAAGCTCAATCATGCTTGCTTGACATGCGAGAACCAATGAGGTTCATTCTTGTGTTCCGCAAGAGGTTTGATGTCAAGCAGGTTCGGTTGAGCTTCTGTTTATGTTCACTGATCAACGTCTATACGTGAATAAAAGCCTAAATTAGCCTAAATCTGTTCATCATATAAAGCGATCGAGTGTCTTTAGAAATGTTTTACTAAACCGCTCAATTCATATGGATTCGTTTTACGATCTCATGAACTTTTTGAAACGTCAAAGTGGTAGTTGCGTAGCTGTCAATGGAGGGACAGAAAAGTTCTCAGATTTCATCAAAAAGATCTTCATTTGTGTTTCGAAGATGAACGAAAGCCTTATGGGTTTGGAACGACATGAGGGTGAGTAATTAATGACAGATTTAAAATTTTTGGGTGAACTAACCTTTTAAGTCTATGAAAAATAAAATAAAATAGACTTTAGGAGCATGGAGGTGGGTAGTTACAGGTCACATGCCAAGTAAGGAACCAATCAGGCATCCTGATTTTACAATTACAAAGGTTGTTTTCACACTTTGATTTGTTTGCTTGATCTGAACTCAAGTTCAATTCCATCCCACTCCCATAAGCCCACATTTTTTAAACGTTTCTGTCATCCAGAGTCGATAACGAACAACAAATTATGGTAAGATTAGTGGTTCACATGCAAAAATTAGGCCAGACTGTATTCATAACAAATGTGAATTATACTGGAGTCCACATGAACCGCAGTCCAGAACATTTTTTTTTTAGCAGACTTGGGTCCAACCATTCAGGTTTCACAACAAACAAACAAACAAACCAAACTCTAATGACAAAGGGACTCGATCAGCACTAAAAGTACTAGTGTGAAAACTCCCTAACTGGTAAGGTAGTGAGAGGTAGTAAAATAACCTATATTATCCAAACTAAGCACACACACAGACAGACACACATTTTAAAGAAAGATAAATGCAATTTTTAGTAAATGCATCATGCTTACCGTGCAACCTTTTTCAGAGTTCTAGCTCTATCGCTCTTGGAGGTTTTCAGAGGGAGTGAACTGAGAACGGTCAAACCCCCAGTACAAGATATTGGAACAGTCCAGAGGAGGACGAGGCAAGCAGTTTGGAGGGGAGGACAGAGAGATGGAAGAAACCAAAGGGCAACAAAACAGGGGGAGGGGATGATGGTGAGAGAGGGAGAGAAAATCATGACCATGGAGAAAATTAAAACCACTCATGCACATGCAAACCAGAACCTGGAAGATGGGTTACAACACACTAGCAATAAAACTCAACAGCGACCACCAACTTAGATTCTGAAAGTACTTTTTACCCACTCAGTTTCTCAATAGACATTTCAGAAAACTGTCAAGGATTAAAACCAAGCTCTGAGATTATAAAAGTGTAATTTATTATTTGAAAATGTATTTGAAAATTAAAAAAGGTGCATTTAACAATTTGAGGGAATTAAATGCAAGCACTGCAAATTATGAAAACTGAATCAGTTGCTTTAAAGTGTCCTTATTATGCTTTTTCGAATATTAACTTTCATGCAGTGTGTAATAGTTATGTAAATGTAACGGTCTGCAAAGTTTTAAATATCAAAGTGCACGACAAATTAGGTTATTAAGTCTATACATGTCTCTTAATAGAAAGAATAGATTCTGAACTGATAGTCATCAGCAATTAGTATTATGTCCTAATTTGAAGGGGACATAAAATCAGAAAATCAGACTTTTTTAAGTGCTATAATTGGGTCCCATGTGCATCTACATCCCTGAAAACGTGAAGTGACAACCCAGTAACTTTGTTTTGGTAAGCCTTTCTCTGCAAACATGTCAAAAATTAAGCCGATCTGATTTCGCTACCCTTCTGACTAGGGGATATTATTATAATATTACCGCCCCTTAATCTGGACGTTCGCAAGCGACAACAGTGTAACCAGTTCAAACGCAATAGCAAAAGTTTGTGCAAAGCATGCAAACCGTTCTGTCGTTGGCTGCACAGACGAGCATAGAACACTATTTGACCAAAAAATGTTACAGCTGTCTTATAAAGACCTCAGGGAACTGTCAACTTGTGTAAAAGTTAAACATGACAGTCAGTAGTACATGCAAGTCGATGAGATTAATCAATGTAACTCCACAACAACTACATCCATGTATCCACTAACCGTGATTCAGAAACATCCAGTTGCAGTCTAAAATTTGCAATCTCTTCCTGAGTCTCTCTGTAAGGCTGCTCTCTGCTACGGGTTATTTCTGAGATTTGACTGAAATTCACGTTTATTATTGCTGGAGTATCCGAAGCTAATGTAAAGATCGGCTCTCTTCTGAACGGAGGCGGGGAGCAGCAGCTCATTTGCATTTAAAGGGACACACACAAAAACGGAGCGATTTTGGTCACACCCAAAAAGGGGCAACTTTGACAAGCAATAATAAATTATCTGGGGGGTATTTTGAGCTGAAATTTCACAGACACATTCTGGGGACACCATAGATTTATAATACATCTTGTGAAAAGGGGAATAATATGTCTCCTTTTTCACCAAATTTTCACAAAAATTTCATAAAACCTATATTTTTATTTTCATAAAAATATGGTCTTCATTGGCTGCCTGTGCACAGCGTCTACTACTCTGACCCGCCCTCAACACTGTAGTTGTAGCTGAGGCCTGGAAGAGTTCAGCCCATGTTGTTGACATGTCAAGAAGATACTGCGATGTGAAAGCACTTTGCATGCACTTCAAAAGGATGATGACTCGCGGTGGAATTGATACGGAAAATCCAACGCCATCTTTACTGTTCGCATCATTGTGTATTAAGCGCTGAGCTTAAATTCAGATATGGTAATAGACGTTTAGTTTCTGATAAGCACTGTAGTCAAATCACTAGGGCTGTACCAGAATATTCGAGTATTCGAATATTCGTTCGGTGGGTTGGTATTCGATTTTCAAATTTGACATTCGAATATTCGTTTAAATTTTTTTTTTTTTTTTTTTTCACACCTGGCATCCCCCTAGAAACTGTTCCCATTCGCGCTTGAATGGGGCTGTCATGCATTTTCTCAGATCGGATAGTTCTCTCTGATTTATCAATATGAACAATGAACACATAAATGTGTTTTTGCAAAACGGATATGAATCCGAACTTCAAATCCCGCGCTATAGGCAGATGTGATGGAGTGCACGTCACTAGCAACAGATAAGCTGCATTTTACTGATCGTCAGCTAAAATTTCTAAATCAAAGACCGCAATATGAGAGCGGCAACAGCCCTGGTAAGATCATTTCGATTCTTTACTTTTAATGAAGTGGATTGTGTGTTAAAGCATCTGCGACCCACTTTCACTTTGATTTGCGATAGTTTGCACGTTGGCTTTATGAATAGATGCTGATCTGCGGTGACGCGTGCTGTAGGCTAAGTAAGCATCGTCATATCTGGCTATAACATGATATAGCCTAAAACACCCTCTCACACGGTTATTGTTTTAGTATTTTTGGGCGAAATACAATACTCTTATTTTAGAGCGCAGAACAGCGGAGTTTGTATGGGCAAAAGTGCATGCCTGAGCTTGTAACGTTAGTCTATAAGCTGCGTTGCTTTGACATTGTGGAAATAGAATAGAAACAATATATTAGCCTACCCTTTACTGTGTCAGTAATTACTGTGCTGCTGATTTCTGATTTGAGAGTTATTTGTTACTCAGAAAAATATTAGGCTGTGTTTTGTATCAAGTGCAGTGTTGCGCGTGAGGCGCGCGCGCGCTTCCCGCTCGCGCTGTTCTGTATTAAAAGTTTATTAATTCTGAACGTGTCACGTCTCGCGTGTCTATATTGCACCAAATGTGACACTGCACTCGTGAAGTCGATTGGATGAATGGTTCTAAATGCAAGATAAATAATCTAAATGCAAACAGACAGACGCATAGAGATTCCTGCCTTTATTAGAGAGAAGAATATGTTCAGCCCCCTCCCTCCGAAGCTTCGAATATTCGATGTTAATTCCTGTCGAAGCTTCGAAGCTCAAAAAATGGTATTCGGACCAGCCCTACAAATCACAACAGACTGAGCTGTCTGACCAATCAGAGTAGAGTAGGCTCTCGGAAAGGAGGGGCTTAAAGAGACTGAATCTTCAAACAAACCGTTTTCAGACTCTTTGAGAAATGTGAAGTGCAATCTATTACGAGAAAATTAAAGTGTTTTTTGACCTTGGATGCATATCAACTATTGTAGGAGACCTCCAAAACAAAATTAGGAACCCTTAAAATAGCACTATGGGGCACTTTAATTCTTCAGAAAACATTACTAATGTCTTTATAAATCCATCCATAATTCTGTATTAACTGAATCATATTAGCTTCTTAATGTTACCCAGCTAGCCTCCAATAGCTTGGAAAAAAGTGTCTGGTGACTGCTGCGATGCTGGTATCTATGACTTCTCTGATGAATGTGGATTGAAAATGGTCAAAATAGGTTTCAAGTTTGGTCTGTTCCTCACACAAAGTTATCTTATGGCTTTAGATAAATCATATGACTTAAGAGTGGGAACAAACCAAGGGTACGAAAATTCCGATTTTTTTTTCTTTCTTTTTTGAGTGAAAAAAGCATTTAATAACCTCAGAGCACAAGTTTTACACATTATTAATTAAGTCCGTTTCACCATGAAGATTTTGAATGGCATTTTTACTTCCAGAACCCTGCTGTTGAGTTCCATTATGCATATCATTTGAGGTTCAACATGGACTTAACATATTTTTTACTAATTATAGCATTGTGTTTTGACCTCTGACCTGTCTTAATGATGGAGCACTCTAGCTACCCATTGAAAATAATTTTACATTTTTAAATGATAAATCTCCTGGCTTGCTGGTCAAAGCATTTCCATGACTCTGGGTGCAGAGATGATGTCATTTGTACGGTGATGAGTGTTTGCTGTCCTCTCCTCCACCGACTCCTGCACTCCAGAAAAAAAACTCTAATCCATTTATCTCTCTGTGTTCCTGCTGGCAACAGTCTCCGTGCCCGTTACAGCACTGTCCTTGCCAGCCTACCACTTAGTGATGGGTATCTGTAATGTGTGGGCCTTGAAGATCTGGGTCTGAAGACACTTAGATAAATGTCCAGTAGCATATTTTTAATCAGGGTCATTAGAGACACTGGCTGAATGTGTCTGTTTGACCAAAGCTTGTGGCTATACATACATATTTACGCACACTATATGACATGCTTCTTATTTAACACAGAAAGAAATCATGGGCCTAACAAATCAGTTTAAAATACAGATGCACAATGTATTGGTGGTCATAGCCATATTGATCAGCATGTGCTTTTATTATTGAAATCGGTCCGATTAAATTAAACAGATAATCAATCAAGGCTTATTTTTATTCAAACATCATAACCTCTTTCTATGTCCAGTAGAAAAAAAAAAAAAAAAAGTGTTAAAAGGGCATCTTTCAAACACATTTTTTACTACATAAGTCTGGGTAAATGACAAAACTATAGGGATCCAGCCTAACCTGTGAAGGTGCGCCAACATCCCGATCGTATCGGCTCCTGGAACGTCCTGTGAGATGTTGGCAGGTGGAGGTGTGACTGAAGTCTGAGGAAACGTCCCTACTGTGCTTGAAGACGCGTTTGAAGAGTGACCACATACTTTATCCACCTAAAAAACAGAGAGACAGATAGAGGAACAGATATAAGAGAGTGGTGACGTTCTGTTCCTTCGGGAAGACAGAACAGATGATGTAAGTGTGTGTTTGTCTTTGTGATAAATGAAACTCTAATGGAAAAGCAGACGGTAACAGATCACATTAAAGCCATGAATGAATGAATCAGACAGAAAGACAGAGACACAGTGTGTGTGTGTCTGGCTCTGGTTTTGTCTATTATGGGGATCAAATATCCTCATAAGCTCAGTAAAACCTGAAATCAGTTACATGGTGGGAAGCAGCCAAAGGTCTCCAAGAGGAAAACAGCTTAATAAACAAAATAAATAACATCTTAATGAAAATCTAAAAATGCAGAAAGGATTCTGAGAGGGTAGTGTGTAAGGTTAGGGGACAGAAAATATAATTAGCTCGGTATAATAACAATAAAAGTCAATGGAAAGTCCCCACCATGATGAAAAAACAAATGTGTGTGTGTGTGTGTGTGTGTGTGTGTGTGTGTGCGCGTGCATGCGTGCGTGCGTAAACCAGTTCATCTCATTAGAGACTATAGCTGCAACACAGGATCTCAATCTGCATTTGCTTTTATATCTACACCTTCACCTCTGTCTCTTGCTCGTTCTTACACACACATTTAATCAATGGCGTTTCATCCCACTAAAAGCTCCGGCAGACGTCACCAGTCCATTAGTCAAAGACCCGACTACAGCAATCTAAATGATTACCCTCAGTTTCTGCCCTCTCCTATCAGTCACTTTTAATAATGACAATTTTATTTGCCATTAATAAATCTTTATCTCCTGAATCATTTGTCATTGCACTGGGAGGTTGGAGGACAGGAAAAAGACATGTCTTCGCTCTGTCACTCGCTTTGCAACATGAATGAATAACAAGATACACAAAAAAAAAGAAAAAAAAAAAGAATTTACTTTAAGGAAGCAACTGTCACTGAATTTTATTTTATTTTTTTAACCTGTTATCTGTCACCCCCCTTTTTTGAGTAGACATGAAAATGCACATTTCGAACTTAAGTGGTTGTAATTAAAGAATGCTTTGGAGTATAGACGTACAATTGGTCTTGTTTTAAAGAATACATTTGGTTTTTGTAAAACCCCCCCCCCCAAAAAAGTTATAGAAGTTTGAGTTTATGGAAATGTACAATGTAAAAAAAAATGTATTATTCATATTTTATATCAAATATATATTTTTGTAAATCTGGGTGACTCTAAAACTGCAAAAAAATCAAAGTAAAAAGCAAGTTGTGTTTCAAAATTTAGGTTGATATCTCAAAAAATTTGCTTTCAGTAAGATTTTGTTTGGGCGCAGTACCAAACTTTTTCACTAGGTGACAACCAGACTCCATTACTGCCCATATATAGGCGCCTCCATATGTGGTTTGAGTGATCTGAACCATTATTTCAACAATTTTCATACAATTTATGAAGTAGACATTCTATTCAGAAGTAATATGGGAAGTTTGACAGATTTTGATATGAATTCAACCTCTAAGAAACACATGAAAAGAACACGTATGTGCGCTATAGCTCACTGCCACATCACAAATGGTGTATCTATTATTTTTTTCTTTATATTTAAAACATTTTCAGACCCTTTTTTCTAAAATAATTGAATGGATGCCATCTTTTGAACTCTTGGCATGAAAACAAACTGTGGTTTCTACCATTCTTTCATGATTTTTCATGTTCGTTGCTATTTCAAAATAAAGGTCTGAACACGCCTTAGGAATATGAAAATATTCTTGTTGCAAATTGATAAATTACGGCTCCTCTGTAAATTACTTTGAAAATCAGTCACCAAATATGAAAACTAGAGATTGTAAGCTTTCAAATGATATATAGTTTGTCAAGATTAGTTTAGGTTTAGTATAGGATATTACTGTTTTAAATATGTAATGGCTTTGGGCCCACCGGTGGGCCAGTGACTTATTTGAAAGAAATCAGACTACCAAAAAACTTCATTGTTTAGCTTCTTTCTAATGACTGAAAACTGAAAAATTACATTCTAAGTGTCTTTAAATCAATCAGTTCTCTGCAAGTTAGTAATATATATTATTGTTATAGCAAAATTCACAAATGGACCCCTCTAAAAAAAAAAAAACACACATGCTCAGTAAGAATATATAAGAATCAGATGTCTTTTTGGACACCATACCAAGGTAACGGAAAATAACATTTAAAATATTTATAAAACTACAGTATATTTAAGATATCTGATATCAGTACATTTAACATACTTAAGACCTTGAGCAAACATTATTAAACTCTGACTTGTGTTAAATATCAGCTTTAATGAATAATAATAAACCGAACCAATGTTTTCCTTTTACTTTTAGAAGCATTTGAGCCTGAAGGGAATGAGGCATTATGGGTATCAGCCAAAAATGTGGGAGTGCTGGGAAAATATTTGTGTTTTGATTTTGTTGTATTCTGTGTAGTTTATTGATTTACCCTCCATTGTAAATATTTTTCCTCCTCCTTTTTGACGAACAGCATGGGAACCATCGTTTCCCCGTAAATAAACCCAGCGGTGGATTTTGGGCCGAGATCTCAAATATACAACGGTTATCCTTGAATCATCATGCATTTTATCAAGTTGCATAATTTCTGCATCCAAGTCACAGTTACATTTAATTCAGATTAGCAATCAGCTGCAGTTCTGATAAAGCATATACTGTATACTTTTTTTTTTAAATAGAGTGAGTAAATAAACTTACAACAATGGAGTTTCTTTATGCATGGATGGAATTTCTCTTTATCCGGATGAAGTTTTATCGTCCAGTATCAAAATACTTTCCGTCCAGATAGTCTGGGAATTTTTCCCTGTGAATCTTGGCTAATATGATGTTAATAATAAAAATAAAAAAAAATAAAAAAAAATATTCTCTTCAAATCATGACAGACTTTCTATTGGTAAAATTAAAATGTCTTTGGCCCAGAATGAACCCAACGTCACTCTCCTGATCTCCCACTCCTTGGAATCTCTACATTTACCCATGAACCTGTAACATCTGTGTCAGTGATTCACTTGAAACGGGATCCAAAATATTTTGAGATTTGTTCATTTTATCAACATTCAGAGGTGATAAATTTTTTATTTTTAGTCTAACTGCAATTTTAACTGTATTTTTCTGGAAACCCTTGTTTTTGTTGGATGATTGACAGGTGAGTACTGTTAAATCACCTGTCAATCTTCCAAAGAAAGGTTTTAAACTTTACCGGTTATGTGCTACTTTAATTGTTTGATTACTTTTTTCATTCCACACTATTGTTTTTATTAAAAAAGTAGGAGAGAGATCCTCACCTCGACAAGTCCAACCAGAACTGATTGAAGAAAATTCATAAACAGGGCCTATGGTATGGCTATTATTTACGTTGCAAAAAAAATTAACCTTTTTTTCTTAGTATCAATATTATGATACATTAATAATGAAGTAATTTGCAGAATTATTTGTTCTGCTCCTTGGGAGAGACAATATTTAAACAAGTCTTCGTCTAACATAATGGCCCTTCACTTCCTATAACACCACATTACAGTGAAAGCTAGAGTCTTAAACAAAAACCAGACTTGTAATAAGATTCAAAAGCATGTGAAAATAGGCATGACACACTTGTATGTAGAGAAAGGCAGAACTGACCTCAGCGACACAATGATCTGTGACGTAAAGCACAATGGGCCATTCCACTGGTCAACTGTTACTCAATTACCTACTGTTGAAAGCAGAGGTTTGCTCTTGTCTGGCGAGTGTGTGTGCACCTGTCCATCCTTGTAATATCTGTGAAATGCCAGTGTGTGAAACATTCTGGGTGTGATTAGATGGGGTCTGAACAGTGCTTTATCCCATGAGTCTCAGAGGAAGACACATGCGGGAGCTGTGAGCGCCTGGCCTTGAGTTACAGGCTGAATGTGTGCTGAACGTTTGGCTGCAGTTTTACTACAGTGTGCAAAGAGGAAGGCCAATTTAAGGCATGTGATCTTTATATGTGCCCACCGCTCAAAAAACTAATATCTCTTTCAGAGCACTGTCTGTTTTTAAGACAGACTTTTCCTTCAATCGTCATGTTTGTGTAAGTCTCTCTCTGGGGGAGTATTGAGTTACATGGTGAGGTGTTGGTGTGTAATGAAGTTTGTTCATTTAAGAATCCGCTCCAGAGGCAGCGTTACTTTCTCAGTGCTCTTTTGCCCCAAATTCAGTTCTGGGTAATAGGCTCATACATTACAGTTGTACAAACTAATTCTGAGCCTAAGTTCTCAAGTTCTGTCTAAATAGATAGAAAAATCGGATGGATGGATGGATGGATGGATGGATGGATGGATGGATGGATGGATGGATGGATGGATGGATGGATGGATGGATGGATGGATGGATGGATGGATGGATGGATGGATGGATGGATGGATGGATGGATGGATGGATGGATGGATGGATGGATGGATGGATGGATGGATGGATGGATGGATGGATGGATGGATGGATGGATGGATGGATGGATGGATGGATGGATGGATGGATGGATGGATGGATGGATGGATGGATGGATGGATGGATGGATGGATGGATGGATGGATGGATGGATGGATGGATGGATGGATGGATGGATGGATGGATGGATGGATGGATGGATGGATGGATGGATGGATGGATGGATGGATGGATGGAACAGCCATCTTTAGAATTTTGTCTTTGATCTTCCGTTTTTGTGGTAGCTCTGTATATACTGTCTCTATGGCATCGCTGTCGAAGAGTAATTTGCTGGTGAAGTGGATTTACTGATTGTAGAGTTAAATAAAGTTATCATGAGCATTGTAATGTTTGAAGCGGATGTCATAACCAATGTCAGTAGACCGGGAAGAATTTAAAACGAGCAGTTCATTCATAAATCCGTAAAATCTTACCTTCATGCTGTGGAAATACAAACCAGAAGACAGAACACAACGAGTGCAGCGCTGAAAAGGGGCGGGGCTACATAAAGTCTATAATAGGACATTAGAACACCACTGATACATTCCAACTATATTTACATTTTAAAAACACATCTAATGCTCTCTTCACATCTTAAAAGAGGAAATGCAGAAATGCCAGCGCTGTTTGAATAACATCACAGTACGTCTCAGTGGTGTTGAATTAAACAGTGTTCTGAATGAGGCCCACGGCTGTGCCAGCATGGGAGGGGAAGCCAGTTCCACTGTTTGGTTAGCGGGTTGTTTTTCATGTTGGTCTGGCTTTGAGTGTGTGTTTGAACTGTGATTTTCTAACTGCTTTGTTTGGCTTCATTGTTGCCACGCTGTTACTCACACATACACAATCAGCTGATTAATGATCTGTGTGTGTGTGTGTGTGTGTGTGTGTGTGTGTGTGATCTGTTTGTGAACTCTGCATCTCCGCAAGCATTCTACCCTTGTCACAGTTTCAGACCCATGGAACTTCACATGTGCTGTACATCAGCGGCACAATTCTGAGAATCTCCAATGATAAAACCCATATTTACAGGCCTGAAAGACTTATACCTTCACTTTTCCCAAATGTAATGAGCGAAAACAACTATAACTTCATAGGTTGACAAAACCAATCAGAACTCACTGAAGATATGCATCAGCAATTCATCAACAACACCCAAAAAGCTGTTCTATAATAATCTTGTCCAATTAATACTTTCTACAGTACTTTTTTTCATGCATCATCTGGATTTTATTTCACAATAATTTCAGTTACCAGCCCAGATCATTAAATACTAACCCACAACACCCTCAGGAAAAGAGGGAGAAACCGAAATCAGCAGCGAGGCTCAAATTGTGGCACATCCAACATTTTATGTTTTGCTGGGAAGTTCTAATTGGAAGCTGTAAGTGGAATTTACAACCACCAAACGAACAAACAACAAACACATTGTCTGTCACAATGAGCGTTTCAAAGCTGTGCATGGCTGTATTCGTTTCCAATCCGCTTTTGATCTCTCTCTTCACTCTGTCTCAGCCAAGTTTGTGCTCTGGACACATACGCTCCACCTCATAGAGCTTCCCAGATTGAAATCGCTTCTCCTAAAAATATTCTCTTTACTAACACAAGGGCACTGAGGATCTGACCCCAGACTGGCTGACTCAGCGACTGTTCCGCTCACTTTCCCCGTCTCGTCTCTCTCCTCTACTCTCCTCTCAGATCTCCCTAAACTGTAAATATTCTGTTTACGAGCATATTTGAGTTTCTCTGCAGTTCTTCATAATCACTCACACATGATTTGCAATCTGGTTTCCCAGCAAACGGATGTCGACGGCCTCTAATGTTACTGCCTCTCCAAAACATCAATGTAAACAACATTTTGAATGACGATGTACTGGAAAACCAAATCAGAAAAAAGCAAAAAAAGCAAAAAAGGAAATTCTTCTAAAGGTCATGCTTCTGTCATAACATCTTCATCCAGTTATGTTACAATCTTATGTTATTAGACTAAGACCCTCATCCCCTCCAACTTTTTTTTTTCTTTTCTTTTCTTTTACTTTGTTCCTCTTTTGTTCTTTTTTCTAAGTGCTGTATCAACACGAAAACATATGTATGATTGTTGAATTATGCCATAATTGTTTGTACTTGAATTCTGTTTAATAATAAAAAATAATAATAATCTGACGGATAGTGTTATGATACAGTACTGGTTAAGTTTGAATCAGTCCACTTTTGGTGGGCGTTAACAAACCTACTTACATTTACCAGTATCATGACTAGGGAGCTTTTAAAATAGAGTTATCATTTTCTTGAAGTCAAGTCAAGTCCAGTCAAAATTAAATGAAAATTTTAAATAAAATAAAATTGAGATCCTCATTGTTTTTGTGGCAGATACATTTTCTCTGTGTAAAATAAATGACACGTGATTACTGATATAAATTTATATTACATGCCTGATCAATAAAATAAAATGCATATACACAAATATGTTTCTTTCAAATATGGATCACTTTCACTCCTGGCTGTTGAACTTCACAGCACTGGTCTAATGCTGCATATTAACAAAGAGTGCATTTATATAAAATGTCATGTGACTCATAGTTATCAGCGAAGAGCTGCATAAATCATGATCAGAGCTGATCGGATTCCTCTTTCCTCTCGATTCCCAAAACCACAACCTTTCCAGACCCCTTTTGCTATTGCAATATTAAACTCTTCTGGCCCAAACTCAAACACAACTGACTGTTTAAATTCAAATATTCCTAAAATATCTCCTCCCATATTTATAATCCAAACATTTCTAGACAGATTCTCATTTCTTCCTAATTATTCATATCAAATGGACCCTAAGTCCATAAAGTCCTAGTGCATCAATGCACATAATAATTTCCTGTATCCATAAATTTGTGTTCACAGGAATGATTATATGGTACCAAGAGACGAATTCTGCACACTCAGCAAAGGGGAATGACCAAAAAGAAACAAGAAAAAGAGAAAAAAAAATAAGTGGGGGGCTTTCTCTTTCACTAAAGTCATTCTCTGCGTCAGAACGGAAAATAAATTGCTCTACTGAGGGTTACAAACTTGGTGAGGTAATTGATTCCTCACTTTTCACTCATCAGAAAGATGAATTAGTTAAGGGATAGTGTGATAAGACATGAATAGGGTACAAAATAGAGAAATATTATACACTATATTTCAGGCCCTATATAAAGTAAAGTAGTATACAGCACTTAAAGGGGTGAAAATAAATATTATAACCAGTATGTGTCCTTTACAAAGTTCACAATTTAAGCTTAAAACTGCTCAATAATAAAATAATAAAAATAAAATAAAATAATCCTTTTCTGCTTTGTTCATACCACAATGGAAAAAGGTAAAGAGAAATATAAAGCAATTAGGTAAATGACAGAGAGAGAGAGAGAGAGAGAGAGAGAGAGAGAGAGAGAGAGAGAGAGAGAGAGAGAGAGAGAGAGAGAGAGAGAGAGAGAGAGAGAGAGAGAGAGAGAGAGATGAAGGACTCTTTTACTGACCCCTCTCTCATCGCTGTCTGTGTTCTGGGCTTTGGAAATCTTTTCTAATCCCAGGGGCCTTGTTTCCATTATCTAAAAAGCACGAGCTACTATTAAAATTCCTGTGTAAGACTGTAATTAGAGCCCTCAGTTAAACCTTGGAGGAAATAAGGTAGAGCAGCACATTAACTGCTTGGAACGGTGGATAATGAATTATTACATTTTTCTCGTTTTTGTCTGATATGCGCTCATAGTTGTCAGCAGCCTCTTTTAGACACAGCACTTACGGGTCACGGAAAGACTGTCTGCTTCCAAGCTAGCAAGATTGAGACATCACAACACCTCAGCTGAACCCTGACCTCACGGCTACAATCCCTTTCCATCTCCAGTTGGGGAATAACATTGCGGTGTAAATCCTGACGTTCCGTTCAGCAGTAGAATTCTTAATGGACCTTAAACCTGTTGAAATATACAACAATCACTATGAAAACCCTCCGAATGTGGGGAAAAAAAAAACACTGGAAGAAGGGAGAGAAAGAATTTAAAGACGAGTTAAAAAGACAAAATGACAGAGCTTTTCAGCTCTTAAACTTTTCCCCATTTATAGCAAGGAATATATTCTATATATTCTATAATAATATATATATATATATATATATATATATATATATATATATATATATATATATATATATATATATATATATATATATATATATGCTTTTCTATATGTGAGACGCATCTTGAGGCTTCAGAATTGACAGCTGAATCCTACTGCGGGGTGAACATAGATTTAGTGGCAAGTAAACAAGATATCCTTGATCACACCTACTGTATATATTACTCTTTGGATCCTAAGGTTATATTCGATTTCAGATTTACCCGCCTCTAAACGTCACGTAAAACATACATATTGCGTGGTTGGTCACTTTACCTATGAGTCATACAGCCTCTTCCTGGACAAATCTTGGCCAGGATAAATATGCAAGACCTCTTACTCCCCCCGCCAAAAAAGGAAGAAAAGGAACAATAGGGGAAAGGTGCGCTCTCTAATTATATAACCAGCACTGACAGTCCAGCATTTAAAAAGACAATGAAAGGAATGTGCATTGCATGCAAAACACACACACATACAAGTCATTACCCAAGTTCAGCTGGTATCACAGCCTAGCATGGTACATGTGTATGACACCTGATCTTAAGGGATTTAAAACCACACACTAAGACCACAGAGATGTCAAAAGACACCCCAGTCCTCTTTTAAAAACTTCTCGATTTACTCTCTCTCTCTCTCCCCTAGTCCCAGTCTTACAGTGCTGGTCAATAGAAGTCTTTCAGACATGCAAGAGGGCAGCCAGCGCTGTCAGCACCTACAGTGTCTCGACAGACCTCTAAAACCTGATCCCAGAAAGCACACACACACACTACACACTCAGCATGCCCTCTCAGGCAGCACACATGATGGGACGGCATGCCAACCGCAATCCGTTTGGGAAAGTATCCCAGTGAAAATCAAACCATTGCTATAATTCCTCTAATAACATCTCAGCTTCACACACACACATTTGCAGAGAGCGGAGAAGTCTAGAGTTTATGATCTTTGGAAGGAGAATACAAAAATGAGAGAGGCAGAAAAATGCTATGCATTATTTTGACAGAACTGAATACAGCTTAAGCAGGAGATAAAAGCACTAGGACATAATACAAGCAGGGGATTGTGGGTAATTGAGTCTGTTATCAGGATGGAAGTCCTGTGGGTTTCTGTCTCACTATTTTCTCTCGAACTCATTGCTTAGTGTAAAGAAAACAGTGGAGATTTACACACAGCAGCAGAGGAAAACAGAAATGGCCTGCCAGAAACAATCTCCTAGCTTTTTCCATCGTTTATTGCAGGATTATATCCCCCACATAATTTGGAATACCAAAAGCAATTTTACTGGCTGAAAGAAATCCATTCAGTGCCTGATTAGAAAGACTACAAAATCACTTTATGATGTACAAAAGTTGGGGGAAAAAACTATTAAATTGAACAAAAGTGATAAAGACATTTAACAAAATAAATAAATGTTATTTTGAACTTTATATTGATCAAAGGATCCAGTTTTTTTTTTTTTTTTTTTTTTTTTTTTTAAGCAGCACAACTGTTTTCAATATTGATAATAATAAGACGTTTAATGAGCAGCAAATCATCATATTAGAGTGATTTCTGAAGGATCGTGTGACACTGAAGACTGGAGTAATGATGCTGAACATTCAGCTTTACCATCACAGGAATACATTACATTTAAAAATGTATTCAAATAGAAAAAATATTTTAAATTGTAATAATATTTTCACAATAATACTGTTTTTACTGTGTTTTTAATCAAATAAACACAGCCTTGGTGAACATAAGAGACAAAAAAATAATAATTAAAAAAAATATATATATATAAACAATCAATGCATTTTTAATTATAAGTCGATTTCATATTATATAATGGAAGCTATTATTCCTCAAATTAAACATTTGCAAGCTACTCGGTAAGCCTCAACATGAGATTAGAATAGTACCCACTAATTAGCCTACTAGCATATCCCTCGCCATTTTTTTTAGCTAACACTGCTAAGGAAGGATAACTGGAAATTCCATTTATAACCATTTATAGTATGACAAATGAACAGGAAGTAATATCAGCCGTGATTTTGAAACATCTCTTTCTTGACATATTATTTGATTGGACTGCAAAAAGAGTCACTGTTTATTTCCAGATGTCAATGCCACTGAAATAAAACATGCAATGCTATAACAATTCCCCATACTATTGTTTATATCATTGCATATTTTATACGGTTTCAGGTTTTGGAAAATAAGTAGCAGGCAACACACATGCAGCACAAAGTTAGTAGTTCACTAGTATTCCATTTCAAACACAGCCAAAGCCATCATCACAATTCAGTTAAGCAATCACATTCTGCCCTTAAAGCAAACCAATCTTTAACGGCTTCAAAATAAACACACTGGCAGACAGTATAATGCCAGTATGCTAATGGGGTGTCACGTTTAAAATAAAGTGACTGGGTTCACTTTGGCTAGGTCTTTCCAATCCCATGAAGTGGCTTTGAAGTGCGAGTAAATGTTAGTTTGACTTAACGTTTGATAAATGGACTTAAAGTTTAAAGCTAAGAGCATGTGTGTGTATGTGTGTCAGTGACAAATGTACAAACAAAATTCTGCCAAAAAAGTTCCCATTTCCAAACCCTCATTCAGACACTACAAGATAACAGCAGCCTAAGAAACACTTTGTTCAGACACACGGCACCAGAAGAATCTCGCAGAGCTAGTGAACTTGCCTGAACTTTCAGGATTTCCATGAGATTTCAGATTTTCCGCAAAAAATGCCTGCTAAGATGAAATACAACAGCCTTGACTGACACCTCTCCTGACCCCATGTTGAGAGAAATCATGAGTGAGGTGTGTGCGCTGTGTGAGAATGATGGTTATTGTAGTTCTAGAGTAAAGGTAAGCATGTATTTACTATCTAACTTGCATAAAACAGATTCAGTATTCCTCAGTGAAATTCAAACTCAGAATATTATACAAACCTGCAATAATTAAATAGGTTAAAGGTAGGGTAGGCAATTTTAGAGAGGCTAGCAATAGCAAGCTAGCTTGGAAAGCATTAGAACCCACCCTCCCTTCAAAGCGCTCTCCAAAGCCATGCCTCTTCCAAAACACAAAAATGCTCACAGCCAGAGTGGAGTCTGCAAAGCGTCACAAGAGACGGCATTAAACTACCTCATGTCTCAAAGCACATAACGATGTTTTATTAACAACATTCAGAAGGAGCACATTCAGATAATCAACTAATTTAACGTGAGATGAGCATGTTCAGATATTCAACTAAGTACGATACGAGGTATATATAAAGCAGACTTACCACTGTCCCACTACAGTTTTTCCAGCATCCCTCCACAACCCCAACTCCTCTCTCTTGATTATTACTATCCCAGCCAGGGATGGGGGAGTGCTCTGGTTTCAGGCTAAATTCAGACTAAATGACAGCACGCCAAATATGCATAATCTTTGCTCTTTCTGATTATATGTAAGTGCGGACTTGTGAATACAATAATAATGAATGAATAATAGGGGGTGTAATGATACCCTCATGTCATGATTCAATACATGCATTCAATACATATCACCCAATGCACAGGACAATGGTGACACCAGAATAAAAATATAATCCTGAAGCTGAAAATACAGAATTATTTTTGATGAATATGCTTGCACTATGTCACTGACTAGATATATTTAAAATAATAGGCCACTTTTTACTGGTAACATAAGACATTTGGCATTTTCAGGACCCACAAATGTTCCCCCATTGCATTATTATACATTATATTCAACATTATATATAGTAATAAAATGTTGTACTGACACTAAAACTCTGTAAACGTAAAAAAAAAACTATACACAATACAGATTGTCACTATCCACGATACATGTTGCATTTTTGTATTACGAAACGATATATGAAGTGCACCGCTCTGAAGGAAAAGAAGGTTCGCTAGATGTAAAGCAGCACAATAATCGTCTTCCCTTGAGTATCTTGTTTTCTTTGGAATCCAAAATCGAAAATATTTTTTTTGTAATCTCACAGCCCTACTATAGCATACAATTGAAACTATGCACACTGATACCCACCGTGGCACTTAGCCTGGGCCCATGAAGTTGAGCATAGAGAATGGCCTCCTCAACTTGACCTCTGATCCCCAGCAAAGCGAGCTCCAGGTTGTGGGCTCCGGCGACCATGTGCGAGAGATCCTGCAGCACGGTGACGTACTGTCTCCATGGGCTGTGTAACTCCGAGAGGCTGGCCAAGCACCCGCGCATGACGTTGAGGCAGTAGCCACTGCATGCCCGGATCAGGGTGAGCCCACGGCAATGAGAGCAGTATTGCATGCGCACCAGAGCGCGCGTGCACTCTTTTGATAACTCCGCCGTCTCCGTAATGTTCATCACCTCTGACCCCACGCCGAGCGCCAAGCTGAGCACCCGACCTGCCCGCAATGCATCCGCAAGCTCCTT
The DNA here is from genome assembly GCF_951802725.1 of Rutilus rutilus. Taxonomy (NCBI): domain Eukaryota; kingdom Metazoa; phylum Chordata; class Actinopteri; order Cypriniformes; family Leuciscidae; genus Rutilus; species Rutilus rutilus. The sequence continues at coordinate 8,731,761 of NC_140214.1, forward strand.
TGCCATCGCTTTTGGGTGCGACCCAAAGGGGTTAACGTCCTGCCTCGTCATGCGGAGACAGTCGCCGAGCTGGTTGTTGTCTGAAGTGTCCGCGTCAATGCTCGCTGCCATGCCGGGATTGACTATACGAGTGTGGACCAACGGGAAGAGACCGTCGAAGAAACAGTGCACAGCGGTCTCAACGGAGACATTGCCGGTGCCCTGGAGGAAGCGAGATAGGTCAGTAAAGAGGCAGGCGATGTGAGGAGAGATGGACGACATGAGGGAAGAGTACGTGGTCTCGAACAGAGAGGTCAGGTGATTCTGAGAGAATGATATTAGAGACTGGAACGTATCTGAAAAAGAGAGAGAAAATATTTCAATTAGTGTAAACATAAGGGAAAAATCTCAAAATAAGAACATGCACAAATCACACACTCACACACAGTCTCAATACAAAACACAAGAAACATTTGAAGAGAACATTTGTTATTCGTCTAACAGCTTTAAAAGTGAAGTATGCCATTTCTAAGCCATCAGCCATTGATCAGACAAATGGATAGATCCGCCTCAATGTCATTCTATTGGTTGAGCATTTACTGAACTATTGGTTTAAGTCAGGGGTTCTCAACTCTGGTCCTCGGGGTCCACTTTCATGCAGAGTTTAGCTCCAACCCTAATAAAACATACCTGAACAAGATAATCAAGGTCTTCAGGATTTCTAGAAAGTTATAGGAAGGTGAGTTTGATCTAGGGTGGAGCTACACTCTGCAGGAAAGTGGACCTCGAGGGCCAGAGTTGAGAACCCCATTTTGTCAAATGCTGGGCTCAATTAATAATCAAGCAATAGAAAAAGTGACAATAGTCTCATAGTCATGCTATAGTCAGAATGAGATTGTTTGGGTATCAAGTCTTATAGAGGTGTGTAATAGTTACATGAAAGCTAGACACACTTCTCAAAGAAAAATCAAAACTTCTCTAAGACATGAATTTTTAACATGAGCATATGAAGTTTTGAACTGCTAATAAAAAAATTAATATAAAAAAAATATATAAAAAAGGAATTCTATATTAAATGTGAATAAAACTGAAATTAAAATTCCAAATTTTATTAGAAAAAAAATAAATAATAATAACAATAATTCGACAAAAAAAAAGAAAAAGAAAAGAGAGATGTCCAGAACTGCATGCTTTTTTACTACTATTTGATTTTTTTATTTACCTAAAATATTAGTCAGGGCATGGAAATGAACAGGAATGATTTGTTCATGATTTGTAAAAAAAAAAAAAAAAAAAAATTCTGAGAAATCAACCGACAAAAATGACTCAGAGAGGTCTCTGCCTTTTAAAGGAATAGTTCATACTGTATGTTTTCCATACAATTAAAGTGAATGGTGACCACGGCTGTCAAGCAAGATTTACAAAGTTAGACTGTCAGACTTTCATTGTTTCTCACACAAAGCTATTGTACTACAGCTTCAGAAAACATGGAATATTGCACACAAGACATATGGACTACTTTTGTGATGGGTTTTTTTTTTTGTCATTTTTCGGAGCTTGACAGACCCTGTGCCAATTTCATTGTATGGAAAGAGCAGCATAACCATTCTGTCTAACTTTCTGTTCCACAGAAGAAAAAAATATTAAAGATGCAATGAAACAGAAGTAGAGACAGATCATCTTCTCTGTATTGCGACGGAATCTGAGTGTAACAGATTATCAAAAAAAGAAAAAGAAAATAGCATGGGGACTTGGTTCTATCCATCAGTTGTTGATTGGATTTTGAGATGAGCACTGAACTCAAAACCGGAGGAAGATGAACAAGAGTTTTTACAGGGTGGTCCAGAAGGTCAAAACTATTTAAAAATATCATCATAATCATCATAATAATGAATTAATTGTTCACAATAAGATATGCATTTAGAAAAAAAAACAGGGTTATGTATCACATATAGGGTTAATAACATGTACTGTAACATATAGGGTTAGTTTGACTCCATTGTGACTTTAAAACAAATTAGGGTGAGCAAATGACAACAATTTTCATATAGCTGAACTATTTCTTTTCAACCAGTCATAAAACTTTTGTGCCACAGGAAGGACAAATAAAAGAGGGAAAGGGATTCTGTGGCTCTAGTCTGTGGTTTTTCTGTCGCCCTCTCTCTCTCACACACACACACACACACACACACACACACACACACACACACACAAACACAAACACACACGTGCCTAGACTTGTGTTTGGTCAGTGGTTTGTTAATGCAGGAGCTGCCTGTCTATTCAGCTGCGCAGTAGTCGAGCATGACCACACACACATAGACACACACACACACACACACACACATATAGGCTGTACCCAGGGTGCCGTTCTCTCTAAGGCCACTGATGTCAGACTGAAGGCATGTTAGGGGATGGAGGAACAGCGGCAACTGGACCGAAACTGAGACCGGTCAAAAGACATACATATGAACTCACACACACACAGAAGCACAGCTCTCTATTTCATTCCATAAGCTGCAGAAGCTTCCATCAGTGCCGTCACAATGGACCAGGACAACAACTAAACTCCACCCAATCACGACAGCTGTGCCGTTCACACAGGAACTGCTTTCTGGCACTCTTTCCGCACTGTTTTTTTTTTTTTTTTTTTTGCATCTATGTACATGTATGTGATACAGACATCTTTATTGCTGCATCGTATTTTGCGGTTTCAGAATCTCATACCATTGCATTATGAAGATGTCATGTTAAAAGTTACACTTTTCGCATCCTTCCCCATTATCACACACAGAGATGGAAGAATTACACTTACTGGACCATTATGACATTAAATGTTTTTTTGTTTTTTTTTCACAATAACCTTACAGAGAGGTCAGTGATGGGAAGAAGAAACAGGAAAGAGATTTGTGAAATGTCACAGATTCAAACTCATATTGCCCATATCAGCACCACTGCCTAAAGTGTCAGAGCGCATGCAAACCAATAGGCCACTAAGAAAAAAAGGAAAGCGAGCATTGTAGAAGGAGAAAGTAAGGAATGGAAAGGCCACTTGCCATGTCCCGCTGTGTGTTCGTGTCTGCATATGAACTGTAAATGTGCATGTGTGTGTGTGTGTGTAGATGTGTGCCCGTATAGGCGAGATGGTTGGAATGAGAGCAGCAAACCACCAGCAGAATGTGCCAGTGTAAGGTTACAGCATTTCAGAGGGCAGCCTCATGCCACGAACGCTCCGTAAAACCACCAGAAGTGGACAAGCAGACGGAGAAAGAGACAGGGAGTTGAGAGAGGTGAATTTGTTTGGCTTTGAGGCCTCACGCCACAGCTCTGGCAGAAAAAAAAAAAAAAAAAAAAAACACCTGGAGTATCTTTTACAATAAAATACAGTCCCACTTTATATTAAGTGGTTTTAACTACTATGTAATAACATTGAAATTAATAATTTGATACAATGGACTTATTGTGTACACATGTTTTTACATTGTACTTATATTTTAAAAATACCTGCATGTTATTACAACTGTAATTAATTTATATAATTACACTTGTAACTACATTAAATCTACCCATACCACCACACCTGTCCCCGTATCACACCTCATTAGCAGCAAAAGTGTTTTACAATACAACATGAACACAATAAGTACATTGTACTTGTTTTTCTATGTAAGTGCATAGTACTTAAAGCCACTTAATACAAAGTGGGACCGAAAATACAATTTCAGTCTATTCTAATTTAAAAATTCACATTTAATTCAATGTGTTTCTCGCGGTTTCTTTTTATTTATTATTAGTGAAATTCCCTAACATCTTCTGAGACAAAAAGGTTTCTACCCATTTTGTTTTCAGTGTTTACTTCTAAAGACAAGCGTACACGATGTACTTCTGCTCAGATGGAATTAGACAATAATTCCAGAATAATCAGGGATGATTCTGATGATGAAAATTGGTGTTTAAACATATGACAAAAAAAAAAAAAGAGAAGGATAAAGTGAGGAGATCTCCCATGAGAAACCTACATAAAAGGCTGACATTGCTCAGACAAGCACACGCAGCAAACTTAATGTCCTGTACAGAAACCAACAGTGGTCTGACAGCTGGGGAAAAGCTATCTGAAACCATTTGTTGCTCCATTAGTGCTTCACCATTAGAGCAGAACTGCCAGACATTGTTCATTTGATTTGTCAGAACTATTACTGGGCAAATTGCAAAGCTTTAAATGACTTGTTTGGTTTATAGAGAACATGTTACTGATTCTATCTTTTGGTTTGCCCTAAAATTAAGACTCTGGGTATGTCCAGAATGCTACTCATGATATTTTTGCAGAATGCAATATGTAAAATGTAGGGATGCTCCTATCAATCAGCCGCAGATTGGTATCGGTCGATAATCACATTCTATTGCTGCCTTCACATGCTATCGGAAATGTCCTACTTCCCATTTCTGAAGTTGTCATTACGAGCCCATCGCATTCAAGAGCTTTGTTGTCGGAAGGAACAGGTCAAGGTATTCCGGTCAAATACAGGCTATCTTCGCTGTGTAAAAAATAATCACTTCAAATAATCATTCATATATGTAAATATGCACTACTTTAAAGATAAGACAAGGGATGTAGCTGTTGTGGAAAAAAACGAATAAAGAATAGCAGTTATACAGCAGCAGTCGTTCTCCTCTCCGCCATGTTTAAAGTTTATGGCACCCCCAATGCGGGAACTTGGGTATCAAAATTATCCCGAGCTTCCCAGTGGTAAATAAAATGTGAGAGGGCATTCATTTCTAATTTTTAACTAGGAAAAACATAATAATTAAAAACATAATAAATAATTCCGATAGCATGTAAAGATCGGTAGTCACTAATTTTGGCCGATCTCACGAACTGATGGCATTATGATGACGTACATTTTTTTTTTAAAGTTGCCACAGACTTTTGCACTACGTTCAGCTTTGTAACTTCACGAAAAATTTGTAAACCATGGTAAATCACACATCTTTATTTAGAGTCGGTTGTCTTGAGACAAGAGGCCACACACAACATAACATGATCTCGAGAAAATCCTCACAGATTGACAGTGGCAGTATACCAACTAAACCACACAGCATGCAAGAGTGAGTATACGCTAGTATCCCATTTCAAGAATCCAAATGAGCTCAATGGAGAGAAATAAAGGTTTATAGTGGGAGATTTAATCCCTGTCACTGGGCTCCAGAGGAAAGTAACATTGTACGTTACTGGTTTGTGAGCTGGCGAACTGCAGTGTTGCAAGGATGCCAGTGAGCCAAGATGGGAGCCAGATTTATAGCCATGTAATTGGATGTTATATAGCCTCTTAAGAGGGTCTACTAAAGGCTTTTAGAGATGACTAATCCACCTAATGACCAAGACTCATTTCCTAAACGCACGATCTGCTGGCGAAAGCATTCAGTCAGATGAGTAAAACCGAAAAAATTATAGTGGAAAGATAAGATATAAAAGACAAAGGTGTTTCCGCATCAAACTCTGCTGGAATATGTAAACATTCCCTCATGTCATGCACCTCTTAGTGCACTAAACATACAGAAACTAATGAACACATTTTTGAACTGGATTCAACTGTAAAACTACAAGTTTGATCCAGTAAACCTGATAAACCACAGTGAGTGACCCACTTTTGTCACGGCCAAGACCCTAAATACAAGGCCATGCTGCATTCCTCAATGACCGCGGTCAGCATTCAGAGCGCTCGAGGGGCTGGCTGGTTCGAGACATGAAGAGTACATCATCTGTCGATCATCGTCCACCCCAGAAAGCCCCGTAATCCAGCCAAGGGCTTGTGTTTCATACGGGTCAGATGCAGATATGAGTTCATCACCTCTGTAGGGGGGCTATAAAATCCCACTTTAATTAGTGACAATACATACGTCCCTGTCCTCTGACTAAAACAGCTGTGATGAGAAAACACGTCACATTACCAAATGCAACTTCAGCATGAGAAGCTGAAGAACGGAGAGCAATGAGATTGAAAAACAAGATGGAGAAATTAATTGAAATTAAGAGAACATGTCTGCTCTGTGCTGATAAACAAATGGGGAATGGATTTTGTTGCTGCAAGATTTTGTTGCTTGTTGCTACAACTAGACATTGGTGATATTAAGTGTACAAAGCACTCATTGGACTAATGGTTAGCTTAAGTTCCAACACACAGATGCGAGATTTTTTTATCTTTGTAAACAATAATAATCCTCTCTCTCAATAAATAAATTAAAATGACTGAACCTAAACATTTTAGTGTTAAAATTAGGCCTCTTTTTGACATGTGTATAATGTGTCACTGGATTTCAATCGGTGTGAATACCACCCATTACTAAAAAGTTCTTCTTAAACCATTTAATAAATGAAAGTTTACACGTTATCGACTTTCGTTCATTTAACTGCTCTCAAGAAAATTTGCCAATTAAAGGCATTCTTTTGCACCATACTGAAATTAATGACTATACTCAATCCACTCAAATCTGAACCCTGAGTTCAGAAATGCTCTGTAAACAAACATGTGAGCACATAAGGTTAAATCAACAGCACTTAATGCTACACATTAGGAGACAAACTAGACGTAACCACCTGTCTAAAACTGCAGCAGACTTCAAATCCCCTCCCCTCAGCAGCGTCTTTTCTGTCAGAAGGGAAACAGGTGGAGGGTGCAGAGGAATGTTTCACCAATATCTCTCTCATCAGATTGCAATTAAAATGGCTGCACCGTTATATCAAAAGTCACTAAGACACAATTCCTGAGATGCCGGATGTAGTGTGTGTGTGTGCGAAAAAAACTGTGCTCTCTAAAAGATAAAGAGATCGGCTTGTCTGGTTAAGGGTGAGTGACGTCTGTCTCCAGATTGCTGCACCGATAATTTATCCGAACACCCCAATCATCATCGTTCACTTTTGGACTTGCAGTCAAGAAACAATGCTGTAAATTGCTGTATAAAAGCAAATTGTTTCTGGAAAACAACTGATTTGAAATATTTGTGTTGCCCATAATTATATGCATGTGTGTCTTTAGTCTTGAGGAAAAAAATCTTCAAGCTTGAAACACAAATGCAAAGTTTTTAAACCTACAAGGATGCATTAATTTGATCAAAAGTGACAGTAAAAGACATTTATAATGCCACAAAACATCTATTTCAAATAAATGCGGCTATATAGAGTATAAATCAGACACTTGGGAAAAGAGAGAGAGAAAGACGGGAAGAGGAATATTTAACAGAAGGACTGATGATCCCTTAATTCTGAAATGAAAAAATGCTTTTCTCTTCCAACAGAACACTTTCTTCTAGTGCCAGCTGTTCAGACATCTCAAGCATGTTCTGTGATGATTGGTGGCAGCTTTTTCTCCTGAAAAACGGTTCACCATGCTGTTGGAAAAGACTGAACAACAGGAAATTAAACCACCATCTCTTCTCGGTCTCTCCCTCCCAGTATTAGGACAACCTAATGATTTTGGAAGAGAAAAGGGTGGAGAGTTTGAGCCATGATTGGGTTTGGATCGCGTGTTTGGTTGTCCATTTCAGTCTGAGGTAATGAAGTGAATAATGAGACATGAAGCAGCTAGACGCTAACCTAAAAGCCGTGTGAAAGTGGCCGCAATGACACTCTGGAGATGATACCACTCCCTTTCTCCTCAGACGCCCCCTGGCCTAAACACTACTTGTGCTCCTATTTCCTGTTTTTTTTTCCCTTTCAAACATCTTTCTTTAGTAGAGTTTGCTGGGGTAAGCATCACTATTACTATTATTGCCCATGCTTTGGGCCCTATTATACACTTGGCATAATGTGGCGCCAGGCGCGACGGAAGTGTTTTTTGCTAGTTTCAGCCCGACGCAGTTATCATTTTCCACATCCTGTGCCACATTGTTGAAATAGCAAATGCATTTGTGCCTATTTGTGCGCTGGTCTGAAAACGAGGAGTGTTCAGGCGAATTGTTGGCACGTTGCTATTTTGAGGCAACTGAAATAGACTGCGCCATTGACCAACAAAAACCTGGTCTAAAGTCAATGGCACAGTTATTTTTTGTTTTTTTTTATTTAAAGGGCGCATTAGTAATGTGCGCCTATAGGCGGGTCCACAACACGCGTACACTCTGCTAATTACACACACAGGGACGTGCAGCGGCACACAAACTAGCCAAATATTAAAAATAAAAGGATTACAATGTAAAAGATTAATATTGTGTACATAAAGATATGATGGAATCCAGCTTGTCCCGTAGATGGTCTGTTTGCGCACTTTAACCTCGCACACGAGCAGTTCCGTTTCCTCTCTGGAGAAGCTTTCAGTCTTTTCACTTGCAAATTCCATCATGTCAATAGCGAATCCACCATGGCGCAAGAGCAACTGACTTTTAAAGGGAATGGGAGATGAGACTCTGATTGGTTTATTGCACGTTACGCCCAAAACACACTTATTACTCATTAAGAGAATAGGGACAACCCTTTTAGACCACGCGCCGGGCGCACCGACCATTTTTCCCGTCGTTGAACTAACAAAAGTGGATCGGACATGTCCTAAGTGCACTTGCGCCGTGCGCTTTAGACCACGCGATTAGATAGTTAAAATAGGGCCCTTACAGTTAGTGCCATGATGGTCAACCAAATCAAAAGTTAGTTCAGTTGACTAACCATCTAGACAAGATTGGACCAGCTAATGTAAAACCAATGAACTACAATCCGTGTATCATTCGTTCAGTCGTTTTTTTATTTCATATTGAAAGTAGAAAAAAATAGAAAACGGTTCCTTTTTCGATTTTTAATTTTTTCCAAAAAAACGAAAAACAAGAATTCAGCTTGATTTTTCACTTTTCGTTCTGAGGTAGAAAAATGAATGAACAGCTTGAATATTCGATTTCTACACGTGGGCGGGAATGAAACGACCCTTTTCTCTGATTTGTCAGCCGAAGATCAAACTGTCCCGTCATCAGTTCTTCCTCAGTTCTGCACTGCAGAATAAGAGTCCTCCGTTGTGTGGATTCTTAACGCGTTTATTGCAACTTTTTCATATTTTTTCCATCAACCAGACTAACGAATGTCTCGACACAACCCGTACTAGGGAATAGACTAGACAGGGCTTTCTTCTTTGTAGATTCACCTGCTTAGCATCAGCTAGTTATGCAGGGTAAATGACGGCTGTTAGCCTACCATGGTGTCCTCGCCCAGTTTTTTTTTTTTAAATAATAAATGAAGATATAAATTAATATAATTAGTTGTAAATTAAATATTTTTTAACACTAATACAAAAAGAAAAGAATAATGCATTGACTATATAATAGGCCTATATTAACGTAAACGCATGAATTGTCATTCAGACTGACTAACAACCGGAGAACAGAGGAACAACAGAGATATTAAAATACATACTCTTCTGAGTTTTATAATGTAGGCCTTGTGTTTTATTCAAATTTATTAATTTATATCCCAAAGATGTGCGCTTGTGCGCAGTCCACCGGGTCATGTTGAGAGGGAAGCAAACGCATTTTATTATTAGCCTATTCAGAAATAGTGTAAAAGACCGGTAAATAAAATACAACATTAACATTATAAACACTATTAATAACATATAGGCTATGTCTATGCGTATTTTACTTCCCCTTACTGTAGCCTATGTCAAATCTTTAAATGAGGCTATTCAGAAAACAACAAGAATGAAAAATAAGTAGCCACGTATAATACAAATATAACCTAATAGCTTATAAAAATAGCCTATTGTGTCCTTTATTATAAACAACATTTACCCTATTGTAAAAGCCAAGCCTAAACAAATGTATTTGAATCGAAACTGAAACTGTACCGACGTTGGTTTCGCGCATCTCTCATTCGGTCCAAAGTTTCCATATTTGCAATGTAACATTTGGATGCTAACTAGTAATGTAAAGAAGGCTTTATACTTCAGCCGAGTCCCATATACACGTATAGGCTAAATCATCATCTTCACAGCAAGGGAAATGAGTTTGGAATAACAGCAACTAGGACTGTGCGGCACAGCCTTTATATTGTAGGCTACAACAGACCAATTAAATTAAGCAGAATAACTTTTTATATATTTGGTTGACTGTGTTTTATTTTAATAATGAACAGGCTGCAATGTCAAGTTAGCAATGCCAGAAGTGAACTGATAATAGCCTAGATGTTGTGTGAGCGAGCGATGCGCCAGCGCCATCACTTGGATTTATTGCTCAGCAGGGGAAATAACTTAATATTCTGTCGTTTAATAATCTGTCATTTGAAACAGTACAATGTATTTGTGTACATTCAAAATGACTACAAAATGTCATGCCTTTGAAAAATAAAGAAAACAACATGATGCGCTGCTTTAGCGCGTCTCGGTCTCTTTAGATCTTTCTGGCGCTCACCAAAAATTAACCAAAATAGAGTGAATAGCCTTCTGACGCACCTACTTTTCAAAGTCAACATTTAGATTATTTGAAGTAAAATGCATTATATAGTCACGTAGGAATAAAACACAGCGTGGTTCATGATAAAAAATTAATAAAAAAACGTGACTTTACAGTTCGGAAAATAGGAAAATAGCAAACCCCTGGCACTTGAGAACTCTGGTCTACAAAGAAGCCCTGTCTAGTCTATTCCCCAGTACGGGTTGTGTCGAGCCATTCGTTAGTCTGGTTGATGGGAAAAAATATGAAAAAGTTGCAATAAATGCGTTAATCCACACAACGGAGGACTCTTATTCTGCAGTGCAGAACTGAGGAAGAACTGATGACGGGACAGTTTGATCTTTGGCTGACAAATCAGAGGAAAGGGGCGTTTCATTCCCGCCCACGTGTAGAAATCGAATATCCAAGCTGTTTATTCATTTTTCTACCTCAGAACGAAAAACGAAAAATCAAGCTGAATTCTTGTTTTTCGTTTTTTTGGAAAAAATGAAAAATCGAAAAAGGAACCGTTTTCAATGTTTTCTACTTTCAATATGAAATAAAAAACGACTGAACGAATGATACACGGATTAACTACCACCTTAAACTTTTTTTTTTGGTCCTTTTTTACTTCTACAGAAAGTTTCACTCACTTGTTTTGTTTGTTTGCCCCACACAATCTTTCATCATCTGACATTGGACATTTCCAGACAAATTGCATTTTATTTTTTCCCTCTCAAGTGCTCAGCATGCGGTCTTTAGGGGAACGCAGACAGCTGGGTCACTCTAAATATTTCTTTAATCTTTGTTGAACAACAAAAGCATTCGTTTTGTCCTGTACAACGAACAACAGGCTAGCATCATTCCCAGAACACCGACGTCCATCTCACGACAGCTGGACAGCAGGGGCCGGATGGGATGTTTAGAATCCATCCATTCCACTGTTACCATGGGAATGACATAGCAGGTGCATTGCGTGTGAGGCTGAAGCCACTAGATTTGCTCAGAGGTACGGTATGAGCATCACTTCCTGTCCCAAGCCCACTCACCGCTGACATCAGGCTTTGGGTTTGGGTCAACCCGTCAGTTCAGGCCAAACTGCCGCTCTCTCTCAATCCTTTTCTTTTTCTTTTTCTCTTTAGTGGACACAAGTTGTGTTCCAGCGCCAGCTAAGGAAGTAACATGGCAAGCTCAATTAGTCAATGGATAAATCTACCCTCCAAAAAGGCCAAATGATCTTTGGGAGGAGGACGTATAAGAGGAGGGGGATTCCTCTGAGACTTTAAGAGTCATGCGATCACTGATGAAGACAAGGGAAAGACGAATAACAACAATGGGAAAAGAGAGAATAAAGGCCAGACAGAATGAAAGACTGAATGAGAATGAGTGAGAGAGAAGGGTTTCCCCAGAGCACAACTGGCACGATGCCACCAAGGCGGCGTCTACTATACTGTCTCTGCTAAGCAGTTATGAGGCTTCTACCGGCACTTTCCATGAATACGATACGCTTTAGTGTCCTATGAAATTTTTTAAAGAACTTGAGGCCCAAATCCCATGCCTTACGCTGTGAGCGGCATCAGATTTGTTCGATAAGTGAAAAGAGGTGCGAGGGTTTGCTGTCTAACATGCCCAACTTAAATTAAATCTTATATAAAAGTGTTACCCAAATTTTGAACAGTCAACAGTCTGTGCAGCCAGATGGTGTAGTTAAGACATCTACAAGCAGGGGCAAAAAGGGCATGCTAGACAGCAAATCTGTGCACCTCTTTTCAGAGATGATTTGTTGACAAAGAAGCAATAATTACTTCAGAATTACAGATAATTACTTGTGGAAATTGCCACTAAATTTCACACAAATCTATTTTCATTTAGCAGCATTCCAGAGCTGTGTGTAAACGTAAACATCTGAGTTTCTCATCTTCTCTTGCCTAAAGACTTTAAGCAACATCCATCTGTTATTTTGCACCTCTTCAAACCTCTGAGGGAAAATTGAGGACATACTGATATAGAAACACTCACTCATGCACTTACCCATGGCCACAGGGAGAAAGACAATTAGTCACTGTCATTATGAACCCCAGTGAGGAAAGGCCTGACTGCTGCTCCTGGGACTGCCTTCACTTCATTGTTTCCCTTTCTTTGGCTCTGTTCAGAATGGCATTCTACCATACCATCAAACATTAGAATGAACAAATAAGTTTGGCAAAATGTGCAGTTTAAAAGCAGAGTGGAATTCTGTATCTCACAATGCAATGCACTAGACTTTTCTATGTGACAAATAAACAAAAAGCAATATGAACCATGTGAATTTATCAAAAAAAAAAAAAAAAATACAGTAATGTATAACAAAAGTATACAGTATGAACCATATTCAGGGTACACACTAGACTAGGGGAATTTAAAAAATGACAAATTTAGATATTTAGATAAGTAGCCTGTCAGTGTTATTTTTTTTTTATTTTTTTTTTGCTTATATTTTAATATTTTGAGTTATGTTAATTTCCCCATGTACTTTTGTCATTTCGTTTATATACACATGTACACATATATATATATATATATATATATTTATTTATATTTATATTATATTATATTATATTATATTATATATATATATATATATATATATATATATATATATATATATATATATATATATATATATATATATATAGCTATTTAGGTTCAATTTATTTTATTTCAGATTTAGTTTTGGTTAGTTTTATAATGAATTTTTACTTAATTACTTCAGTTTAGTGCTTAAAATTAAACTTATTTCAGTTTATTGCCAAGGTAACATTTCTAAATTTCTATTAGTTTAAGTTTTTCAACTAATATTTTGATTTTATTTTATTTCAACTGTTTCAATTAACAAAAATGTTTTTAATAGTTTTAGTTTTATTTTACGATAAGTATCTTTCAACTGTTAAGTATTTGATTCACCGGATCATTAAAAATAAATTACCACATAACAGTAAGAATACATTTTTAGTTATAAATATCTGCAAAACATAACCATATCATGATATATACAGTTACTGTGATAAAAAAAATTACCGGTATTAAAAAACAAGATTCTGGTCATACCCGACCCAAGAAGATGGCATGTTTAATTTGACAAATTAATTCAAGGCTGTAAGGAAAAGATTCAGTGGACAAAATATGGGAAATTTAGATGCAAATATTAAAACTCTACAACTTACATAACCATACAGTATTTCATTCCAAATATGGCCTCTGAATCCAAGTTTAGCAGAGAGGAATAAAACATTCATTTAATAAACATTCCAAACAAAGCCTTTGTCTATTAAACTTTTTCTCACAGACAGTGACTCAACATCCCAGTTTCGCTTTAATTCTGTGATTCCTTCTTAGTCTGAGATGATCAGAGCACACATTATCCTTAATAACTCCTTAAATCCTTTATTACTACAAACATACCCACTGTCATGATGAAGCTAGATAATTAGAATCAACTGTCTACTGAACTTCCTTAAACGAGATCCCACACAAATGAGAAGAGACAGATTCACACACACCGACAGAAACCTAAACAAACACATGCCTTCTAACTATACTCTTATCGTAATGATGGAAAACCTAAAATCATCATTCTAATTATGTCTGCATGCCACAGGCTAATAATTAATCCAGGATGGAGACATTGTCTCTCGCAGTCTCTTGTATTGTTTACAGAAAAAATTCTCACAGTCATTGCAAATATGTGGCAATATATACATTTTACATTATTCTTAAAGGGATAGATCACCCAAAATCTGTCATTATTTACTCACCCTCGTGTAATTTCAAAAATATGTATGACTTTTTCTTCCAAACCTGTATAAATTTCTCTCTTCTGCTGAACACAAAAGAAGATATTTTGAAGAATATGGCTAACCAAACAGTAGATGGGCCCCACTGACTTCATTAGTATTTTTTCCCATACTATGGAAGTTAATGGGGCCCATCAACTGTTTGGTTACCCATATTCTTCAAAATATCTCCAGAAGAAAGACATTCATGCAGGTTTGGAATAACTAGGGGCTGAGTAAATGATGACAGAAGTTTCATTTTTGGGTGAACTATCCCTTATACAAACAAACACTGAGACATTTAAAAAAATATCTTCTAAAGAAGTTATAGATCTTATAAGTTATAGACGTTATGAGTCATTTACTCACCCTTGTGTAGTTTCAAAGTCATAGAGCTTTGAAACAACATGCGGAGCTAGAGTAAACGATGACTCAGAAATGTTGAAATGTTAATTCTTGGGTGAACTATCCCTTTAAGGCGAGCATCTTAAGATCCGGTGTTTTCAGCCTTTCAGAGGTTCTCAGTAAATGCTCCATCTCTGCATGTGCTGTGAATTCAACATGCATTTGGGAATGCAAAGTTTCACATTTGCATAATTTCCAACATTTTTGTGGACAGAACTTTATAGCATTTCACAAGATTTCTAATGAGCATTTGTAAACCTGCTGTCACCAAAACTTAAAGGTCTTTCTGCAGTTTTATGTCAAAATAAAAGCTTGAGGGTTTAACTTTTGAAAGTGAATGAATGTCTATACAATAATTTGTGTTACATGTTAGGCACAACCAATTTTCCTCACTAACCCTGATCCATGCAGAAACTAAAGAACAATGGTTGAGAATCTATAAATCACTATAGAGACTATAGATTTCTCCGTCTTTCAAACACAGACACCACACACACACATCAGCAGCCGTAAAAGGCGATCAGCTCCATTGTTTGAACATTCCTGATTACTGCATGTGACCTGTCGACGGCGAAACCTTCTTCGCATATCTCCGCATTCGAGACACAACCATTAGAAACACTTCAGTGGAATGCAGTGAACAATCTGCGCTGTCTTGTGGATACGTTGCCAAAAGAAAACGGTCTGGGAAAGACAAAGGGATGATTGAAGAGCATATCTGAAAACTATGTATGTGGTTTGCACCCTTCTTGTGAGATGCAGAATGTGTATGAGTATGTGTCCATTTCTGTGGAGTTACTGTGGCCGCAGATCGTGTTAAAATGAGCGTATCGTGAGTGCAGGACTGAAATAGTGTATGTGAGAACTCATTCATTCACACCAAAGCTTGATACTCATGAATGAACTGACAGAAGACCTTAATAACAACCGGTGCTCTCTGCCAAAGCACACACAAGGCTGCATACGACTGAGATTCTTTAAAGCCCCACTGCCGATTATGGTTTGGCCACTGGGTTCGACACTCGTGAGAGTGTGGGCAAGTACTCTAAATTCCCCTTCTAAAGAATGAATGCAGTAAAACCCAACCAAACCTCATAGAACTAGACTTCATAGAACATAATCTAACATAATTAATTTAAGACTTTAAATGCTTCTGAATGTTTGCAGCTAGTTCATATTTTCCTAAAAGACACATCTGGGGCTTTAATCAAGACGATGAGAAGAGGCTTCCTGTTCACATACAACCAGCGCCAGTCTCTACCAATCACAATATGCCAAACCACATGGGGGAAAAAAACACTAAGCCATTTCTACCAATTAAACAAGTCAAACTACGGTCAACAAAGAGGTACACAGAAACAGTTAACCCGTAAATTTGCCATCCAAATCCAGGTTCATTAGAAAAAAAGAGTGCCTGTGGCAGCATTTTCTTGCACATTTTGTGACCATTTCAAAGCGAAATATCAATGTACTAATGGAATAAAAACAAGGTTTTATTACATTGGTTGTTTTAGATATCTAGAAAGTTCAGTAATGAAATGTTCGGTGAGTGGCGCTAAAATGTTAATGCTCTATTGCATTTTAAAATAACATACCATCTACACTAAATCCTACCCTGAAAGTATACTATAACGTAAACAAAAACAAACATGAGATATAAATACATATACTGCAGTTCTTAAACTCTTTAATCGTGACTCGTGTTTCAATTAACTCGTACCCATGTGCTCCACATCGCAAGTACAATGCTGCACCAGGTGAGTTAAAAGTCATATATGGAGATGGTTATGTGTTGTTCGTGTCAAAATGTATTAGTTTACAAATGATGCATTATATGTTAAAAGCATTTTGAGGTCATTACATGGTGTAGTGCAGGTAACCGCATGAAAATAAGGGCCAGATTTTTGGACACAGTTATGCGGCTGAATTTAATACATTTGCATTTGTAGGAGTTTCCCTTTCAGACACAACATTTATGGGAGGAGAGTATTTAAATGAATGAGATTTACTAAGGTTTAAGCTAGTCAATTTACTGGTATTTGTGCCATTTCCTAACGTCCAAAAAAAAGAATGTCTTCTTAACCCATTTTGCGTCTGTGATGTTAGTAGATCACCTGCACCTGATTATCAGCGGCTCTGCTTGTTTGCGACTCTACGATAATGCTCCAGTGCTGCTCTTAGTAGATTGAGTTGGTCATTATGGAAATGATCCCGCTGTGTCTGTGTTCATTAATTTGCGTGTCATCAGTAGATCACGCGCAGAACTTTCCACTCCCATCTGTGCTTTTATGGAATTGCACTCTCACGCTAATTTGCTCTATTTAGCAA
Organism: Rutilus rutilus; assembly: GCF_951802725.1. Lineage (NCBI taxonomy): Eukaryota > Metazoa > Chordata > Actinopteri > Cypriniformes > Leuciscidae > Rutilus > Rutilus rutilus. The sequence continues at coordinate 8,748,683 of NC_140214.1, forward strand.
ATCTGGCCCTGTGTTTTTATTAATCAATAATCGACCCCCATAATCATTATTTTTCATGAAAAGGGATAAAAAGTATTGGCGTTTTACTGCCGCTAGTGTTCATTTCAGCTGGAAACTGCAGTGAATTGTATGTATAAGTACATTTTGTACCTACACATACAATATACAGAGGCAATTTTTCCAATGAGCTTATGTTGCTCTATCCATATAAATTCATCCATTTATCCATCAATCCATTCCTGTATCCATTCTACAGTTTTTATTTATCCATTCATTTCACTTATCTATCATCCATTCATCCCTCTACCATCCATCTATCCATCCATCCATCCATTCATGCATACATATACCCTGGAAGGCGGCGGCATGTGCAGAAATGAGATATTTCAGCTCAAAGCTGTATGATCTGATGCTCTGGGTGGTGTCTCTCAGGACTGCCGCTCGGTAGCTCTCTTCCATTCTTCGCGTACAACATGATGGCCCAGCGTGCTTGCACACCGACAGGTCCACATCTACAATAAAAGAGAAAAAAGTAACAGCACTTGTTAGACAGAAGTTGTACAAATCACGTTAGTGACACAATAAAAACGTAAAATAAACCTGCCTTGCACCAATATGACCATTCACATGCATTCATCCAACTTAATACACAGCAGTTGTGGCATTGAGTGTTACTGAGGCTTTGCCTTGTGCATTGGAGAGATCTGGCAGGCGAAAAGATAGTATAATGAAACCTGAACCTCAGAAAGCTCTTGCACTCTCTTCATGGCTGAAACATAATTACTCAGGATGCACCACGTGCTTTGGGTCCCAGAAGGGTTAAGTCAGTTAAAGCAGCATTGAACCCCATGCCCGATGCCCCCACCAGTCTAGGCCTTGCGTGGGTATTTGTATTCCCAATAGTCTATATGAACTATGCAAATGAAAACAAAAACCAGAATCTTTTAAATAACATGACATGCTGTAAAGCTGTATTTTAACACACAAGTACAATAAGGGTTTCTGAATTTTCCATTGCATACATTTCGAAATGGCTTCCAAGCAAACTTTCCTAAATGGGAAGCTCACTAGACACATCATGGTACATTCTGAAATATTCCAATTCATTGTCACTCGTTATACACAACATTATGAAACGACATGAAATGTTCGCTTACTGTTTCCATAGTAGATTCCAGGTTTAAAAAAGAACCAGCCGCTTTCATTTATGAATAAGGAGTATAAATATATATTTAGAATAACGTGCCTCAAACTACATTTTTACAAAACACCAAAAACCTATACATACAATTCATTGCACTTTCCAGCTTAAAAAAAAACAAAAAAAAAAACTTTTTTTGTTTTTTACACAAAATTATGCTTACAGGCCAGGGCAGATTACTGATTAATAAAGACTTATTTTCACAAAGTTCCCTGCACAATATCTCAAAACACTTTTGCTGCATGATTTGTAATGTAACCATACATTTTGTTGAGTCTATTAACTATTAACTTTGTTAAAGAAAGAGAAACACACAGCAATGGAAAAAGTGAGATATGCAGACTGTCTGTTCATGATGACTGATGTTAGGCCTGTGAGGAAGCTTCATTCCATTTCCATGCTGTACAGACGTCCGCTATGCACTTTAGAGACTCAGGTCACTCTGTGACTCACAGGACATTATTGAAGAACTATCTGAGATTGAGTTTCAGCTGTGTGGGCAGACAGACCTCGTCTACATCAGGTCATCAAATACAAGTAAAAACCACAAGCACCTGCTCCGTAGGATGGTGTAAATAACAGTGGTCAGATTTTAAAGACACACACATACAGGTACATGTGACATGATCACAAATCCACTGCTGACATGACATGCCTTAGGGATGATGGAAACATATTGACCTTTAATAAAAAGAAGAAAAAAAAAGAAACTGTAACAGCATTACTAATTGAAATTTTGATTGGTAGATTCAATTATTTGCTAAATATGAATGCACATATTCAAAATAGTTTCAGAATCTGGACATATATTGACTATAAAATAATTAGAGGTTATAATTCAAGATTTACCTTTTAAAAAAAGCAAATGTAAAATAAACATTCTTTATGAAGCAAGAGAGAAAGAAAGAGAGAGAGAGAGATTAAAGAGTTTTAAGGCTCCATTAACTCAGCAGGAATCAGCTAATGACACAGAAGTTGGCAGAGAAAGAATTAACTAAGAGGCCCTTGAATAACAAACATACATGACATAAAAAAAACGATTCTAATAAAAGACTATTTTATTATAAGTAATATAAAATAAAGTTAATTTGATAGAAGGGTCATAATATGCTTAAATGATCTAAAGATGTGGAAAACACACATGGAGAAATAAATATAACAGGCATTTTCAAACTGGGGTTTGGTGGCTACAAAGGGATTTTAGGAAGTCTAAGAGACAAGTTTTGTGAAAAAATATTTAGAATTTTTATTTTTTTATTTAGTACAATGCAATTCAATGAGGTCAAATTAAAAGTCAATAAATAAATTGTGTTACCTAACTCTAACCCTAAATTTTGTTGATCACTTTTAATATTTAAATAAATTGTTTTTAATTGACTGAACACTCTCAGAAGTTGTCACTAGGCTGGTCCCCTTTCAAAAGGTATTCATATGTAGGTACTTATAGTACAATTATGCACTCTATAGGGGTAATAAGGTACAAAGGTGTACCTTTTGAAAGGGTACCTCACCAGTGACCACTTTTGTACCTTTTTTCTGAGAGTGAAGAAAATATATAGCTGGAATTTTCCTTAACAAAATGTTTGAAAAACCCTGGTCTAGAAGACTATCTGAAACCATCCCTGTCATCTGTCTTTCTCCAAGTCTTAATTAAGAGATGAGGGAATGAATTCAGCCCCTGGTGAGTAAATTAGGACCTCAGCAGGAGTCTGTGGTTCTGCCTGAGTGGACACTTCCTTATTCTGGGGTTCAAACTTAGCCAACCTGATCCCATAATCACCCTCAGGTGACAAAAACCATTCATTTGATTGGCTGGATTAAGTCTTTATTCCGTCCTTTTTTGCAAAATCACAATGACTACCAATGACCAAAATTCCGACTACTGGTCAACCAGAACGAGTTGTGCAGAACCCAAACATGACATCTTCAGTATATGGAATGAAAATGTTATGGTTTATTTAGGTTAAGAAGACTTAAGCAATTTCCTGATGCTTGAAGTGCAGAAGCAATTTTATAGGAAAGGAAAGTCATTAAAGTAGACAGCAACCCAACTGATTTAACCCCTGGCTCCCCCCAAGTTCTTCTCAGGAAGCTCTCGCTGCTTTGAAGTTCTGGCGTATATTGGAGCCAGCAGGATATTTACCCACAACTGATGTGCTGTTTTTGGGATGAACCATGTGGAAAGAAAACATCTCTCTAAAGACCTGGGCAGCACACCTGCATTTCTCAAAGCCACAGGAGTGCGGCTCCGGTGTTTGGCTTTGTGGAGCGCTGGCTGGCATTTGCGCCCACAGTAAGAGAGTGAAAAGCTGATGCAGAGGAAAAGCTGGCGGATTGGGCTGAAATCAGAAGAAGAGGCAAAAGTGTGGAACCTCAAAGTGATTCGCAGACACTCACACAAGAGTCCAAGTTAAGTTAAAGTCAAATCTGTGGTCAAACTAGACAGGAGCTACGATCACCACAAAATGCAGTTGTCAAACTGACCACTTGTGCCCATGGCCTTCAAATGTGCACACACACAAAGCACTCCACATGAATACGAAGTTAATAACTTATGCTGGGTATTTTTTACATCTTATAAGATTTTCAAAATCTTATAGACCACAAACATGTTTTTTTAACCGTTTTGCTCCAATAGTGTGTGGTGTGCCATGATGTGACAAAGACAGCACAGTGAGCACACCACACATGAACAGATTTTCAACCAGAGTCTCGACTGTGAACATAGGAAATCTCGCAAAATCTCGCGAGACCTCAGAATAAGCATGGCGGACGATATGCAGGAAGAAATTGCGATGATAGTGTTTTGGAACGGTTTTACACAACACGTTGTATAAACACATTTGTGCTGTTGCCACAAATCAACAAGCTGATCCTCCATCTCTGCTGTCCACATCAATTTCACTTTGTGCTGCGCCATGACTGCGTTTGTTATGCCTTCCGTCTTCCATCATCTCGCTTTCTGATTGGATATGGTTTCGTTTCACGTGATAATCTCCTGAGCGTGCGCGTGTTTGCCCTCAGGGTTCCCCCCACACATCAGGATTTCTGATCGTAAATGTTGAATATTTACGATTCGCGATCGGGGCGGCTCCGACGTTCTTCCGATCAGGTTCGGACACTCTTAACACACCTCACACCAGGGAAAATCTGATAAGATAATCTGTAGAGCCATCAAGATAATCGGGACATAGCTAGGATTCTCGGAAGGGGGGAAATCGTACCCAGCATTACAGAACACACCACCTCAAATATAAACTGGTTCCTGAATTCCAGTCTTAACCCTCTGGTGCTGTTCGATCAAAAAACTTTTGGGGGGGGGGGGGGGGTTTAAGAATTTTTTACTTCATCGGAATGGCACAAAACTTGGCAAAGGTTTTGGCACTTGCTGTGTGAAAAAAAAAAAAAAAAAAAATGGACATGATTCGAAATTTGTTAAATGACTGCATTGTAAACAAACGGGAAGTGAATTTCATCTAGTGGAAAGCGTTTGGTTTCTGCTCACAAACAAAATCTTACCGAAAGCTAATTTTTTTGAGATATCAACCTCAAATTTGGAACACAACTTGTTTAGATTTATGGCTTTGATCTTCTCACGGTTTTAAAGTAAAACTTGTTTTGGAAAATGTACATTTCAAATGAAAAGAAATTCACTTTAGCAATAATCTGCCAAGAAGAGACCAAACTTAAGTCTGTGCTCCAAAGCCTTCAAGGTTTACAACATTTTAAGTTGACAGGTAATAAATGGATCATAACTATACCATAAATATAATTTAGTAACATAAAATCTGCAATACTGTAATACTACACAGTACAAGCAAAAAGAGAACATGAACAAAAAGGTGAAGGTGTGTGAGGCAAGATTCAGGTGTCATTTGGGCTCTCCACTTGAGTACTCTGTGATGCTGAATGTAAGAGAGGAATGAAAAACATGATCAAACTAAAATATAGTCCATTTCACTGAAATAATAAAATAACACCAGAGGGTACTTTGGTGCTTAAGTATATACACCAGTAGCCTGGAAATCCAGACCTAAATCGAAAAGATTAATGGTCTGGCGTCGACTAATGAAAATCGGCCAGCTCGAGGGGCGGCACCAAGCATGCATTTGAAAATCTCACTGCACGCAATTGGATAACACTACGACCAATCACAACAATAAACCCCATACGCTCTTAGCTACCAGCGGAGCTAACTGGTAGATTAGACTCTTACCGTATCCGGTCGGCAAAACATCAAAAACGCCCTTCTTGCAAAGGAACGATTCGAGCGGCGTCTTCTGTTCCCGTTTTAAATAAAAAGCCAAGTCTAACTCGTTCATTGTAGCAGTCAAAGCCGTTTCAAACAACTGGTATTCATCTATAGCCATCTTGCAATGGTTACTAATGACTTCGACATCACAGCGCTGTTGTCATCTGTTTAGCTCGCCTCTGGCCCGCCTATATCAGATAACCCGATGTGATTGGTGCAGCTCAGATCGAGGGGCATATTTAATGAGCATCATTACTCGACACCAGAGTAACTCGCTGAGCAAATTCAACTTGTGCTCTCGCGAGAACTCTGGATTACCAGGGTAATACACCAGTATATCCTCAGATAAAAAATCCTCAGATAAAAAACTATAAAATTATCAGATATTAGAAGTATCATTACCTAATAAATTTAACTTGGTTAAGTACTTGGAGTTGGTTCAAAACAGCAGGAATATCCTTATCTGGCCTCAACAGTTCAAACATGGCAGATATATTTCCCCCTTGACCTGGGCCAGCCCTTAAGACATACCAGGAATTTTTGTATCAGACTCAAAAGACTGAGAAACCACAGATTCACAGTATAATGAACCTTTGGTCCACTTTTAATATACTTTGAAACAATAATTTTGACATTTCTTTATAACTTTAAAAGCTAAATTAAAAGCTTTTTTGCTATACATTTCATATTTGCTATGTTATGAATAAAATATTGCATATTTTAATAATAAAATAGATAATGTTTTATTGAAATTTGTATTGTATTTCTATGTTTTCCAACTAGAAAACATTAGCTGACAAATCAGCACAATTTGCAACTACAAGAACATCACAAAACATTTTAATACACTTTAGTGTGCAAAACAAGATCAATTCATGTAAAATTTTCAGTAGCAGTGCAGCACTGGGCTGAAATTTTCACAATCGGTTGATCCTTATTGTTGAGCTGTATTGCTTGAGTGCTAAAAGATGCAATGGATACTCAAAAATGTTCCCTTCGGGTTGGAACGTAACCTCTCAGTTAAAGGCACGTAATTGCAAACAATTGAAGCCCAAACCACCCAGGAGAATGTTTCTCATAATACACCTCTATGTAGTTTCAAATAAGTATACTTATACATCAAATACATCAAATCTCCATAAAATAAGTGGACCCTACTTTGGACTCTCCACTTGAGTACTCTGCAAAGCTGAAGGTGAGAGAGGAACGGGGGGGGGGGGGGGGGGGGGAACAACCCATATTGGGAACAAGCCAGGACCTCCAATCCAATTAAAGTCTGTGATAGCAAGTCAGACACATAAGAAGATCAGGGGGAGACTGAGATCAGTCCTTACCGGGACTCAAAGACAGAACTAGACATGATGAACTGGTAAATGGGGGATTTTCTGGAACAAACAACCCTACCAAGTACTGACTGTATTCTTGTAGCTCAAACAGTACAGCATGGTGCTAGCAATGCAAAAGTGGTGGGCTCGATTCCCAAAGAATTCATGAGTTAAAGTCCCTGTAAAGGCAGCTTTTTTCAAGATTTTGATAGCTTATTTTATGTACTTGCCGGCTTTTTTTATCATTCAAATTTGGCTGGGTGGCTAATAACACATGTTTCTGTGGTGTGACAAACTCAGAACACATACTTAATTTTGACTTTACAGGGACTTTAATAAAATGTATACCTTGACTGCAATGTAAGATGCTTTAAAATAAAAGCATCTGCCAAGAGCATAAATGTAAATGAATGGAGACTGTAATAATAATAATACACAGTACAAGCAAAAAACATGAACAAAAAGGTAAAGGCATGTAAGACTCAGGTATATGGTGTATCTAAAGCAACTTAAGGACACTGGTCATGACTCACAGTGCTTGAACCAAAAACCTTCTGGTTACCAGCCCAAATTTGTATGTATTACACCACATTATATCTGCTACGCAAATACCAACATGCTTTGGCATTAGCATACAGGGTTCTGGATGCACTAAAAGGGTGTTTTGCTGAGGGCAGAGAGACTAAAGGGAGGGCCTGCAGGTGTTAAAGTCTGAAGAAGAGTAAATATTCAAAGACGTTTGGTCTTTCTTCTCATGCCAGAGATTCAAAGCATGAATGCATGGCTGTTCTACACCTTTCATCACTGAACGGCGTTTACCTCAAAAGTCCCCATCAAAAAAGCATTTGATGTTCCAAACAAGTATAAAAAATGAGTGGTGGGGATATTCAAGCCAGGTTACTTTAAGCCAATGTGGCTTTGCTGTTTACATTCCAGTCACATTTAGTTTCTGGAGACTAAAGAAGAAGAAAAAAAAAATGGAAAAACATAAAAATAAAAAGTATATATTTTATATTATACTAATATATATATTTATATAAAAAAAAAAGTAAATCCTCAGCTAAAAAACTATAAAATGATCAGATTTTAGAAATATCGTTACCTAATAAATTTAACTTGGATACACAGGGTGAGCAACTTCTGGAACCATAAATAGACAAGGCAGTAATATTGTGTAGCTGTTGAGACCAGGCTGAAGCTCTTACTCAGCAAATAATCCATCTAGATAATTATAAAACAGTGCAGCAGACAAGAGGCAAGTCAGACTGCCGTAACTGACTATGGCTAAAAAATCTCCATATGAACGGCTTAACCCACTAGACAGATAAAGGTCTCTGCAACTTAATTAACTAAAGAACTTTTGACCCAACAGAATGGCTGGAAATCCAATACTGATTAATTAGGCCTGGATTAGCAAGATTTAATGGTGTGGAGTGTAGGACTGACTGTCCTTTAAATATTTGATTGCTGCTTGCTTCATTTCATTAAACGAGTCATAATTAACACTTCCTTAACCCTTCCTCTTTTTAAAGGCTCATCTAAAGTACCATCATGCCTGAGGAGAAAGGGGTCATTTTTGTTTCATTTTATTAATTAACACACACACACACGCACAAACAGAAGATAAGGACCTGAAGAACTGAAGCTGGTTATAAGAATATAATCACACAAACATACACAAGGTCCTGAAAACTTTTGAATATCCATGCTCAAAGACTCACGGGATTAGTTATGAACACAGCCATTTTTGAAAGAGAGCCTGGGTTTCAGAGGTGGAGATTCAGGAGCTGCTTTGCTTGGCATCTGATCTGAGAACATACAGTGATTCTCATGCCCTCAGATCCTGTCAGCGCTTCTGAAGAGAGGGAGCGAACCCAGATTTCAACCCTCTGCAGCATTAAAGGGGCGGTCACTACACTTTTTGTTCCACTGACTTCCATTCATACGCATACGAAATGCGTCAGACCGGAAACGGAAGCTCATGCGAAAGGTTTCGCATTTCGTTGCGTGCCAAAGTTCAAGTTTGGTGAACTCTGACCTGCGAATTTGCATCACGTGAAGATGTGTGACCAGTGGATGGATGGATGGATGGATGGATGGATGGATGGATGGATGGATGGATGGATGGATGGATGGATGGATGGATGGATGGATGGATGGATGGATGGATGGATGGATGGATGGATGGATGGATGGATGGATGGATGGATGGATGGATGGATGGATGGATGGATGGATGGATGGATGGATGGATGGATGGATGGATGGATGGATGGATGGATGGATGGATGGATGGATGGATGGATGGATGGATGGATGGATGGATGGATGGATGGATGGATGGATGGATGGATGGATGGATGGATGGATGGATGGATGGATGGATGGATGGATGGATGGATGGATGGATGGATGGATGGATGGATGGATGGATGGATGGATGGATGGATGGATGGATGGATGGATGGATGGATGGATGGATGGATGGATGGATGGATGGATGGATGGATGGATGGATGGATGGATGGATGGATGGATGGATGGATGGATGGATGGATGGATGGATGGATGGATGGATGGATGGATGGATGGATGGATGGAAAATAAAAACATCACTGAACTTACTTTACCTGGACTGTGACGCTATTTTCTTTTGGAAACAAACTTTGTTGCATTATTTTCCTGTTATCTCCGTAAAGCTGCTTTGAAACAATCTGTATTGTAAAAAGCGCTATATAAATAAATGTGACTTGACATGAGGGTAAGTAAATGATGACAGCATTTTGTATGAACTATTTAACAATATCAATGTTCATTTATTGGCAGCACAAAGCTTCATCTGAGAGTTCTACGTTCTAAGACTCTGCTCATAGGAGAAACTCACTCAGAAAATGAGAATTCCAGTCTATCTGCAACAAAAGCAATTTAGAACTTATTTAATCATTTGGCTCACTTGAAACTTTTATTTTGTGGACCGCGAAAAGGAAATAAAGACTTTAATGATCTTAGGAGGAAGGCAAAAGCGCTAAACTGAGATAAATTGTAATTATGGTTTTGCTGTGGTATGGTCTTGGCTCCCAGAGGAATGATTTCTATGCTAAGTCTACAAATCAGCATTCAGTCAAATAAACAGGAGAAATTGTCCCAGAGCACAAGGTGTCTACTGAGAGACCAGACTCATTAAGACTCTCATAAATGCTCAAAATTCTTCTGCACATCTAGACCTTACCTAAAAGGGGGCTATAGCTCATCACCAATGCTGGGTAGATTACTTACAAATTCTAATCAGTTACATACTCCCAATTTACATGACAAAAAAGTAAGGTAAGATTACTTTTAGATTACTTTTGACCAAACTTGTTCATCATATTGATTTGAATAGGATAATCTTGTACCATATTGATATAAAAATACTAAGAGAAAGAATATATATTCCGTTCTTTGCTAGCAACAACATGAAGTGCATTAAATCATATTTTACGCTAGGGTTTCCCAGACCGAGGCGTGTGATGGAACTGCAGGGGGTTCGTGAGTTTAATGAGCACTTACTAAAAAAGACTCTTAACATTTTTATTTTATTTTATACCTGCATGTCATGTGACCATAAACTGACATCAGACAACAGTGAACTATTGATTCAGTTTTATCATTGACCTAACTAAATCTCAGGGGGTACTTCAAGAAAATATATTAGATTAAAGAGGTTCAGCTGACAAAACAGTTGGGGAATCCCTGCATTGGATGTAAATATGAAATGACATAGTGTACATTTGTCTGAAAGACAAAAGCCTTCCAACACATTGTTAAATGACTCACTGAGTGAGAATTCAAATGATAATTAATGTGTTTGTCAGGAGTTGATTATATGCATTGTTGCAATGTTTAGAAAACACTTCTTACAGGTGAAATGATTTCTGTAAATCCAGTGATCAAATGCTCATGACTAGTGGCTGGTCTGCGTTTGCAGTTCAACAAACCTGGAAGACCTTCTGAACGTATAAGCAGTAGGCTTTTTATAAAGGAAAATTTTAAAGATAAATGTATATTTATAAATAATTTACATGCCATTGTGGGAACAACATGTAATAAATAAAAAAGTAACTGTAGTTCAAATGTAATGTAATCTAATTAAGTGCTTAATTTTTGGAATCTTGGCATTCAACTTTTAGCTAACCCTAATCAACACCATCCTGGAAAACTTGCCATCTGTTGCTTTTCAGGACTTCTTGAAAAATATATCTCTGTCTCAGTCAAAGAATAGGTGTTACACACACCTTGACTGAAAGGTGCTATAGTTTCACAACTAACTTTACCAGTAGGTGCTCCGCATTGGCTGAATTCAAATTGACTGGACTGAAATAAAAAAAATAAAAAATAAAAACATCTAAAGGAAAAGATACGTTTTTCATGAAAAATCATAAATTTTATTTGAAAGTTGAAGGAAAAAAAGTTTAAAAAGACATAGACAAAGCGATAAAAGACATTATTATAATTATAAAATTACAACAATAGATGGACGGATTGATAAATGTGAAACCATCACTGTTTAAAGCATATTGTACACCACTTTATACTGCCCATTTGTGGACAAATTATAGAACATCTAGCTTACGGAGGCTTCAAGTAGCGTACAATGATGCAATGAGAATTTTATTAAGGAGACCTAGATGGCATAGTGCAAGTGAGATGTTTGTAAGTGTGGGAGTTAACACAAAGCATGTGTTATGGAAATGTATTTACCGACTTAATGCTTCTAAAAAATAGATTATCATGGGTCTATCAAATACAAGGTTTAGCACTACACAATGTCAGTCTAAATTGTGGAAACACATTAATTAATTTTATTATTATTTTTATTGTTGTTGTTATATGTTGGGTGTGTTTTAAAAATTGGACCCTGAGTCTGTGATAAAGTTTTGATTGATAAATGGGTGGACAGATGCATGGATGGACAGAATGAATAACAGATAGACAAACAGATATAGACGGACAGATAGAACGACAGATAAAGTGACATGGATGGATGGATGATAAAACGATAGACAGAATGAACAGAGACAGATATATGGATAGACGAATAGAACAACAGACAGATCAACAGATAAAGTGACAATGATGGATGGATGGAAAAACGATAGACAGAATGACTGACATACACCTACTGTCAAGCAAATTACTGACAAGCTATCAAGGCAGTCGGCTTCTATTTCAGCAGCCACCTTAATACCTCGATCACCTGGTTCAAGTGTGTATGATTAGTATTTGATTACTAAACTACGCAGGTAGGTTGATCTCTAGGAGCAGGATGGGCATCCCTGTCATTGGAGAACCGGACTTGGCTGTGAGTTCGTGCACCGTGAGAACTTTGGCCCTGAGTATTTGTAACCGGTGAGCTCGACCGATGTCATTCCACCAAGGCTCACTCCTGTCCGCTGAGTCATGTGTCAGAGCAGCTGGCTGAACGCATCTGTCAACACCGATTCCCTTAACCTGACACGATCCTTGTCTGAAGTTTACCAAGACATACTATTTACAGTGCAGAGTCGAGAGCCTTACAGCACACTTGGGCATTAACATTGACTTTGTGAGTGGGAAAATCAGTCAATAAACTTGTAAAACCTATTAAATGGAAATTACATTTTCCTGTCAGGAGCAACAAAATGAAGAAAGAAAACATTCCACTTGAATTCCAGTAATAAGGCTGATGAATATATTGATTATAATATATTTGAAAGACTTTACATGAATATTCTTTTCAGAAATCACATCTAATCATGCCATGCACTTTAATACTCAATATGCATTAAGTGTTTTTTTTTTTCATGCAACTTCATGTGAGCTGTTAAAAGTTCAGAGACACCATGAAACATGCAGAGACATGATAACATTTAAATACAGTGAGCAGCTGATGGTTTTTAACAGGGCACTGTGGGAATTTTTAGCATGGACATATTTCAGTAACTCAGGAACCGATTTGACAGCACTAGAAACGGACGAGTAGTGCAACAAATGCTGTTGAGACACAACCTTTAGGCACTACCTTTAAAGTTCCTTGTGGTCAAATTGCACTTGTTTAAGAATTTCCCATGCACAAAGAATTTGTGGTTGTCAGGGTCAAAGGATACCAAAAGAATGCCCTTCATCAATAGAGCACACTATGGGAATTCAAAGAATCAATAGCAACCACAGCACCTGGTTGCTCACCACAATACAAATATTTACTATAGTAATTAGCCTACCCATACAGTAATCTATTTCTGCCAAAATACCTAATTAATTAACTAATTAACACTGGTCAAAGCAAGTAGGCTACATAAATGAACACAATGACATAAAGATTCAAAGAGTTTCTAACTCTGAGGAAAATCATGACGGTTAGAGGCTACCTATGATTTTACAAGTCAAGCAGATGAAGAAGACTAACTTATATTTTCGGCGGCAACTCTTTACCATGTAAAATTCAAAGCAGGAACATCCATAAAACATAGAGACAGTTTCATCACAGTCATTGCGTTCACACTCACCTGTAGCAGGTGTTTCCGGCACCCATTTCAGCTGGCCGATCTGACGCACCTGAAACGCCGTTTTCACCTCGTGACAGCTGTGAGCGCGCGCGGCGGACAGTGTCGCGAGCTCCACCGCGAGCACCGCAATAATCCAGCTGACATTCACGCGTGACATGACGGCATTTCAGTGGAGAAATCAGTGTGGTAGAATTGCTTATCTCTGATCAGAAACTGGCTGCAAAATGTGCAAAAAGAAAAGAGGAGAAAGTCGCCCGTGTTGGACTTTCACATGCTGCACCGGCTGGATGAGTCCTTCCTTCCCAGACCGAGACGGGAAAACAAGCGCCCCTGCGTCCCGTTCACTGAGAGTGTCACTGAATTCATTCAGCATGTGGAATCATTCAGAAATCTCTCTCTCTCTCTCTCTCTCTCTCTCTCTCTCTCTCTCTCTCTCTCTCTCTCTCTCTCTCTCTCTCTCTCTCTCTCTCTCTCTCTCACTCAGAGTCAAGAAAAATTGAGTCTACTGCATGACTGTCAGAATTTACAATAATTGAAAAGCATTGTGGGTGGGGGGGAGTGTGTAAGAGACAAGGCAAAATATATATATAAACATACATTTTACTTATAAAATAATAATATAAAGTCTAGAAATATAAAAATTTATATTTTTATATAAGTTGTAATACTTTCAATTTATTAATTTTTCTGTCTCAAAATAGGCTACTTTATATTGTATACTATTGCCAAAGCTTCCTTACATAATCTACTCTAGTTATTGAAATGGCCAAATATAATCAGTGAAATATTTACAATCTTATTCTTCATATCAACTCGGTAATTCCAAAATCATGACAAAACACTGACTGCCCCGTGTGAGGCTCGAACTCACGACCTTCAGATTATGAGACTGACGCGCTGCCTACTGCGCCAACGAGGCTGATACAGGGAGGAAGTAAGCGCTAGTGACAACGCTTCTGATTGGCTGATAATTGTTTCTAATTATTTGTTGGCGTCGACTGTGATTGGTCATGGAAGTTTTTAAAAGCGGCTTGAACGGAGACATTTTCGTTTTTACCTGCTAATATTATTCAGTGTTTTAATGTTGTTCATGCCCACAACAACACTGTACTGCATAATCATCGTTGTGTCAAACCCATCCTTTATTTAAAAATAAAATCACCCGCTTAAACATTATTATTTCTAATATATAAAAAAGGGGGTTGTGTCTGATTACGACGGTGTAATCTGAATGTTCACAGGTTAGAACCCTTTTACAGTATAAGGTTACCTAGAAGTCTATGTTTTCGTGATGAGTTGTCTCCCTCTGCCGGGCAACCAGTTTACTCACTTCTACTCTCAACCAAAAAGTTTTTTTCTCAACCAGAAAGTTGATTTCGTAATCAGTACAGTTCTATGTTATGCATTAAATGCACAATTATACAACCTGTATAATACAGCATCCATGTGTTTGTTTGTTAGTCTGTTTATTTGTTAACAATGAAATATGTTTTGGGCAAACTCCATTTATATATTCATTTATTATTAACTCCAGCAGTCTCTTTTCCCCATATACTCCATGCATTGTGCATTGGCACACGTAACTTAACTTGAAAAATAAGTTGCATGTAATTGCTAAAACATTATTTTACATATAAATAATCCAAATATTACAAATACATTTTGTTATATATTTATTCTGTCTATGAAACCTTTTGGAAGGACTTTTATTTTAAAGTGTCGTCAGTTGTCATTTCGACGCAGTTCACACACAGCGTCATTTAAAAAAACTATCGTCTCGCACGCACACTGACTCATGCATTCAACGCGCCCGTCAAAGAGTTTGTGTTCCTCTCTTTAAAAACCTTTTCCAGGAGTGTAGCAGAAAAGCTGTCGTCCTTCGCGTGTTTGATTAATGGCGTTCATCATGATGAAAAAGAAAAGGTTTAAGTTTAAAGTGGACGTGGAGCTGGAGGAGCTGTCATCTGTCCCGTTTGTGAATGGAGTTCTGTTCTGCAAGGTTCGACTGACGGACGGTGGCTTTTCAGAGGAGTCTTCGAGGTGAGACAATCGCAAGACATGATGGATTTTTATTATATTTTATTATGTTAAGTGACAACAGTTATTTGTCTATAAAATATAATAGTAATGTAAAATAATACATTTGGTTATGAGTCTGTATAATATTGTAAGTTATGAGTAATTACGAAGAGTGTTGCTTTTAATATTAAAACTAATCTTTTTATTAGCATGCATGATTAATATCGAGATATTAAAAAAGCAATGTAGAATAGATCATTTTGAATAGAGAAACATGTGGCAGGGGGTATAAGAGGGGGTGTGTTCTAAGTTACATGGAACTCAACAGGTTGACAAAAGTGGGCAGTGTCTACAATTCCTTTCCTTCTTCTAACCGTCAAGGCTGGGCTTGCTATAGTAACAGTGTGCATTTTGCAGAATGGTAACATTCCATATCTGTCGGAATGCCAGACGTTCCTCCTTTTGAACACTGCAGATGAAGGTTTACTTCATTGCCTTGGCATTAGTGTTACTGTGTTTGCAGGACAAACAAGGGAGGAGCCTTTTGAATGAGTACAGTACAACACTGACACATAAGCCCCTCTCACACAGCGGGATGATCCAGGTGTTGTGCCGAATTTCGACCCCCGCCAAATTATTACACCCCCTAGTATTGGTAGGTTTAGGATTAGTTGTGGGGGAGGGGTTAGGATTAGGCAATCAGGTACCGACTTCAACGAGGGGGGTAAGGCAGGGTGTCGAAATTCGGCACAACACCTGAAAATCACTGGCAGTGTGAATGAACCAAAATCAAACGAACCCGGGTCACTTTATCCGTGTATTTTCCGGAAGCTCTGTGTGAAAGGGCTATACAAAGTCAGTGAGAAAAACAGCTGCAGGAAGCATTATTCCGAAATATTCATTACACAATGACAATGTACAGTCTTTCACAACCAGAAAAAAATATGACTTGACAGACACTCTAACAAGCTAATCCTTCCCCTGCTTGAAGACTTTATTATAAAATACTTTTTCTAAATCACTTTCCCTAATAACACAGCGATAATGATGTTGGCGTATAGCGATTTTCTTGTGTAGATCTATCTATCTATCCTTTTGCTTGTCTATCTGTCTATCCTTCCTCCTGTCTGTCTATCCTTCTGCCTGTTTGTCTATCCATCCATGCATCCACCTATCTATCCTTCTATTTATCTGTAGTTCTATTGTTTTATCGTATTATATGTCTCACTGTTTTTCTTGTGGTTTCTTCTGCAGAGAGCCAGTACTGGTGAATTGCGTTAAATGGAAGAAAAGATTCTCCTTCTTATGCAAGTTGTGTGCTAATGCTGGGACAGGGGTGCTGGAACCTTGTGTTTTTCGGATATCTGTAAGAAAGGTACATTTCAACGATTGCTCTGATTCTTAAATTGGGCTCTTAAGAATAAACATTTTGGTTCTTTTCTGTGTTTCTGTTGGATTGGATAAATTTTGGTGTGTTCTTTTATGAAGGAGCTGAAAGGTGGGAAGACATTTGCAAAGGTAAGCTCTGTTTATCCGTGGATTATGGCAACGTTTTCTGTTAGATCACTGGCACTGATACGATGTGTGTGTCACACAGCTTGGTTTTGCTGATTTGAACTTGGCTGAGTTTGCCGGTTCAGGAAGCACCACACGGCGCTGTCTATTGGAGGGATACAACACCAAAAACACACGTCAGGACAACTCTATACTGAAGGTATAAAGACACACACACACACACACACAGATATACTGTGTATGTGTATATATATATATAATATATATATGTATATTTGTACAACTTTATAATGAAGATGCGCACACACACAGAGATTTTGAGACAGTTGCCCTCTTGGTCTTGAGATCACATGCTCTCTATATTGTATCCTTTCGTTTATTTATATCATAAATATGCAGTTGCTAGGGGGCGGGTCCTCTCAGATCTGTGTGCGGTGTTGTGTTACTTTATGTTCCGTTTCATGTGGGTTATGTCTGGCATGCTCCGGCCTGTGTTGAGCTGTGTTTTCCAATCCACAACCCCCACCTATGCCTAGAGCTGTTCACAGCGCCCCCAGAATTCCACAGCCCTGTATCCTTCCACCTCCGCCTGAAGCTGTTCGGAGAGCAAACTAAATTCCACAGGCCTTCACTTTTATATCTGTAGAGATCCATGCACACCTTTGAACTTGCATCACTGCAGTCCAACGGTTGGAAACATACATGTTGCCATAATTATTATAGAAGCCAAGTTTATTATAGAAAAACTCATGTGACACAGAGCATTAAACTTATTTTAGCATGTATGCAGGAAGTCCCTTGTTGAAATTTGAAATCTTTTTTCGTTTTGGGTTTGCTGGTAAATGGTACCATTTGTTGGGCCCTTAAAAATTAATTACTACCCAAAAATGGTTCACATGTTTGGTACATGAATGTTCTGTTTTAGTTTAATTTTTCTCTCTGTTTGCTCTGTTCCCATATTCATATCCAAAATGAGGTTACTCATTCATGCTCTAGTTTGTTGCTATGGTTAATCACTGTTATTCTAGTTCCCTTTGTTTGTTCCTTGTATTTAAGCCCTGGGTTTCCCTATTTAATTTGTCCGTTATCGTCAATGTTAAGTTGCTGTGTTTCTGTTATCTTCTAAATTTTAGTTGGTGGCTATTAATAAAGACTGTTTTGTTTATCTACTCCCACGTTGTGCACTTTCAACATGATAGCAAGCTTTATCAGTCGTGAAAAAGTAATACCTCTATTGCATAGGAATTATGCAAAGCATAGAATCTTAAACCCCCTTGACTAAGCTCTGTGTTTATTGCTTTTAGAAAACAGTGTTTTGTACAATATATTTATGTTCATTCATTAATGTATGTGTATCTGGGCTATTTTACAGTAGCTTCAAACATGGCTCACCAATTAGATATTAGAGCCATGACTATAGCCTTCATGAAAATACAATTTATCACACAATACTCCAGTATTTGATGTTTTCAGTGGGTAATGGGTATTAATGAAATATTAAATCTGCTACATCTAATATGTGTATAACTACTCACCACCTGTCTCTCTTTTTCTAGGTGATAATCAATATGCAGCTAATGTCGGGTGATCCCTGCTTTAAAACGTAAGTTGTCCCTTAATTTAAATGTGAAAATTTGGAATTTCATATTCAAATCAGAATCTCTCTTCATCCTTTTGAAAAGACCAGCATATGTTTTGGATGCTTTTCCTCAGCTTCAGACCACCTTGTTGAACAAGGCGTAATGAATGAGACAAAAAAGACCATGCTGGGGTGCGTTTCCCAAAATCATAGTTAGCCAACTGTGGTCGCAGGTTCCATTGAACTCTGTTGGTAACGATGGAACTTGCGACCATAGTTGGCTTTGGGAAACGCACACCTGGTGGAGATTTGCTGTTAACCCAGTTAGATCAGTGCCAAACCAGCATGAAATTCATACTGGTCTAAACTGGTCTTTTCAACAAGATATTACTGATATTACATTGAGGAACCCAGCGGCTTAGAATGACCTTGTTGATGTGACAATTCAGGCACAGCTGTCGTGATGCTTTGATGCTGTCGTGTGCAGATGCCAGTATGTGAGTTTGCGGCAGTGCTCTTCCGCAGTGAAAAATGTTTTGTCTGACACCAATGTCGGGGACCGCATGAACACAGGAAGTCTGATTCAACCACACTTCCGGTAGCTTTTAGCCAAACACACAGGTGTTTTTTTTCAGCGTCTGCTGCAGCCTAAAACCTCTGAAAATTAGTTAAGTTAACCGTTCAACGGTTTGGGGTCTTTAAGTTTTCTTTCTGAAAGATATTAATTATAATATTAAAATAATATTAACTTTTATTATTAAATTGATCAAAAGTGACAGTAAATGCTGTTCTTTTTAACTTCTTATTCATGAAAGAATTCTGAAAGAAGTATCACGGTTTCCACAAGAATTAAGCAGCAAAACTGTTTTTAACATTGATAACAATAAGAAATGTTTCTTGTGTTAAATGTTATTGGTATTAAATGTTATTCAACACTGGTAATGGCATGGTTGTTTGTAATAGAAAATTACATTTATTATTTGTAATGTCAATGGTTCATTTTTTTGTTTTGAAGTTTTCTTTATTTCAATGCTTTATCTCTTTATGCTGATCTGATTCTGCTTAAATAGACTTGAAGCACTACATTTGGTATGGTTTCAGATCGGTGTAATTGTGCGGAATGCGTTTGCGTGTGTGTTGAAATAGTTGACATTTATGCTGACATTTAGTGGGAGATAAATGTATCACCTCACCTCACACAGCACCCAGACACATTGAAAGATGTGCTTCCTGTTATGCAAGCGAGCTGGCACACAGTTAAATAAACGTGTGTGTGTCAGTGTGTGTGTCAATCAACTTGTGAAGACGTTTTACTGGTCCTACTAGTTTAAAAGAAATTGGGCCAAACATGTTTCTGTGATGGGTAGGTTTAGGGGTAAGGGTTGGGTTAGGCCATAGAAAATGTCATTAACCTGATATATTTACCCACTTGAAATGACCCGCTTCAGTGAGAGTTGTATCATTCCTTCACTGTGGATAGTTGGTTGTCAAAAATAGTCATACGCACTCATAAATCAAAGTGTTTGGTGGTGTTTCCCTGTGAGTATGTGTTTATGAGAGGCATCAGAGGTGTTGATCGTGTGTGTGTGTGGGAGTGCTCATACTGCGCCTGAAGTGCTTTTAGCTCTGGCTGGTACGTCATAGTTCTATGTCACTGTCAGTTTTAGAGGCACTAAAATAGATACTAGTACTTAATAGATTAATAGCCTTCTAAAATAAGTGGTTTATAGATTATTTGTTCCCTATACTTAACACTGGAGAAATTTGAATTTTGCCATACTTTTAAATGCAGGTGCATGCTGTTCAGTTAAACGAATTGGAGATTTTGAGCTTCAGAAGATGCAAAAATATCTTAAAGTATCAAAAGTTGTTTGATTTATTCATAGTCTTGAAACATTGGACTTTTCTTTACACCCCTTTAATCAATGCGAATAACCTCTTTTTTGAAAAACGTATTAGTGGTGCTTGCATATTGTTATTCCTCTTACTTATTCTTCTTCTGGACAAAACTTCAGTATGTAACTCGTCCCGCACCGTTTATTGTAGACCCA
This sequence comes from Rutilus rutilus, assembly GCF_951802725.1. Lineage (NCBI taxonomy): Eukaryota > Metazoa > Chordata > Actinopteri > Cypriniformes > Leuciscidae > Rutilus > Rutilus rutilus. The sequence continues at coordinate 8,769,149 of NC_140214.1, forward strand.
TGTATGAGGTGTCAAATCATGTGGCTTATTGAGGAGAGATGTGCTATGTGCTATAATTGGTCGTACGATGTTCGTCCTACGGGCAAAAAAAGTGGGCGAAATAAAATCCCATAGGTTTACATTGGCCATAAATCTGTGAGATTGTATCTCCGCATCAGAATGCTCATTTGACTCGACTTAGCAAGCAGCCAATATATAGTTACATTTAAACTTTTGTAGCCAGTTATACTAGCAACCAGTTATAGCACCCTAGCAACCACCCATAGATTTTATATTGAAAAAAGATGTGAGATCTTTGGATCAGAACATTGTACAGACAAGTGGGTGTTCTCTTTTGACTCAGACTGGCAAGTAGTCTTTAAATATCACCCTGGCAACTGTCAATCAACCATTTAGAGCACCCTAGCAACCATAGAATAAAATTAATTGTCTGTGTCTCTGCATCAGAACAACATATAGACTCAGGGATGGGCTCTTTTGAGTCAGACTGACAGGTGGTCTTTAAATATCTCACTGAAAACTGACTGGCCACGCCCTAGCAACAATTTACAACACCCTATCAACTGTATGACAGCATGAATAAGCTGTATCTCAGCATCAAAACATCATAGAGACAAAGGGGTTGGCTCTTTTGATTCGGGAAGGCATCCGTCCTGTCTATTACTATCACCCTGGTAACTATCTAGCCACTCCATAGCAACCATTTGCAGCACCCTAGCAATGTAATAGCAAAATTAACACGCCATATCTCTATATTGAGGCTCGTGTGTAAACAATTGGGAGCCGGGATGTAGGAATCTAAAGGTGATGATACACAGGGCAACTTTTTGAGCAATGTTGCTGGGAAATGTTGCCGTCAACAGGCATCCAGATGAGACACAGGGCCCATGACCAATCCAAATTATCCAGATAGAAATTTATTGCCCATTTTCAATGGGAAAGTGCCTCAAGCAACAATCGCTTGGCAAGATTGCCCCGTAACATTGCTCAAAAAGTTGGCCTGTGTATTATCACCTTAAGGGCCAGATTTACTAACAGCTTGCATCAACGCAAACCCTCTTTTGGCGTTAAACTACTGTCATGATTTACTTAATACACGAGGTGAAAAATTTGCGCTGAAAGGGTGTGAACAGGGTTATTTTTGTGGCTGACTTTATTGCATATGCATTTGTAGGAGTTTCCCTTTAAGACACAAAATTTATGGGAGGAAAGTATTTAAATGATTCATGCAATGAGATTTTCTAAGGTTTACGCTAGTCAATTTACTGGTGTTTGTGCCTTTTATTTATCGCCCAAAAAAGCAATTCTTAAACCGGATGCTAATTGGCAGATTGCGTTGGTCATTATGGAAATGATCCCGCTCCGTCTGTGTTCATTAATTTGTGTGTCGTCAGTGGATCACACGCAGAACTTTCCACTCGCTTTTATGGGATTTTGCTCTAATAATGCTTTGTAAAAATATTAAGTTTAAGTTAAGAATATTATTTTGTATATTATATTATGTGATTGTTTGTATATGCAACAACATATTTTTTTTTTTTTTTTGATGTTTTGTTATGTTTACATGTTTTTAATGGTGACATTTTCTTTATTCTTCCAGGCCTCCATCCACATCAATGACCATTAGTTTTCCAGGAGACACAGATACATGTCTACATGAGGACAGAAGAGGAGAGACACAGAAAGCAACTCTTATCTGTACAGGTACCTTGACAATCCACACACCTCTACCACCTATATATACTACCATATATTTTTACATTACATTTATTATTATTATTATCAATTTTAAAAACAGTTTTTGCTGCTTTAAATTTTTGTGGAAACTGTGGCAAACTACCATTCAAAGGTTAAGTAAGATTTAAATAAATAAAAAATAATACTTTTATTCAGCAAAGGCACATTAAATTGATCAAAAGTGACTGTAAAGACATTTATGAATAATGTAAAGATTTTTACTTCAAATAAATGCTGTTCTTTTGAACTTTCTTCTCATCAAATAATCCGTTTCCACCAAAAATATGAAGCAGCATAACTGTTCAACATTTATAATAATAAGAAATGTTTCTTGAGCAGCAAATCATCATGTTAGAATGATTTCTGAAGGATCGTATGACTGAAGACTGGAGTAATGTCTGAAAAATAAAAAAAAATCAGCTTTGCATCACAGGAATAAATTACAATTTAAAATGTATTAAAGGGCACCTATTTTGCAAACTTCACTTTTACATGTTGTTTGAACATAAATGTGTGTTGGCAGTGTGTGTACACGACCACCCTATAATGATTAAAATGATTCCGCTGTTCTGAACTGAAATTCTTTAGCCTTTGCTAATTCAAGTGGGGCAAATATTAGCCGGAACTCTAAAATCGCAGTTGGTGTGCCCTAGGCTCCACTCAAAACTGGACTCCAATCCGTTACTACCTGACACAGATTTGCGGTAACATACACATTCGCTATTCAAAATAATTTCAGAGTAAGTAAGAATTAAATCAAATGTAACAATTTATTATGTCAGGTAAATGTATCATGCTAATTACATAATCAATTCAAAGATAATCAATACAAAACATCAAATGCTCAGAGATGAAGAGTAAAAGATGCATACCTGATATTAGAAAAAATACATACAGTAATGCTGAGCAGCCGAGGACATTCAGCATTACGGGCTGATCTGGCTGCAAAATCACGCGGAGACATTTCTTTATAGACTCAGACCAAGACAGAAACCTAAATGTGCTAACAATGAGAATTTGCATTAATCGCAGTTTACACCTTATGAGGACAGATCTACCCTCCTCTGTAAGCAAGATATCTCTAAACTCTTAAAAACTTTATTACCTTTTGTTTTACTTCTTTGGGGATGAGACCTTTGTACCAGTCGCACTGAGACATTTCAAATGATACCAAACTTGTGTAGGATGTAGGGCTGCACGATATTGAAGAAAAATGCGATAACTCATCAAATAATGCGATATTCGATATGCGATACGATAATGCTTAAAAAGTGTGTAAAGTAAACTTAAATAATCTTCAAAAAATATTTAAAATTATATAACCTACATACGTGTTCCACATACTTTTTGTGACAAGAAAACATCCCTACAACTTCTGAAAGTGAACAGCAGTTTTTACTGAATCATAAGAAGTATTATTTTAACCTACATTAGGTTTATTTAACAACAGAAACTGAATAATCAAATGTAAAAATAAACACTGCTTAGTTATCACTGTATGAATTAAACATAGGCTATACTGATTCTGAGTGATTTTCTCTTTGTCTTTTGTTCATGATCCCAGTTATTGCAAGCTGTTGCGATATGCATATCGCGATATATACATTTGCGATATTACGATAATTTCGATATATTGTGCAGCCCTAGTAGTATGATAATTGTTCACATTAAGGCCATGTGTCCACCAAAGCGTTTTTCACGTGGCTGGTGTGTTTTTTCAATTGTTTTCAATGGGAGCGCCGCGTTTTTAAAACGCCATGAGCGTAACGAGGCGCTGAGCGTCTTTTTTACGCTGAAGCGCTGAGCGTTCGGCATTTTTAACAGGTCGCCGAGAGTTGAAGAATGTTCAACTTTTGGTAAAACGCAGCGCTCATCACTGTCACTTTTTACCCAACCGTCCAATCACAGTGGAGGAGGGGCGGGACTAATACCACACCGACCAACCGCGTCCGCCACATTCTGCTTGTACAACGTCAACAGATGACAACAAGCATAATAACGGAACAAAATAATTTAAAACAAGAGCCAGAGAAAATACATTACATTGTATTGACATTTTAATATAGAATCAACACAGAAACAAAATATGTGTGAAATGAGATACTAGTAACACTTTCGCGGATATTCCGTATCATAACAAGCAAAGTGTCTCAACTGAAAAAAAAAACGCAACGCTGGCAAAACGCTCTCAAGCGCCCACAGCTAGGCGTTTTCAGCAGAGCGCCTAGCGTTTTCAGCTGGCTTAAAACGCTTTGGTGGACACACGGCCTAAACCATTTAGAGTTTTGGGTGAATTTCCGGTAATCCTAGCATGAGAGAGAGAAGAGATGGGGGGAAAAGGAGTGAAGGGAAAGAAATGTAAATTAATACAATACTGAGATAGATAGATAGAGAGATAGATAGATTCCTTTATTGTCATTGTACAAACATACAGTGAAATTTTTATACTTTCCAACGTACACAGCAAAGAGTAGTTAAATTCATATTGCAATTTACCCATTATTAAATAAGGTGCTTAGTGTTATTTCACTTAATTGTCTAGCATGTCAAAAATGTCTTGTGGTAATAACTCACAATCACAATAATGGTGATTGACTCAGTGTGATTGCGTCTTGGATGGGGATGCTAGTTTCTCAAGAGAGAGTTAAAATGTTAATTTCCTTTGTTTTCTCAGGGAGTAGCCCTTTCTTCTAGTTCTTCCAGTTTTCCCAGTCTTACAGCGAGAGAACACAACATTTTTGCAAGAGTAGAGTATGCAAAAGCATTGAAATATAATTTCTACTCCCATCTCATATTTTTTCCATCACCAGGGCACATCCCTACTCTTGAGTAAAGAAGACCAATTCGCATTTCAACCATCCCAAAATTCACAATGATGCTAACAATCCACTGGATTTTATCTTCTAGAAAACCCAGGAAAAGGTGGCTTAAGTCATGGTTCTGTTCCAGATGAAGTTGGAAAGTGTGGACACTCACGAAACGCCAGTTACGCCAGCCAGCAGTCCAAGTTATCTGGTCTGTTCATTCACACCAAATGTATTGCTTTTCTGTTATTCTATTATACTTTGGCTTTTTGCATAATATTATATGATAATATTGATCAGTCTGGACATCCTTGTAGGCTACAGCACAGGTCACTCGCGCTCCTCCAGCCTGACGGAGCTCTCGCATAGAGGAACTTGTCTGCGGGAAGTGCCTCCACTGGATTGGCAGCCTACCCAGAGCCCAGTGAGGACAGAGAGTCCCGCACACCTTTGCCCCAGGGCTTAGCCACACCGTCACACAGTGGGATCACAGCCAACAGGTAAACATGTGTGCTTTAGCTCTTCCTGAAAAATGTTTTTCAGAGTAATATTTAAATGAAGCCATTAATAAAGTGTGTATGTTTTTATTTCAGGCATCCTGTAAAGCAGGACTCGGTTGAGTCTCAGCTAACGCGAATGGACGCTACCAGAGTGGATGCTGATGATATCATTGAGACGATCCTACAGGGTCAGGACTTCAGCCACAGCATACTGGATTCTAGTAATGAAGGTACTATTAGAACAACTTTGATCAACGACCTTTCCTGAAATACACAAAGCACCTTGATGCAGACTATTTATAGTCCAGATCTTAAAGAGGCCATATTAATGTAAAAAAGGATTTTACTCGCTTTACTTGTCATGTATTCCTGTGATGGCAAAGCTGAATTACTCCAGTCTTCAGTGCCACATGATCCTTCAGAAATCATTCTAATATGCAGATTTGGTGCTCAAAGCAACATTTCTTATTATCAGTGTTGATTAACAGTTGCTTCTTAGTTGTTTGTGGAAAGTGATACACATTTTTAGGATTCTTTGATGAATAGAAAGTCAAAAAAAAAAAGTAACATTAAACACAAATAAAAATGAACAGTATTAAGTGGAGTTTTAAGGTATTGGGGCTACATTGTGTTTTAACAGGGAGGGTACACATACACATGCACATATAAAGACAGAAATAGGCCTACTTCTATAAATATATTTTGAATGGCCCTGAATGTTTTTTTTTTACATTTGAACATCATTCCGATCTCCATAACAGCAGGTTGTGGGAAACAACCAATGATGGACACACACGAAAACATGTTGTGTCATGACCAGCTCGTGCAGAGCTTTACACTACACCACAGAGTGGTCCAATGTCCCATAGTAGGTGCAAACTGCATTCAGTAGACACAAACTCAGTATACGGAAATTCTGAGTTGTGTTTTTACCGCAGATGCACAGTTGCACTAATATGCACCTACATAGTGGTTTTGTCAAATGAATGTTTACTATGGTTACTGCAGTCTCAAACAAA